>NW_027361763.1:11000000-11600000 GCF_039654945.1 Dendrobates tinctorius
CTTATATATAATACATGTATCCTACTGCGGGCACAGTACCCTCCCCTTATATATAATACATGTATCCTACTGCATGCACAGTGCCCTCCCCTTATATATAATACATGGATCCTACTGCATGCACAGTGCCCTCCCCTTATATAAAATACATGTATCCTACTGCATGCACAGTACCCTCCCCTTATATATAATACATGTATCCTACTGCGGGCACAGTACCCTCCCCTTATATATAATACATGTATCCTACTGCATGCACAGTGCCCTCCCCTTATATATAATACATGTATCCTACTGCATGCACAGTGCCCTCCCCTTATATATAATACATGTATCCTACTGCGGGCACAGTACCCTCCCCTTATATATAATACATGTATCCTACTGCGGGCACAGTACCCTCCCCTTATATATAATACATGTATCCTACTGCATGCACAGTGCCCTCCCCTTATATATAATACATGTATCCTACTGCATGCACAGTGCCCTCCCCTTATATATAATACATGTATCCTACTGCCTGCACAGTTCCCTCCCCTTATATATATAATACATGTATCCTACTGCATGCACAGTACCCTTCCCTTATATATAATACATGTATCCTACTGCGGGCACAGTGCCCTCCCCTTATATATATAATACATGTATCCTACTGCATGCACAGTACCCTTCCCTTATATATAATACATGTATCCTACTGCATGCACAGTGCCCTCCCCTTATATATATAATACATGTATCCTACTGCATGCACAGTACCCTTCCCTTATATATAATACATGTATCCTACTGCGGGCACAGTGCCCTCCCCTTATATATAATACATGTGTCCTACTGCATGCACAGTACCCTCCCCTTATATATAATACATGTATCCTACTGCATGCACAGTGCCCTCCCCTTATATATAATACATGTATCCTACTGCCTGCACAGTTCCCTCCCCTTATATATATAATACATGTATCCTACTGCATGCACAGTACCCTTCCCTTATATATAATACATGTATCCTACTGCGGGCACAGTGCCCTCCCCTTATATATAATACATGTGTCCTACTGCATGCACAATACCCTCCCCTTATATATAATACATGTGTCCTACTGCATGCACAGTGCCCTCCCCTTATATATAATACATGTATCCTACTGCATGCACAGTGCCCTCCCCTTATATATAATACATGTATCCTACTGCCTGCACAGTTCCCTCCCCTTATATATATAATACATGTATCCTACTGCATGCACAGTACCCTTCCCTTATATATAATACATGTATCCTACTGCGGGCACAGTGCCCTCCCCTTATATATAATACATGTGTCCTACTGCATGCACAGTACCCTCCCCTTATATATAATACATGTATCCTACTGCCTGCACAGTGCCCTCCCCTTATATATATAATACATGTATCCTACTGCATGCACAGTACCATTCCCTTATATATAATACATATATCCTACTGCGGGCACAGTGCCCTCCCCTTATATATAATACATGTATCCTACTGCATGCACAGTGCCCTCCCCTTATATATAATACATGTGTCCTACTGCATGCACAGTGCCCTCCCCTTATATATAATACATGTGTCCTACTGCATGCACAGTGCCCTCCCCTTATATATAATACATGTATCCTACTGCATGCACAGTGCCCTCCCCTTAT
The DNA here is from genome assembly GCF_039654945.1 of Dendrobates tinctorius. NCBI lineage: Eukaryota > Metazoa > Chordata > Amphibia > Anura > Dendrobatidae > Dendrobates > Dendrobates tinctorius. The sequence continues at coordinate 11,001,683 of NW_027361763.1, forward strand.
ATATAATACATGTATCCTACTGCATGCACAGTGCCCTCCCCTTATATATAATACATGTGTCCTACTGCATGCACAGTGCCCTCCCCTTATATATAATACATGTGTCCTACTGCATGCACAGTGCCCTCCCCTTATATATAATACATGTATCCTACTGCATGCACAGTGCCCTCCCCTTATATATAATACATGTATCCTACTGCATGCACAGTGCCCTCCCCTTATATATAATACATGTGTCCTACTGCATGCACAGTGCCCTCCCCTTATATATAATACATGTGTCCTACTGCATGCACAGTGCCCTCCCCTTATATATAATACATGTATCCTACTGCATGCACAGTGCCCTCCCCTTATATATAATACATGTATCCTACTGCATGCACAGTACCCTCCCCTTATATATAATACATGTGTCGTACTGCATGCACAGTACCCTCCCCTTATATATAATACATGTATCCTACTGCGGGCACAGTACCCTCCCCTTATATATAATACATGTATCCTACTGCATGCACAGTGCCCTCCCCTTATATATAATACATGTATCCTACTGCATGCACAGTGCCCTCCCCTTATATATAATACATATATCCTACTGCATGCACAGTACCCTCCCCTTATATATAATACATGTATCCTACTGCGGGCACAGTACCCTCCCCTTATATATAATACATGTATCCTACTGCATGCACAGTGCCCTCCCCTTATATATAATACATGTATCCTACTGCATGCACAGTGCCCTCCCCTTATATATAATACATGTATCATACTGCATGCACAGTGCCCTCCCCTTATATATAATACATGTATCCTACTGCGGGCACAGTACCCTCCCCTTATATATAATACATGTGTCCTACTGCATGCACACTGCCCTCCCCTTATATATAATACATGTATCCTACTGCATGCACAGTGCCCTCCCCTTATATATAATACATGTATCCTACTGCCTGCACAGTGCCCTCCCCTTATATATATAATACATGTATCCTACTGCATGCACAGTACCCTTCCCTTATATATAATACATGTATCCTACTGCGGGCACAGTGCCCTCCCCTTATATATAATACATGTGTCCTACTGCATGCACAGTACCCTCCCCTTATATATAATACATGTATCCTACTGCATGCACAGTGCCCTCCCCTTATATATAATACATGTATCCTACTGCCTGCACAGTACCCTCCCCTTATATATAATACATGTATCCTACTGCATGCACAGTACCCTCCCCTTATATATAATACATGTATCCTACTGCGGGCACAGTACCCTCCCCTTATATATAATACATGTATCCTACTGCATGCAGAGTGCCCTCCCCTTATATATAATACATGTATCCTACTGCATGCACAGTGCCCTCCCCTTATATATAATACATGTATCCTACTGCATGCACAGTACCCTCCCATTATATATAATACATGTATCCTACTGCGGGCACAGTACCCTCCCCTTATATATAGTACATGTATCCTACTGCATGCACAGTGCCCTCCCCTTATATATAATACATGTATCCTACTGCATGCACAGTGCCCTCCCCTTATATATAATACATGTATCATACTGCATGCACAGTGCCCTCCCCTTATATATAATACATGTATCCTACTGCGGGCACAGTACCCTCCCCTTATATATAATACATGTGTCCTACTGCATGCACACTGCCCTCCCCTTATATATAATACATGTATCCTACTGCATGCACAGTGCCCTCCCCTTATATATAATACATGTATCCTACTGCATGCACAGTACCCTTCCCTTATATATAATACATGTATCCTACTGCATGCACAGTGCCCTCCCCTTATATATAATACATGTATCCTACTGCATGCACAGTGCCCTCCCCTTATATATAATACATGTATCCTACTGCGGGCACATTACCCTCCCCTTATATATAATACATGTATCCTACTGCATGCACAGTGCCCTCCCCTTATATATAATACATGTATCCTACTGCATGCACAGTACCCTCCCCTTATATATAATACATGTATCCTACTGCATGCACAGTACCCTCCCCTTATATATAATACATGTATCCTACTGCATGCACAGTGCCCTCCCCTTATATATAATACATGTATCCTACTGCATGCACAGTACCCTCCCCTTATATATAATACATGTGTCCTACTGCATGCACACTGCCCTCCCCTTATATATAATACATGTATCCTTCTGCATGCACAGTGCCCTCCCCTTATATATAATACATGTATCCTACTGCCTGCACAGTGCCCTCCCCTTATATATAATACATGTATCCTACTGCATGCACAGTACCCTTCCCTTATATATAATACATGTATCCTACTGCGGTCACAGTGCCCTCCCCTTATATATAATACATGTGTCCTACTGCATGCACAGTACCCTCCCCTTATATATAATACATGTATCCTACTGCATGCACAGTGCCCTCCCCTTATATATAATACATGTATCCTACTGCATGCACAGTGCCTTCCCCTTATATATAATACATGTATCCTACTGCGGGCACAGTACCCTCCCCTTATATATAATACATGTATCCTACTGCATGCACAGTGCCCTCCCCTTATATATAATACATGTATCCTACTGCATGCACAGTACCCTCCCTTTATATATAATACATGTATCCTACTGCATGCACAGTACCCTCCCCTTATATATAATACATGTATCCTACTGCGGGCACAGTACCCTCCCCTTATATATAATACATGTATCCTATTGCATGCACAGTGCCCTCCCCTTATATATAATACATGTATCCTACTGCATGCACAGTACCCTCCCCTTATATATAATACATGTATCCTACTGCATGCACAGTACCCTCCCCTTATATATAATACATGTATCCTACTGCGGGCACAGTACCCTCCCCTTATATATAATACATGTATCCTACTGCATGCACAGTGCCCTCCCCTTATATATAATACATGTGTCCTACTGCATGCACAGTACCCTCCCCTTATATATAATACATGTATCCTACTGCCTGCACAGTGCCCTCCCCTTATATATATAATACATGTATCCTACTGCATGCACAGTACCCTTCCCTTATATATAATACATGTATCCTACTGCGGGCACAGTGCCCTCCCCTTATATATAATACATGTATCCTACTGCATGCACAGTGCCCTCCCCTTATATATAATACATGTGTCCTACTGCATGCACAGTGCCCTCCCCTTATATATAATACATGTGTCCTACTGCATGCACAGTGCCCTCCCCTTATATATAATACATGTATCCTACTGCATGCACAGTGCCCTCCCCTTATATATAATACATGTATCCTACTGCATGCACAGTGCCCTCCCCTTATATATAATACATGTGTCCTACTGCATGCACAGTGCCCTCCCCTTATATATAATACATGTGTCCTACTGCATGCACAGTGCCCTCCCCTTATATATAATACATGTATCCTACTGCATGCACAGTGCCCTCCCCTTATATATAATACATGTATCCTACTGCATGCACAGTGCCCTCCCCTTATATATAATACATGTATCCTACTGCGGGCACAGTACCCTCCCCTTATATATAATACATGTACCCTACTGCATGCACAGTGCCCTCCCCTTATATATAATACATGTATCCTACTGCATGCACAGTGCCCTCCCCTTATATATAATACATGTATCCTACTGCCTGCACAGTTCCCTCCCCTTATATATATAATACATGTATCCTACTGCATGCACAGTACCCTTCCCTTATATATAATACATGTATCCTACTGCGGGCACAGTGCCCTCCCCTTATATATAATACATGTGTCCTACTGCATGCACAGTACCCTCCCCTTATATATAATACATGTATCCTACTGCCTGCACAGTGCCCTCCCCTTATATATATAATACATGTATCCTACTGCATGCACAGTACCCTTCCCTTATATATAATACATGTATCCTACTGCGGGCACAGTGCCCTCCCCTTATATATAATACATGTATCCTACTGCATGCACAGTGCCCTCCCCTTATATATAATACATGTGTCCTACTGCATGCACAGTGCCCTCCCCTTATATATAATACATGTGTCCTACTGCATGCACAGTGCCCTCCCCTTATATATAATACATGTATCCTACTGCATGCACAGTGCCCTCCCCTTATATATAATACATGTATCCTACTGCATGCACAGTGCCCTCCCCTTATATATAATACATGTGTCCTACTGCATGCACAGTGCCCTCCCCTTATATATAATACATGTGTCCTACTGCATGCACAGTGCCCTCCCCTTACTGTATATATAATACATGTATCCTACTGCATGCACAGTGCCCTCCCCTTATATATAATACATGTATCCTACTGCATGCACAGTGCCCTCCCCTTATATATAATACATGTGTCCTACTGCATGCACAGTGCCCTCCCCTTATATATAATACATGTGTCCTACTGCATGCACAGTGCCCTCCCCTTATATATAATACATGTATCCTACTGCATGCACAGTGCCCTCCCCTTATATATAATACATGTATCCTACTGCATGCACAGTACCCTCCCCTTATATATAATACATGTGTCGTACTGCATGCACAGTACCCTCCCCTTATATATAATACATGTATCCTACTGCGGGCACAGTACCCTCCCCTTATATATAATACATGTATCCTACTGCATGCACAGTGCCCTCCCCTTATATATAATACATGTATCCTACTGCATGCACAGTGCCCTCCCCTTATATATAATACATGTATCCTACTGCATGCACAGTACCCTCCCCTTATATATAATACATGTATACTACTGCGGGCACAGTACCCTCCCCTTATATATAATACATGTATCCTACTGCATGCACAGTGCCCTCCCCTTATATATAATACATGTATCCTACTGCATGCACAGTGCCCTCCCCTTATATATAATACATGTATCATACTGCATGCACAGTGCCCTCCCCTTATATATAATGCATGTATCCTACTGCGGGCACAGTACCCTCCCCTTATATATAATACATGTGTCCTACTGCATGCACACTGCCCTCCCCTTATATATAATACATGTATCCTACTGCATGCACAGTGCCCTCCCCTTATATATAATACATGTATCCTACTGCCTGCACAGTGCCCTCCCCTTATATATATAATACATGTATCCTACTGCATGCACAGTACCCTTCCCTTATATATAATACATGTATCCTACTGCGGGGACAGTGCCCTCCCCTTATATATAATACATGTGTCCTACTGCATGCACAGTACCCTCCCCTTATATATAATACATGTATCCTACTGCATGCACAGTGCCCTCCCCTTATATATAATACATGTATCCTACTGCCTGCACAGTACCCTCCCCTTATATATAATACATGTATCCTACTGCATGCACAGTACCCTCCCCTTATATATAATACATGTATACTACTGCGGGCACAGTACCCTCCCCTTATATATAATACATGTATCCTACTGCATGCACAGTGCCCTCCCCTTATATATAATACATGTATCCTACTGCATGCACAGTGCCCTCCCCTTATGTATAATACATGTATCCTACTGCATGCACAGTACCCTCCCCTTATATATAATACATGTATCCTACTGCGGGCACAGTACCCTCCCCTTATATATAGTACATGTATCCTACTGCATGCACAGTGCCCTCCCCTTATATATAATACATGTATCCTACTGCATGCACAGTGCCCTCCCCTTATATATAATACATGTATCATACTGCATGCACAGTGCCCTCCCCTTATATATAATACATGTATCCTACTGCGGGCACAGTACCCTCCCCTTATATATAATACATGTGTCCTACTGCATGCACACTGCCCTCCCCTTATATATAATACATGTATCCTACTGCATGCACAGTGCCCTCCCCTTATATATAATACATGTATCCTACTGCCTGCACAGTGCCCTCCCCTTATATATATTACTTGTATCCTACTGCATGCACAGTACCCTTCCCTTATATATAATACATGTATCCTACTGCGGGCACAGTGCCCTCCCCTTATATATAATACATGTGTCCTACTGCATGCACAGTACCCTCCCCTTATATATAATACATGTATCCTACTGCATGCACAGTGCCCTCCCCTTATATATAATACATGTATCCTACTGCATGCACAGTGCCCTCCCCTTATATATAATACATGTATCCTATTGCGGGCACAGTACCCTCCCCTTATATATAATACATGTATCCTACTGCATGCACAGTGCCCTCCCCTTATATATAATACATGTATCCTACTGCATGCACAGTACCCTCCCCTTATATATAATACATGTATCCTACTGCATGCACAGTACCCTCCCCTTATATATAATACATGTATCCTACTGCGGGCACAGTACCCTCCCCTGATATATAATACATGTATCCTACTGCATGCACAGTGCCCTCCCCTTATATATAATACATGTATCCTACTGCATGCACAGTGCCCTCCCCTTATATATAATACATGTATCCTACTGCATGCACAGTACCCTCCCCTTATATATAATACATGTATCCTACTGCGGGCACAGTACCCTCCCCTTATATATAATACATGTATCCTACTGCATGCACAGTGCCCTCCCCTTATATATAATACATGTATCCTACTGCATGCACAGTGCCCTCCCCTTATATATAATACATGTATCCTACTGCGGGCACAGTACCCTCCCCTTATATATAATACATGTATCCTACTGCATGCACAGTGCCCTCCCCTTATATATAATACATGTATCCTACTGCATGCACAGTACCCTCCCCTTATATATAATACATATATCCTACTGCATGCACAGTACCCTCCCCTTATATATAATACATGTATCCTACTGCGGGCACAGTACCCTCCCTTTATATATAATACATGTATCCTACTGCATGCACAGTGCCCTCCCCTTATATATAATACATGGATCCTACTGCATGCACAGTGCCCTCCCCTTATATAAAATACATGTATCCTACTGCATGCACAGTACCCTCCCCTTATATATAATACATGTATCCTACTGCGGGCACAGTACCCTCCCCTTATATATAATACATGTATCCTACTGCATGCACAGTGCCCTCCCCTTATATATAATACATGTATCCTACTGCATGCACAGTGCCCTCCCCTTATATATAATACATGTATCCTACTGCGGGCACAGTACCCTCCCCTTATATATAATACATGTGTCCTACTGCATGCACACTGCCCTCCCATTATATATAATACATGTATCCTACTGCATGCACAGTGCCCTCCCCTTATATATAATACATGTATCCTACTGCCTGCACAGTGCCCTCCCCTTATATATAATACATGTATCCTACTGCATGCACAGTACCCTTCCCTTATATATAATACATGTATCCTACTGCGGGCACAGTGCCCTCCCCTTATATATAATACATGTGTCCTACTGCATGCACAGTATCCTCCCCTTATATATAATAAATGTATCCTACTGCATGCACAGTGCCCTCCCCTTATATATAATACATGTATCCTACTGCATGCACAGTGCCCTCCCCTTATATATAATACATGTATCCTACTGCGGGCACAGTACCCTCCCCTTATATATAATACATGTATCCTACTGCATGCACAGTGCCCTCCCCTTATATATAATACATGTATCCTACTGCATGCACAGTACCCTCCCCTTATATATAATACATGTATCCTACTGCATGCACAGTACCCTCCCCTTATATATAATACATGTATCCTACTGCATGCACAGTGCCCTCCCCTTATATATAATACATGTATCCTACTGCATGCACAGTGCCCTCCCCTTATATATAATACATGTATCCTACTGCATGCACAGTACCCTCCCCTTATATATAATACATGTGTCCTACTGCATGCACACTGCCCTCCCCTTATATATAATACATGTATCCTACTGCATGCACAGTGCCCTCCCCTTATATATAATACATGTATCCTACTGCCTGCACAGTGCCCTCCCCTTATATATAATACATGTATCCTACTGCATGCACAGTACCCTTCCCTTATATATAATACATGTATCCTACTGCGGTCACAGTGCCCTCCCCTTATATATAATACATGTGTCCTACTGCATGCACAGTACCCTCCCCTTATATATAATACATGTATCCTACTGCATGCACAGTGCCCTCCCCTTATATATAATACATGTATCCTACTGCATGCACAGTGCCTTCCCCTTATATATAATACATGTATCCTACTGCGGGCACAGTACCCTCCCCTTATATATAATACATGTATCCTACTGCATGCACAGTGCCCTCCCCTTATATATAATACATGTATCCTACTGCATGCACAGTACCCTCCCTTTATATATAATACATGTATCCTACTGCATGCACAGTACCCTCCCCTTATATATAATACATGTATCCTACTGCGGGCACAGTACCCTCCCCTTATATATAATACATGTATCCTATTGCATGCACAGTGCCCTCCCCTTATATATAATACATGTATCCTACTGCATGCACAGTACCCTCCCCTTATATATAATACATGTATCCTACTGCATGCACAGTACCCTCCCCTTATATATAATACATGTATCCTACTGCGGGCACAGTACCCTCCCCTTATATATAATACATGTATCCTACTGCATGCACAGTGCCCTCCCCTTATATATAATACATGTATCCTACTGCATGCACAGTGCCCTCCCCTTATATATAATACATGTATCCTACTGCGGGCACAGTACCCTCCCCTTATATATAATACATGTGTCCTACTGCATGCACACTGCCCTCCCCTTACATATAATACATGTATCCTACTGCATGCACAGTGCCCTCCCCTTATATATAATACATGTATCCTACTGCCTGCACAGTGCCCTCCCCTTATATATAATACATGTATCCTACTGCATGCACAGTACCCTTCCCTTATATATAATACATGTATCCTACTGCGGGCACAGTGCCCTCCCCTTATATATAATACATGTGTCCTACTGCATGAACAGTACCCTCCCCTTATATATAATACATGTATCCTACTGCATGCACAGTGCCCTCCCCTTATATATAATACATGTATCCTACTGCATGCACAGTGCCCTCCCCTTATATATAATACATGTATCCTACTGCGGGCACAGTACCCTCCCCTTATATATAATACATGTATCCTACTGCATGCACAGTACTCTCCCCTTATATATAATACATGTATCCTACTGCATGCACAGTGCCCTCCCCTTATATATAATACATGTATCCTACTGCGGGCACAGTACCCTCCCCTTATATATAATACATGTATCCTACTGCATGCACAGTACCCTCCCCTTATATATAATACATGTATCCTACTGCATGCACAGTGCCCTCCCCTTATATATAATACATGTATCCTACTGCATGCACAGTGCCCTCCCCTTATATATAATACATGTATCCTACTGCGGGCACAGTGCCCTCCCCTTATATATAATACATGTATCCTTCTGCATACACAGTGCCCTCCCCTTATATATAATACATGTATCCTACTGCATGCACAGTACCCTCCCCTTATATATAATACATGTATCCTACTGCGGGCACAGTACCTTCCCCTTATATATAGTACATGTATCCTACTGCATGCACAGTGCCCTCCCCTTATATATAATACATGTATCCTACTGCATGCACAGTGCCCTCCCCTTATATATAATACATGTATCATACTGCATGCACAGTGCCCTCCCCTTATATATAATACATGTATCCTACTGCGGGCACAGTACCCTCCCCTTATATATAATACATGTGTCCTACTGCATGCACACTGCCCTCCCCTTATATATAATACATGTATCCTACTGCATGCACAGTGCCCTCCCCTTATATATAATACATGTATCCTACTGCCTGCACAGTGCCCTCCCCTTATATATAATACATGTATCCTACTGCATGCACAGTACCCTTCCCTTATATATAATACATGTATCCTACTGCGGGCACAGTGCCCTCCCCTTATATATAATACATGTGTCCTACTGCATGCACAGTACCCTCCCCTTATATATAATACATGTATCCTACTGCATGCACAGTGCCCTCCCCTTATATATAATACATGTATCCTACTGCATGCACAGTGCCCTCCCCTTATATATAATACATGTATCCTATTGCGGGCACAGTACCCTCCCCTTATATATAATACATGTATCCTACTGCATGCACAGTGCCCTCCCCTTATATATAATACATGTATCCTACTGCATGCACAGTACCCTCCCCTTATATATAATACATGTATCCTACTGCATGCACAGTACCCTCCCCTTATATATAATACATGTATCCTACTGCGGGCACAGTACCCTCCCCTTATATATAATACATGTATCCTACTGCATGCACAGTGCCCTCCCCTTATATATAATACATGTATCCTACTGCATGCACAGTGCCCTCCCCTTATATATAATACATGTATCCTACTGCATGCACAGTACCCTCCCCTTATATATAATACATGTATCCTACTGCGGGCACAGTACCCTCCCCTTATATATAATACATGTATCCTACTGCATGCACAGTGCCCTCCCCTTATATATAATACATGTATCCTACTGCATGCACAGTGCCCTCCCCTTATATATAATACATGTATCCTACTGCGGGCACAGTACCCTCCCCTTATATATAATACATGTATCCTACTGCATGCACAGTGCCCTCCCCTTATATATAATACATGTATCCTACTGCATGCACAGTACCCTCCCCTTATATATAATACATATATCCTACTGCATGCACAGTACCCTCCCCTTATATATAATACATGTATCCTACTACGGGCACAGTACCCTCCCCTTATATATAATACATGTATCCTACTGCATGCACAGTGCCCTCCCCTTATATATAATACATGGATCCTACTGCATGCACAGTGCCCTCCCCTTATATAAAATACATGTATCCTACTGCATGCACAGTACCCTCCCCTTATATATAATACATGTATCCTACTGCGGGCACAGTACCCTCCCCTTATATATAATACATGTATCCTACTGCATGCACAGTGCCCTCCCCTTATATATAATACATGTATCCTACTGCATGCACAGTGCCCTCCCCTTATATATAATACATGTATCCTACTGCGGGCACAGTACCCTCCCCTTATATATAATACATGTGTCCTACTGCATGCACACTGCCCTCCCATTATATATAATACATGTATCCTACTGCATGCACAGTGCCCTCCCCTTATATATAATACATGTATCCTACTGCCTGCACAGTGCCCTCCCCTTATATATAATACATGTATCCTACTGCATGCACAGTACCCTTCCCTTATATATAATACATGTATCCTACTGCGGGCACAGTGCCCTCCCCTTATATATAATACATGTGCCCTACTGCATGCACAGTATCCTCCCCTTATATATAATACATGTATCCTACTGCATGCACAGTGCCCTCCCCTTATATATAATACATGTATCCTACTGCATGCACAGTGCCCTCCCCTTATATATAATACATGTATCCTACTGCGGGCACAGTACCCTCCCCTTATATATAATACATGTATCCTACTGCATGCACAGTGCCCTCCCCTTATATATAATACATGTATCCTACTGCATGCACAGTACCCTCCCCTTATATATAATACATGTATCCTACTGCATGCACAGTACCCTCCCCTTATATATAATACATATATCCTACTGCATGCACAGTGCCCTCCCCTTATATATAATACATGTATCCTACTGCATGCACAGTGCCCTCCCCTTATATATAATACATGTATCCTACTGCATGCACAGTACCCTCCCCTTATATATAATACATGTGTCCTACTGCATGCACACTGCCCTCCCCTTATATATAATACATGTATCCTACTGCATGCACAGTGCCCTCCCCTTATATATAATACATGTATCCTACTGCCTGCACAGTGCCCTCCCCTTATATATAATACATGTATCCTACTGCATGCACAGTACCCTTCCCTTATATATAATACATGTATCCTACTGCGGTCACAGTGCCCTCCCCTTATATATAATACATGTGTCCTACTGCATGCACAGTACCCTCCCCTTATATATAATACATGTATCCTACTGCATGCACAGTGCCCTCCCCTTATATATAATACATGTATCCTACTGCATGCACAGTGCCTTCCCCTTATATATAATACATGTATCCTACTGCGGGCACAGTACCCTCCCCTTATATATAATACATGTATCCTACTGCATGCACAGTGCCCTCCCCTTATATATAATACATGTATCCTACTGCATGCACAGTACCCTCCCTTTATATATAATACATGTATCCTACTGCATGCACAGTACCCTCCCCTTATATATAATACATGTATCCTACTGCGGGCACAGTACCCTCCCCTTATATATAATACATGTATCCTATTGCATGCACAGTGCCCTCCCCTTATATATAATACATGTATCCTACTGCATGCACAGTACCCTCCCCTTATATATAATACATGTATCCTACTGCATGCACAGTACCCTCCCCTTATATATAATACATGTATCCTACTGCGGGCACAGTACCCTCCCCTTATATATAATACATGTATCCTACTGCATGCACAGTGCCCTCCCCTTATATATAATACATGTATCCTACTGCATGCACAGTGCCCTCCCCTTATATATAATACATGTATCCTACTGCGGGCACAGTACCCTCCCCTTATATATAATACATGTGTCCTACTGCATGCACACTGCCCTCCCCTTACATATAATACATGTATCCTACTGCATGCACAGTGCCCTCCCCTTATATATAATACATGTATCCTACTGCCTGCACAGTGCCCTCCCCTTATATATAATACATGTATCCTACTGCATGCACAGTACCCTTCCCTTATATATAATACATGTATCCTACTGCGGGCACAGTGCCCTCCCCTTATATATAATACATGTGTCCTACTGCATGCACAGTACCCTCCCCTTATATATAATACATGTATCCTACTGCATGCACAGTGCCCTCCCCTTATATATAATACATGTATCCTACTGCATGCACAGTGCCCTCCCCTTATATATAATACATGTATCCTACTGCGGGCACAGTACCCTCCCCTTATATATAATACATGTATCCTACTGCATGCACAGTACTCTCCCCTTATATATAATACATGTATCCTACTGCATGCACAGTGCCCTCCCCTTATATATAATACATGTATCCTACTGCGGGCACAGTACCCTCCCCTTATATATAATACATGTATCCTACTGCATGCACAGTACCCTCCCCTTATATATAATACATGTATCCTACTGCATGCACAGTGCCCTCCCCTTATATATAATACATGTATCCTACTGCATGCACAGTGCCCTCCCCTTATATATAATACATGTATCCTACTGCGGACACAGTGCCCTCCCCTTATATATAATACATGTATCCTTCTGCATACACAGTGCCCTCCCCTTATATATAATACATGTATCCTACTGCATGCACAGTGCCCTCCCCTTATATATAATACATGTATCCTACTGCGGGCACAGTGCCCTCCCCTTATATATAATACATGTATCCTACTGCGGGCACAGTGCCCTCCCCTTATATATAATACATGTATCCTACTGCATGCACAGTGCCCTCCCCTTATATATAATACATGTATCCTACTGCATGCACAGTACCCTCCCCTTATATATAATACATGTATCCTACTGCATGCACAGTACCCTTCCCATATATATATTACATGTATCCTACTGCATGCACAGTAGCCTCCCCTTATATATAATACATGTATTCTACTGCATGCACAGTACTCTCCCCTTATATATAATAGAATCATAGAATCATAGAATCATAGAATCGTAGAGTTGGAAGGGACCTCCTGGGCCATCTGGTCCAACCCCCTGCTCAAAGCAGGATTCGCTAAATCATCCCAGTCAGATGTCTGTCCAGCCTCTGTTTGAAGACTTCCATTGAAGGAGAACTCGCCACTTCTCGTGGCAGCCTGTTCCACTCATTGATCACTCTAACTGTCAAAAAGTTTTTTCTAATATCTAATCTGTGTCTCCTCCCATTCAGCTTCATCCCATTCCTTCTAGTCTTTCCTTGTGCAAATGAGAATAAAGTTGATCCTTCTACAATGTGACAGCCCTTTAGATATTTGTAGACAGCTATTAAGTCTCCTCTCAGTCTTCTCTTTTGCAAACTAAACATTCCCAAATCCTGCAACCTTTCCTCATAAGACAGGGTTTGCAGACCGGTCACCATTCTGGTCGCTCTTTTCTGAACTTGCTCCAGTTTGTTGATGTCTTTTTTAAAATGTGGTGCCCAAAATTGGACACAATATTCCAGATGAGGTCTGACCAAAGAGGAGTAGAGGGAAATAATTACTTCACGTGATCTAGACTGTATGCTTCTGTTAATACATCCTAGAATTGCATTTGCCTTTTTTGCTGCTGCATCACACTGTTGACTCATATTCAGTCTGTGATCTATTAGTATACCCAAGTCTTTTTCACATGTGCTGTCACTTAGCCCTATTCCTCCCATTCTATATATGCTTTTTTCATTTTTATTGCCCAGATGTAGTACTTTGCATTTCTCCCTGTTAAAAACCATTCTGTTAGTTGCTGCCCACTTCTCCAGTTTATTTAAATCTTTTTGAATCCTCTCTCTCTCTTCTCTAGTATTAGCTATCCCTCCTAGCTTTGTGTCATGTATTAATACATGTATACTACTGCATGCACAGTGCCCTCCCCTTATATATAATACATGTATCCTACTGCATGCACAGTACTCTCCCCTTATATATAATACATGTATCCTACTGCATGCACAGTACCCTCCCCTTATATATAATACATGTATCCTACTGCATGCACAGTGCCCTTCCCTTATATATAATACATGTATCCTACTGCATGCACAGTAGCCTCCCCTTATATATAATACATGTATCCTACTGCATGCACAGTACTCTCCCCTTATATATAATACATGTATCCTACTGCATGCACAGTGCCTCCCCTTATATATAATACATGTATCCTACTGCATGCACAGTACCCTCCCCTTATATATAATACATGTATCCTCCTGCATGCACAGTGCTCTCCCCTTATATATAATACATGTATCCTACTGCATGCACAGTGCCCTCCCCTTATATATAATACATGTATCCTACTGCATGCACAGTACCCTCCCCTTATATATAATACATGTATCCTACTGCATGCACAGTGCCCTCCCCTTATATATAATACATGTATCCTACTGCATGCACAGTGCCCTCCCCTTATGTATAATACATGTATCCTACTGCATGCACAGTGCCCTCCCCTTATATATAATACATGTATCCTACTGCATGCACAGTACCCTCCCCTTATATATAATACATGTATCCTACTGCATGCACAGTACCCTCCCCTTATATATAATACATGTATCCTCCTGCATGCACAGTGCCCTCCCCTTATATATAATACATGTATCCTACTGCATGCACAGTGCCCTCCCCTTATATATAATACATGTATCCTACTGCATGCACAGTACCCTCCCCTTATATATAATACATGTATCCTACTGCATGCACAGTGCCCTCCCCTTATATATAATTCATGTATCCTACTGCTTGCACAGTGCCCTCCCCTTATATATAATACATGTATCCTACTGCATGCACAGTGCCCTCCCCTTATATATAATACATGTATCCTACTGCATGCACAGTACCCTCCCCTTATATATAATATATGTGTCCTCCTGCATGCACAGTGCCCTCCCCTTATATATAATACATGTATCCTCCTGCATGCACAGTACCCTCCCCTTATATATAATACATGTATCCTACTGCATGCACAGTGCCCTCCCCTTGTATATAATACATGTATCCTACTGCATGCACAGTACCCTCCCCTTATATATAATACATGTATCCTACTGCATGCACAGTGCCCTCCCCTTATATATAATACATGTATCCTACTGCATGCACAGTGCCCTCCCCTTATATATAATACATGTATCCTACTGCATGCACAGTGCCCTCCCCTTATATATAATACATGTATCCTACTGCATGCACAGTACCCTCCCCTTATATATAATATATGTGTCCTCCTGCATGCACAGTGCCCTCCCCTTATATATAATACATGTATCCTACTGCATGCACAGTGCCCTCCCCTTATATATAATACATGTATCCTACTGCGGGCACAGTACCCTCCCCTTATATATAATATATGTATCCTCCTGCATGCACAGTGCCCTCCCCTTATATATAATATATGTGTCCTCCTGCATGCACAGTGCCCTCCCCTTATATATAATAGATGTATCCTACTGCATGCACAGTGCCCTCCCCTTATATATAATACATGTATCCTACTGCATGCACAGTACCCTCCCCTTATATATAATACATGTATCCTACTGCGGGCACAGTACCCTCCCCTTATATATAATACATGTATCCTACTGCATGCACAGTGCCCTCCCCTTATATATAATACATGTATCCTACTGCATGCACAGTGCCCTCCCCTTATATATAATACATGTATCCTACTGCGGGCACAGTACCCTCCCCTTATATATAATACATGTGTCCTACTGCATGCACACTGCCCTCCCATTATATATAATACATGTATCCTACTGCATGCACAGTGCCCTCCCCTTATATATAATACATGTATCCTACTGCCTGCACAGTGCCCTCCCCTTATATATAATACATGTATCCTACTGCATGCACAGTACCCTTCCCTTATATATAATACATGTATCCTACTGCGGGCACAGTGCCCTCCCCTTATATATAATACATGTGTCCTACTGCATGCACAGTACCCTCCCCTTATATATAATACATGTATCCTACTGCATGCACAGTGCCCTCCCCTTATATATAATACATGTATCCTACTGCATGCACAGTGCCCTCCCCTTATATATAATACATGTATCCTACTGCGGGCACAGTACCCTCCCCTTATATATAATACATGTATCCTACTGCATGCACAGTGCCCTCCCCTTATATATAATACATGTATCCTACTGCATGCACAGTACCCTCCCCTTATATATAATACATGTATCCTACTGCATGCACAGTACCCTCCCCTTATATATAATACATGTATCCTACTGCAAGCACAGTGCCCTCCCCTTATATATAATACATGTATCCTACTGCATGCACAGTGCCCTCCCCTTATATATAATACATGTATCCTACTGCATGCACAGTACCCTCCCCTTATATATAATACATGTATCCTACTGCATGCACAGTACCCTCCCCTTATATATAATACATGTATCCTACTGCATGCACAGTGCCCTCCCCTTATATATAATACATGTATCCTACTGCATGCACAGTACCCTCCCCTTATATATAATACATGTTCCTACTGCATGCACACTGCCCTCCCCTTATATATAATACATGTATCCTACTGCATGCACAGTGCCCTCCCCTTATATATAATACATGTATCCTACTGCCTGCACAGTTCCCTCCCCTTATATATAATACATGTATCCTACTGCATGCACAGTACCCTTCCCTTATATATAATACATGTATCCTACTGCGGGCACAGTGCCCTCCCCTTATATATAATACATGTATCCTACTGCATGCACAGTGCCTTCCCCTTATATATAATACATGTATCCTACTGCGGGCACAGTACCCTCCCCTTATATATAATACATGTATCCTACTGCATGCACAGTGCAATCCCCTTATATATAATACATGTATCCTACTGCATGAACAGTACCCTCCCTTTATATATAATACATGTATCCTACTGCATGCACAGTACCCTCCCCTTATATATAATACATGCATCCTACTGCGGGCACAGTACCCTCCCCTTATATATAATACATGTATCCTACTGCATGCACAGTGCCCTCCCCTTATATATAATACATGTATCCTACTGCATGCACAGTACCCTCCCCTTATATATAATACATGTATCCTACTGCATGCACAGTACCCTCCCCTTATATATAATACATGTATCCTACTGCGGGCACAGTACCCTCCCCTTATATATAATACATGTATCCTACTGCATGCACAGTGCCCTCCCCTTATATATAATACATGTATCCTACTGCATGCACAGTGCCCTCCCCTTATATATAATACATGTATCCTACTGCGGGCACAGTACCCTCCCCTTATATATAATACATGTGTCCTACTGCATGGACACTGCCCTCCCCTTACATATAATACATGTATCCTACTGCATGCACAGTGCCCTCCCCTTATATATAATACATGTATCCTACTGCCTGCACAGTGCCCTCCCCTTATATATAATACATGTATCCTACTGCATGCACAGTACCCTTCCCTTATATATAATACATGTATCCTACTGCGGGCACAGTGCCCTCCCCTTATATATAATACATGTGTCCTACTGCATGCACAGTACCCTCCCCATATATATAATACATGTATCCTACTGCATGCACAGTGCCCTCCCCTTATATATAATACATGTATCCTACTGCATACACAGTGCCCTCCCCTTACATATAATACATGTATCCTACTGCATGCACAGTACTCTCCCCTTATATATAATACATGTATCCTACTGCATGCACAGTGCCCTCCCCTTATATATAATACATGTATCCTACTGCGGGCACAGTACCCTCCCCTTATATATAATACATGTATCCTACTGCATGCACAGTACCCTCCCCTTATATATAATACATGTATCCTACTGCATGCACAGTGCCCTCCCCTTATATATAATACATGTATCCTACTGCATGCACAGTGCCCTCCCCTTATATATAATACATGTATCCTACTGCGGGCACAGTGCCCTCCCCTTATATATAATACATGTATCCTTCTGCATACACAGTGCCCTCCCCTTATATATAATACATGTATCCTACTGCATGCACAGTGCCCTCCCCTTATATATAATACATGTATCCTACTGCGGGCACTGTGCCCTCCCCTTATATATAATACATGTATCCTACTGCGGGCACAGTGCCCTCCCCTTATATATAATACATGTATCATACTGCATGCACAGTACCCTTAACTTATATATAATACATGTATCCTACTGCGGGCACAGTGCCCTCCCCTTATATATAATACATGTATCCTACTGCATGCACAGTGCCCTCCCCTTATATATAATACATGTATCCTACTGCATGCACAGTGCCCTCCCCTTATATATAATACATGTATCCTACTGCATGCACAGTACCCTCCCCTTATATATAATACATGTATCCTACTGCATGCACAGTACCCTTCCCTTATATATATTACATGTATCCTACTGCATGCACAGTAGCCTCCCCTTATATATAATACATGTATCCTACTGCATGCACAGTACTCTCCCCTTATATATAATAGAATCATAGAATCATAGAATCGTAGAGTTGGAAGGGACCTCCTGGGCCATCTGGTCCAACCCCCTGCTCAAAGCAGGATTCGCTAAATCATCCCAGTCAGATGTCTGTCCAGCCTCTGTTTGAAGACTTCCATTGAAGGAGAACTCACCACTTCTCGTGGCAGCCTGTTCCACTCATTGATCACTCTAACTGTCAAAAAGTTTTTTCTAATATCTAATCTGTGTCTCCTCCCATTCAGCTTCATCCCATTCCTTCTAGTCTTTCCTAGTGCAAATGAGAATAAAGTTGATCCTTCTACAATGTGACAGCCCTTTAGATATTTGTAGACAGCTATTAAGTCTCCTCTCAGTCTTCTCTTTTGCAAACTAAACATTCCCAAATCCTGCAACCTTTCCTCATAAGACAGGGTTTGCAGACCGGTCACCATTCTGGTCGCTCTTTTCTGAACTTGCTCCAGTTTGTTGATGTCTTTTTTAAAATGTGGTGCCCAAAATTCGACACAATATTCCAGATGAGGTCTGACCAAAGAGGAGTAGAGGGAAATAATTACTTCACGTGATCTGGACTGTATGCTTCTGTTAATACATCCTAGAATTGCATTTGCCTTTTTTGCTGCTGCATCACACTGTTGACTCATATTCAGTCTGTGATCTATTAGTATACCCAAGTCTTTTTCACATGTGCTGTCACTTAGCCCTATTCCTCCCATTCTATATATGCTTTTTTCATTTTTATTGCCCAGATGTAGTACTTTGCATTTCTCCCTGTTAAAAACCATTCTGTTAGTTGCTGCCCACTTCTCCAGTTTATTTAAATCTTTTTGAATCCTCTCTCTCTCTTCTCTAGTATTAGCTATCCCTCCTAGCTTTGTGTCATGTATTAATACATGTATCCTACTGCATGCACAGTGCCCTCCCCTTATATATAATACATGTATCCTACTGCATGCACAGTACTCTCCCCTTATATATAATACATGTATCCTACTGCATGCACAGTACCCTCCCCTTATATATAATACATGTATCCTACTGCATGCACAGTGCCCTTCCCTTATATATAATACATGTATCCTACTGCATGCACAGTAGCCTCCCCTTATATATAATACATGTATCCTACTGCATGCACAGTACTCTCCCCTTATATATAATACATGTATCCTACTGCATGCACAGTACCCTCCCCTTATATATAATACATGTATCCTACTGCATGCACAGTGCCCTTCCCTTATATATAATACATGTATCCTACTGCATGCACAGTAGCCTCCCCTTATATATAATACATGTATCCTACTGCATGCACAGTACTCTCCCCTTATATATAATACAAGTATCCTACTGCATGCACAGTGCCTCCCCTTATATATAATACATGTATCCTACTGCATGCACAGTACCCTCCCCTTATATATAATACATGTATCCTCCTGCATGCACAGTGCTCTCCCCTTATATATAATACATGTATCCTACTGCATGCACAGTGCCCTCCCCTTATATATAATACATGTATCCTACTGCATGCACAGTACCCTCCCCTTATATATAATACATGTATACTACTGCATGCACAGTGCCCTCCCCTTATATATAATACATGTATCCTACTGCATGCACAGTGCCCTCCCCTTATGTATAATACATGTATCCTACTGCATGCACAGTGCCCTCCCCTTATATATAATACATGTATCCTACTGCATGCACAGTACCCTCCCCTTATATATAATACATGTATCCTACTGCATGCACAGTACCCTCCCCTTATATATAATACATGTATCCTCCTGCATGCACAGTGCCCTCCCCTTATATATAATACATGTATCCTACTGCATGCACAGTGCCCTCCCCTTATATATAATACATGTATCCTACTGCATGCACAGTGCCCTCCCCTTATATATAATACATGTATCCTGCTGCATGCACAGTACCCTCCCCTTATATATAATATATGTGTCCTCCTGCATGCACAGTGCCCTCCCCTTATATATAATACATGTATCCTCCTGCATGCACAGTACCCTCCCCTTATATATAATACATGTATCCTACTGCATGCACAGTGCCCTCCCCTTATATATAATACATGTATCCTACTGCATGCACAGTACCCTCCCCTTATATATAATACATGTATCCTACTGCATGCACAGTGCCCTCCCCTTATATATAATACATGTATCCTACTGCATGCACAGTGCCCTCCCCTTATATATAATACATGTATCCTACTGCATGCACAGTGCCCTCCCCTTATATATAATACATGTATCCTACTGCATGCACAGTACCCTCCCCTTATATATAATATATGTGTCCTCCTGCATGCACAGTGCCCTCCCCTTATATATAATACATGTATCCTACTGCATGCACAGTGCCCTCCCCTTATATATAATACATGTATCCTACTGCGGGAACAGTACCCTCCCCTTATATATAATATATGTATCCTCCTGCATGCACAGTCCCCTCCCCTTATATATAATATATGTGTCCTCCTGCATGCACAGTGCCCTCCCCTTATATATAATACATGTATCCTACTGCATGCACAGTGCCCTCCCCTTATATATAATACATGTATCCTACTGCATGCACAGTGCCCTCCCCTTATATATAATACATGTATCCTACTGCATGCACAGTACCCTCCCCTTATATATAATACATGTATCCTACTGCATGCACAGTACCCTCCCCTTATATATAATACATGTATCCTACTGCATGCACAGTGCCCTCCCCTTATATATAATACATGTATCCTACTGCGGGCACAGTACCCTCCCCTTATATATAATACATGTATCCTACTGCATGCACAGTACCCTCCCCTTATATATAATACATGTGTCCTCCTGCATGCACAGTGCCCTCCCCTTATATATAATACATGTATCCTATTGCGGGCACAGTACCCTCCCCTTATATATAATACATGTATCCTACTGCATGCACAGTACCCTCCCCTTATATATAATATATGTGTCCTCCTGCATGCACAGTACCCTCCCCTTATATATAATATATGTGTCCTACTGCATGCACAGTACCCTCCCCTTATATATAATAAATGTATCCTACTGCATGCACAGTACCCTCCCCTTATATATAATAAATGTATCCTACTGCATGCACAGTGCCCTCCCCTTATATATAATACATGTATCCTACTGCGGGCACAGTACCCTCCCCTTATATATAATATATGTATCCTCCTGCATGCACAGTGCCCTCCCCTTATATATAATATATGTGTCCTCCTGCATGCACAGTACCCTCCCCTTATATATAATATATGTGTCCTCCTGCATGCACAGTGCCCTCCCCTTATATATAATACATGTATCCTACTGCATGCACAGTGCCCTCCACTTATATATAATACATGTATCCTACTGCATGCACAGTGCCCTCCCCTTATATATATAATACATGTATCCTACTGCATGCACAGTACCCTCCCCTTATATATAATACATGTATCCTACTGCATGCACAGTACCCTCCCCTTATATATAATACATGTATCCTACTGCACGCACAGTGCCCTCCCCTTATATATAATACATGTATCCTACTGCGGGCACAGTACCCTCCCCTTATATATAATATATGTGTCCTCCTGCATGCACAGTACCCTCCCCTTATATATAATACATGTATCCTACTGCATGCACAGTGACCTCCCCTTATATATAATACATGTATCCTACTGCATGCACAGTGCCCTCCCCTTATATATAATACATGTATCCTACTGCGGGTACAGTACCCTCCCCTTATATGTAATACATGTATCCTACTGCATGCACAGTACCCTCCCCTTATATATAATATATGTGTCCTCCTGCATGCACAGTACCCTCCCCTTATATATAATATATGTGTCCTACTGCATGCACAGTACCCTCCCCTTATATATAATAAATGTATCCTACTGCATGCACAGTGCCCTCCCCTTATATATAATACATGTATCCTACTGCATGCACAGTACCCTCCCCTTATATATAATATATGTGTCCTACTGCATTCACAGTGCCCTCCCCTTATATATAATACATGTATCCTACTGCATGCACAGTGCCCTCCCCTTATATATAATACATGTATCCTACTGCATGCACAGTGCCCTCCCCTTATATATAATACATGTATCCTACTGCATGCACAGTGCCCTCCCCTTATATATAATACATGTATCCTACTGCATGCACAGTACCCTCCCCTTATATATAATACATGTATCCTACTGCATGCACAGTGCCCTCCCCTTATATATAATACATGTATACTACTGCATGCACAGTGCCCTCCCCTTATATATAATACATGTATCCTACTGCATGCAAAGTGCCCTCCCCTTATATATAATACATGTATCCTACTGCATGCACAGTAACCTCCCCTTATATATAATACATGTATCCTCCTGCATGCACAGTACCCTCCCCTTATATATATTACATGTGTCGTACTGCATGCACAGTACCCTCCCCTTATATATAATACATGTATCCTACTGCGGGCACAGTACCCTCCCCTTATATATAATACATGTATCCTACTGCATGCACAGTGCCCTCCCCTTATATATAATACATGTATCCTACTGAATGCACAGTGCCCTCCCCTTATATATAATACATGTATCTTACTGCATGCACAGTGCCCTCCCCTTATATATAATACATGTATCCTACTGCGGGCACAGTACCCTCCCCTTATATATAATACATGTATCCTACTGCATGCACAGTACCCTCCCCTTATATATAATATATGTGTCCTCCTGCATGCACAGTACCCTCCCCTTATATATAATATATGTGTCCTACTGCATGCACAGTGCCCTCCCCTTATATATAATACATGTATCCTACTGCATGCACAGTGCCCTCCCCTTATATATAATACATGTATCCTACTGCATGCACAGTACCCTCCCCTTATATATAATACATGTATCCTCCTGCATGCACAGTACCCTCCCCTTATATATAATACATGTGTCATACTGCATGCACAGTACCCTCCCCTTATATATAATACATGTATCCTACTGCGGGCACAGTACCCTCCCCTTATATATAATACATGTATCCTACTGCATGCACAGTGCCCTCCCCTTATATATAATACATGTATACTACTGCGGGCACAGTACCCTCCCCTTATATATAATACATGTATCCTACTGCATGCACAGTACACTCCCCTTATATATAATATATGTGTCCTCCTGCATGCACAGTACCCTCCCCTTATATATAATATATGTGTCCTACTGCATGCACAGTGCCCTCCCCTTATATATAATACATGTATCCTACTGCATGCACAGTGCCCTCCCCTTATATATAATACATGTATCCTACTGCATGCACAGTGCCCTCCCCTTATATATAATACATGTATCCTACTGCATGCACAGTACCCTCCCCTTATATATAATACATGTATCCTCCTGCATGCACAGTACCCTCCCCTTATATATAATACATGTATCCTACTGCATGCACAGTACCCTCCCCTTATATATAATACATGTGTCCTACTGCGTGCGCAGTACCCTCCCCTTATGTATAATACATGTATCCTACTGCATGCACAGTACCCTCCCCTTATATATAATACATGTATCCTACTGCATACACAGTGCCCTCCCCTTATATATAATACATGTATCCTACTGCATGCACAGTACCACCCCTTATATATAATACATGTATCTTCCTGCATGCACAATGCCCTCACCTTATATATAATACATGTATCCTACTGCATGCACAGTACCCTCCCCTTATATATAATACATGTATCATACTGCATGCACAGTACCCTCCCCTTATATATAATACATGTATCCTACTGCATGCACAGTACCCTCCCCTTATATATAATACATGTATCCTCCTGCATGCACAGTGCCCTCACCTTATATATAATACATGTATCCTACTGCATGCACAGTGCCCTCCCCTTATATATAATACATGTGTCCTACTGCATGCACAGTGCCCTCCCCTTATATATAATACATGTATCCTACTGCATGCACAGTGCCCTCCCCTTATATATAATAAATGTATCCTCTGCATGCACAGTGCCCTCCCCTTATATATAATACATGTATCCTACTGCATGCACAGTGCCCTCCCCTTATATATAATACATGTATCCTACTGCATGCACAGTGCCCTCCCCTTATATATAATACATGTATCCTACTGCATGCACAGTGCCCTCCCCTTATATATCATACATGTATCCTTTGCATGCACAGTACCCTCCCCTTATATATAATACATGTATCCTACTGCATGCACAGTACCCTCCCCTTATATATAATACATGTATCCTACTGCATGCACAGTACCCTCCCCTTATATATAATACATGTATCCTACTGCATGCACAGTACCCTCCCCTTATATATAATACATGTATCATACTGCATGCACAGTGCCCTCCCCTTACATATAGTACATGTATCCTACTGTATGCACAGTACCCTCCCCTTATATATAATACATGTATCCTACTGCAGGCACAGTACCCTCCCCTTATATATAATACATGTATCCTACTGCATGCACACTACCTTCCCCTTATATATAATACATGTATCCTACTGCATGCACAGTGCCCTCCCCTTATATATAATACATGTATCCTACTGCATGCACAGTGCCCTCCCCTTATAAATAATACATGTATCCTACTGCATGCACATTACCCTCCCCTTATATATAATACATGTATCCTACTGCCTGCACACTGCCCTCCCCTTATATATAATACATGTATCCTACTGCATGCACAGTACCCTTCCCTTATATATAATACATGTATCCTACTGCGGGCACAGTGCCCTCCCCTTATATATAATACATGTGTCCTACTGCATGCACAGTACCCTCCCCTTATATATAATACATGTATCCTACTGCATGCACAGTGCCCTCCCCTTATATATAATACATGTATCCTACTGCATACACAGTGCCCTCCCCTTATATATAATACATGTATCCTACTGCATGCACAGTACTCTCCCCTTATATATAATACATGTATCCTACTGCATGCACAGTGCCCTCCCCTTATATATAATACATGTATCCTACTGCGGGCACAGTACCCTCCCCTTATATATAATACATGTATCCTACTGCATGCACAGTACCCTCCCCTTATATATAATACATGTATCCTACTGCATGCACAGTGCCCTCCCCTTATATATAATACATGTATCCTACTGCATGCACAGTGCCCTCCCCTTATATATAATACATGTATCCTACTGCGGGCACAGTGCCCTCCCCTTATATATAATACATGTATCCTTCTGCATACACAGTGCCCTCCCCTTATATATAATACATGTATCCTACTGCATGCACAGTGCCCTCCCCTTATATATAATACATGTATCCTACTGCGGGCACTGTGCCCTCCCCTTATATATAATACATGTATCCTACTGCGGGCACAGTGCCCTCCCCTTATATATAATACATGTATCATACTGCATGCACAGTACCCTTCCCTTATATATAATACATGTATCCTACTGCGGGCACAGTGCCCTCCCCTTATATATAATACATGTATCCTACTGCATGCACAGTGCCCTCCCCTTATATATAATACATGTATCCTACTGCATGCACAGTGCCCTCCCCTTATATATAATACATGTATCCTACTGCATGCACAGTACCCTCCCCTTATATATAATACATGTATCCTACTGCATGCACAGTACCCTTCCCTTATATATATTACATGTATCCTACTGCATGCACAGTAGCCTCCCCTTATATATAATACATGTATCCTACTGCATGCACAGTACTCTCCCCTTATATATAATGGAATCATAGAATCATAGAATCATAGAATCGTAGAGTTGGAAGGGACCTCCTGGGCCATCTGGTCCAACCCCCTGCTCAAAGCAGGATTCGCTAAATCATCCCAGTCAGATGTCTGTCCAGCCTCTGTTTGAAGACTTCCATTGAAGGAGAACTCACCACTTCTCGTGGCAGCCTGTTCCACTCATTGATCACTCTAACTGTCAAAAAGTTTTTTCTAATATCTAATCTGTGTCTCCTCCCATTCAGCTTCATCCCATTCCTTCTAGTCTTTCCTTGTGCAAATGAGAATAAAGTTGATCCTTCTACAATGTGACAGCCCTTTAGATATTTGTAGACAGCTATTAAGTCTCCTCTCAGTCTTCTCTTTTGCAAACTAAACATTCCCAAATCCTGCAACCTTTCCTCATAAGACAGGGTTTGCAGACCGGTCACCATTCTGGTCGCTCTTTTCTGAACTTGCTCCAGTTTGTTGATGTCTTTTTTAAAATGTGGTGCCCAAAATTGGACACAATATTCCAGATGAGGTCTGACCAAAGAGGAGTAGAGGGAAATAATTACTTCACGTGATCTAGACTGTATGCTTCTGTTAATACATCCTAGAATTGCATTTGCCTTTTTTGCTGCTGCATCACACTGTTGACTCATATTCAGTCTGTGATCTATTAGTATACCCAAGTCTTTTTCACATGTGCTGTCACTTAGCCCTATTCCTCCCATTCTATATATGCTTTTTTCATTTTTATTGCCCAGATGTAGTACTTTGCATTTCTCCCTGTTAAAAACCATTCTGTTAGTTGCTGCCCACTTCTCCAGTTTATTTAAATCTTTTTGAATCCTCTCTCTCTCTTCTCTAGTATTAGCTATCCCTCCTAGCTTTGTGTCATGTATTAATACATGTATCCTACTGCATGCACAGTGCCCTCCCCTTATATATAATACATGTATCCTACTGCATGCACAGTACTCTCCCCTTATATATAATACATGTATCCTACTGCATGCACAGTACCCTCCCCTTATATATAATACATGTATCCTACTGCATGCACAGTGCCCTCCCCTTATATATAATACATGTATCCTACTGCATGCACAGTAACCTCCCCTTATATATAATACATGTATCCTCCTGCATGCACAGTACCCTCCCCTTATATATAATACATGTGTCGTACTGCATGCACAGTACCCTCCCCTTATATATAATACATGTATCCTACTGCGGGCACAGTACCCTCCCCTTATATATAATACATGTATCCTACTGCATGCACAGTGCCCTCCCCTTATATATAATACATGTATCCTACTGAATGCACAGTGCCCTCCCCTTATATATAATACATGTATCTTACTGCATGCACAGTGCCCTCCCCTTATATATAATACATGTATCCTACTGCGGGCACAGTACCCTCCCCTTATATATAATACATGTATCCTACTGCATGCACAGTACCCTCCCCTTATATATAATATATGTGTCCTCCTTCATGCACAGTACCCTCCCCTTATATATAATATATGTGTCCTACTGCATGCACAGTGCCCTCCCCTTATATATAATACATGTATCCTACTGCATGCACAGTACCCTCCCCTTATATATAATACATGTATCCTCCTGCATGCACAGTACCCTCCCCTTATATATAATACATGTGTCGTACTGCATGCACAGTACCCTCCCCTTATATATAATACATGTATCCTACTGCATGCACAGTGCCCTCCCCTTATATATAATACATGTATACTACTGCGGGCACAGTACCCTCCCCTTATATATAATACATGTATCCTACTGCATGCACAGTGCCCTCCCCTTATATATAATACATGTATACTACTGCGGGCACAGTACCCTCCCCTTATATATAATACATGTATCCTACTGCATGCACAGTACACTCCCCTTATATATAATATATGTGTCCTCCTGCATGCACAGTACCCTCCCCTTATATATAATATATGTGTCCTACTGCATGCACAGTGCCCTCCCCTTATATATAATACATGTATCCTACTGCATGCACAGTGCCCTCCCCTTATATATAATACATGTATCCTACTGCATGCACAGTGCCCTCCCCTTATATATAATACATGTATCCTACTGCATGCACAGTACCCTCCCCTTATATATAATACATGTATCCTCCTGCATGCACAGTACCCTCCCCTTATATATAATACATGTATCCTACTGCATGCACAGTACCCTCCCCTTATATATAATACATGTGTCCTACTGCGTGCGCAGTACCCTCCCCTTATGTATAATACATGTATCCTACTGCATGCACAGTACCCTCCCCTTATATATAATACATGTATCCTACTGCATACACAGTGCCCTCCCCTTATATATAATACATGTATCCTACTGCATGCACAGTACCATCCCCTTATATATAATACATGTATCTTCCTGCATGCACAATGCCCTCACCTTATATATAATACATGTATCCTACTGCATGCACAGTACCCTCCCCTTATATATAATACATGTATCATACTGCATGCACAGTACCCTCCCCTTATATATAATACATGTATCCTACTGCATGCACAGTACCCTCCCCTTATATATAATACATGTATCCTCCTGCATGCACAGTGCCCTCCCCTTATATATAATACATGTATCCTACTGCATGCACAGTACCCTCCCCTTATATATAATACATGTATCCTCCTGCATGCACAGTGCCCTCCCCTTATATATAATACATGTATCCTACTGCATGCACAGTGCCCTCCCCTTATATATAATAAATGTATCCTACTGCATGCACAGTGCCCTCCCCTTATATATAATACATGTATCCTACTGCATGCACAGTACCCTCCCCTTATATATAATATATGTGTCCTCCTGCATGCACAGTGCCCTCCCCTTATATATAATACATGTATCCTCCTGCATGCACAGTACCCTCCCCTTATATATAATACATGTATCCTACTGCATGCACAGTGCCCTCCCCTTATATATAATACATGTATCCTACTGCATGCACAGTACCCTCCCCTTATATATAATACATGTATCCTACTGCATGCACAGTGCCCTCCCCTTATATATAATACATGTATCCTACTGCATGCACAGTGCCCTCCCCTTATATATAATACATGTATCCTACTGCATGCACAGTGCCCTCCCCTTATATATAATACATGTATCCTACTGCATGCACAGTACCCTCCCCTTATATATAATATATGTGTCCTCCTGCATGCACAGTGCCCTCCCCTTATATATAATACATGTATCCTACTGCATGCACAGTGCCCTCCCCTTATATATAATACATGTATCCTACTGCGGGAACAGTACCCTCCCCTTATATATAATATATGTATCCTCCTGCATGCACAGTGCCCTCCCCTTATATATAATATATGTGTCCTCCTGCATGCACAGTGCCCTCCCCTTATATATATAACATGTATCCTACTGCATGCACAGTGCCCTCCCCTTATATATAATACATGTATCCTACTGCATGCACAGTGCTCTCCCCTTATATATAATACATGTATCCTACTGCATGCACAGTACCCTCCCCTTATATATAATACATGTATCCTACTGCATGCACAGTACCCTCCCCTTATATATAATACATGTATCCTACTGCATGCACAGTGCCCTCCCCTTATATATAATACATGTATCCTACTGCGGGCACAGTACCCTCCCCTTATATATAATACATGTATCCTACTGCATGCACAGTACCCTCCCCTTATATATAATATATGTGTCCTCCTGCATGCACAGTGCCCTCCCCTTATATATAATACATGTATCCTACTGCATGCACAGTGCCCTCCCCTTATATATAATACATGTATCCTACTGCGGGTACAGTACCCTCCCCTTATATATAATACATGTATCCTACTGCATGCACAGTACCCTCCCCTTATATATAATATATGTGTCCTCCTGCATGCACAGTACCCTCCCCTTATATATAATATATGTGTCCTACTGCATGCACAGTACCCTCCCCTTATATATAATAAATGTATCCTACTGCATGCACAGTGCCCTCCCCTTATATATAATACATGTATCCTACTGCATGCACAGTACCCTCCCCTTATATATAACATATGTGTCCTACTGCATTCACAGTGCCCTCCCCTTATATATAATACATGTATCCTACTGCATGCACAGTGCCCTCCCCTTATATATAATACATGTATCCTACTGCATGCACAGTGCCCTCCCCTTATATATAATACATGTATACTACTGCATGCACAGTGCCCTCCCCTTATATATAATACATGTATCCTACTGCATGCACAGTACCCTCCCCTTATATATAATACATGTATCCTACTGCATGCACAGTGCCCTCCCCTTATATATAATACATGTATACTACTGCATGCACAGTGCCCTCCCCTTATATATAATACATGTATCCTACTGCATGCACAGTGCCCTCCCCTTATATATAATACATGTATCCTACTGCATGCACAGTAACCTCCCCTTATATATAATACATGTATCCTCCTGCATGCACAGTACCCTCCCCTTATATATAATACATGTATCCTACTGCGGGCACAGTACCCTCCCCTTATATATAATACATGTATCCTACTGCATGCACAGTGCCCTCCCCTTATATATAATACATGTATCCTACTGAATGCACAGTGCCCTCCCCTTATATGTAATACATGTATCTTACTGCATGCACAGTGCCCTCCCCTTATATATAATACATGTATCCTACTGCGGGCACAGTACCCTCCCCTTATATATAATACATGTATCCTACTGCATGCACAGTACCCTCCCCTTATATATAATATATGTGTCCTCCTGCATGCACAGTACCCTCCCCTTATATATAATATATGTGTCCTACTGCATGCACAGTGCCCTCCCCTTATATATAATACATGTATCCTACTGCATGCACAGTGCCCTCCCCTTATATATAATACATGTATCCTACTGCATGCACAGTACCCTCCCCTTATATATAATACATGTATCCTCCTGCATGCACAGTACCCTCCCTTATATATAATACATGTGTCGTACTGCATGCACAGTGCCCTCCCCTTATATATAATACATGTATCCTACTGCGGGCACAGTACCCTCCCCTTATATATAATACATGTATCCTACTGCATGCACAGTACCCTCCCCTTATATATAATATATGTGTCCTCCTGCATGCACAGTGCCCTCCCCTTATATATAATACATGTATCCTACTGCATGCACAGTGCCCTCCCCTTATATATAATACATGTATCCTACTGCGGGTACAGTACCCTCCCCTTATATATAATACATGTATCCTACTGCATGCACAGTACCCTCCCCTTATATATAATATATGTGTCCTCCTGCATGCACAGTACCCTCCCCTTATATATAATATATGTGTCCTACTGCATGCACAGTACCCTCCCCTTATATATAATAAATGTATCCTACTGCATGCACAGTGCCCTCCCCTTATATATAATACATGTATCCTACTGCATGCACAGTACCCTCCCCTTATATATAATATATGTGTCCTACTGCATTCACAGTGCCCTCCCCTTATATATAATACATGTATCCTACTGCATGCACAGTGCCCTCCCCTTATATATAATACATGTATCCTACTGCATGCACAGTGCCCTCCCCTTATATATAATACATGTATCCTACTGCATGCACAGTGCCCTCCCCTTATATATAATACATGTATCCTACTGCATGCACAGTACCCTCCCCTTATATATAATACATGTATCCTACTGCATGCACAGTGCCCTCCCCTTATATATAATACATGTATACTACTGCATGCACAGTGCCCTCCCCTTATATATAATACATGTGTCCTACTGCGTGCGCAGTACCCTCCCCTTATGTATAATACATGTATCCTACTGCATACACAGTGCCCTCCCCTTATATATAATACATGTATCCTACTGCATGCACAGTACCATCCCCTTATATATAATACATGTATCTTCCTGCATGCACAATGCCCTCACCTTATATATAATACATGTATCCTACTGCATGCACAGTACCCTCCCCTTATATATAATACATGTATCATACTGCATGCACAGTACCCTCCCCTTATATATAATACATGTATCCTACTGCATGCACAGTACCCTCCCCTTATATATAATACATGTATCCTCCTGCATGCACAGTGCCCTCCCCTTATATATAATACATGTGTCGTACTGCATGCACAGTACCCTCCCCTTATATATAATACATGTATCCTACTGCGGGCACAGTACCCTCCCCTTATATATAATACATGTATCCTACTGCATGCACAGTGCCCTCCCCTTATATATAATACATGTATCCTACTGAATGCACAGTGCCCTCCCCTTATATATAATACATGTATCTTACTGCATGCACAGTGCCCTCCCCTTATATATAATACATGTATCCTACTGCGGGCACAGTACCCTCCCCTTATATATAATACATGTATCCTACTGCATGCACAGTACCCTCCCCTTATATATAATATATGTGTCCTCCTGCATGCACAGTACCCTCCCCTTATATATAATATATGTGTCCTACTGCATGCACAGTGCCCTCCCCTTATATATAATACATGTATCCTACTGCATGCACAGTGCCCTCCCCTTATATATAATACATGTATCCTACTGCATGCACAGTACCCTCCCCTTATATATAATACATGTATCCTCCTGCATGCACAGTACCCTCCCCTTATATATAATACATGTGTCGTACTGCATGCACAGTACCCTCCCCTTATATATAATACATGTATCCTACTGCATGCACAGTGCCCTCCCCTTATATATAATACATGTATACTACTGCGGGCACAGTACCCTCCCCTTATATATAATACATGTATCCTACTGCATGCACAGTGCCCTCCCCTTATATATAATACATGTATACTACTGCGGGCACAGTACCCTCCCCTTATATATAATACATGTATCCTACTGCATGCACAGTACACTCCCCTTATATATAATATATGTGTCCTCCTGCATGCACAGTACCCTCCCCTTATATATAATATATGTGTCCTACTGCATGCACAGTGCCCTCCCCTTATATATAATACATGTATCCTACTGCATGCACAGTGCCCTCCCCTTATATATAATACATGTATCCTACTGCATGCACAGTGCCCTCCCCTTATATATAATACATGTATCCTACTGCATGCACAGTACCCTCCCCTTATATATAATACATGTATCCTCCTGCATGCACAGTACCCTCCCCTTATATATAATACATGTATCCTACTGCATGCACAGTACCCTCCCCTTATATATAATACATGTGTCCTACTGCGTGCGCAGTACCCTCCCCTTATGTATAATACATGTATCCTACTGCATACACAGTGCCCTCCCCTTATATATAATACATGTATCCTACTGCATGCACAGTACCATCCCCTTATATATAATACATGTATCTTCCTGCATGCACAATGCCCTCACCTTATATATAATACATGTATCCTACTGCATGCACAGTACCCTCCCCTTATATATAATACATGTATCATACTGCATGCACAGTACCCTCCCCTTATATATAATACATGTATCCTACTGCATGCACAGTACCCTCCCCTTATATATAATACATGTATCCTCCTGCATGCACAGTGCCCTCCCCTTATATATAATACATGTATCCTACTGCATGCACAGTGCCCTCCCCTTATATATAATACATGTATCCTACAGCATGCACAGTGCCCTCCCCTTATATATAATACATGTATCCTACTGCATGCACAGTGCCCTCCCCTTATATATAATAAATGTATCCTCTGCATGCACAGTGCCCTCCCCTTATATATAATACATGTATCCTACTGCATGCACAGTGCCCTCCCCTTATATATAATACATGTATCCTACTGCATGCACAGTGCCCTCCCCTTATATATAATACATGTATCCTATTGCATGCACAGTGCCCTCCCCTTATATATCATACATGTATCCTTTGCATGCACTGTACCCTCCCCTTATGTATAATACATGTATCCTACTGCATGCACAGTACCCTCCCCTTATGTATAATACATGTATCCTACTGCATGCACAGTACCCTCCCCTTATATATAATACATGTATCCTACTGCATGCACAGTACCCTCCCCTTATATATAAAACATGTATCATACTGCATGCACAGTGCCCTCCCCTTACATATAGTACATGTATCCTACTGTATGCACAGTACCCTCCCCTTATATATAATACATGTATCCTACTGCAGGCACAGTACCCTCCCCTTATATATAATACATGTATCCTACTGCATGCACACTACCTTCCCCTTATATATAATACATGTATCCTACTGCATGCACAGTGCCCTCCCCTTATATATAATACATGTATCCTACTGCATGCACAGTGCCCTCCCCTTATATATAATACATGTATCCTACTGCGGGTACAGTACCCTCCCCTTATATATAATACATGTATCCTACTGCATGCACAGTACCCTCCCCTTATATATAATATATGTGTCCTCCTGCATGCACAGTACCCTTCCCTTATATATAATATATGTGTCCTACTG
The DNA here is from genome assembly GCF_039654945.1 of Dendrobates tinctorius. Taxonomy (NCBI): domain Eukaryota; kingdom Metazoa; phylum Chordata; class Amphibia; order Anura; family Dendrobatidae; genus Dendrobates; species Dendrobates tinctorius. The sequence continues at coordinate 11,037,819 of NW_027361763.1, forward strand.
CATGCACAGTACCCTCCCCTTATATATAATAAATGTATCCTACTGCATGCACAGTGCCCTCCCCTTATATATAATACATGTATCCTACTGCATGCACAGTACCCTCCCCTTATATATAATATATGTGTCCTACTGCATTCACAGTGCCCTCCCCTTATATATAATACATGTATCCTACTGCATGCACAGTGCCCTCCCCTTATATATAATACATGTATCCTACTGCATGCACAGTGCCCTCCCCTTATATATAATACATGTATCCTACTGCATGCACAGTGCCCTCCCCTTATATATAATACATGTATCCTACTGCATGCACAGTACCCTCCCCTTATATATAATACATGTATCCTACTGCATGCACAGTGCCCTCCCCTTATATATAATACATGTATACTACTGCATGCACAGTGCCCTCCCCTTATATATAATACATGTATCCTACTGCATGCACAGTGCCCTCCCCTTATATATAATACATGTATCCTACTGCATGCACAGTAACCTCCCCTTATATATAATACATGTATCCTCCTGCATGCACAGTACCCTCCCCTTATATATAATACATGTGTCGTACTGCATGCACAGTACCCTCCCCTTATATATAATACATGTATCCTACTGCGGGCACAGTACCCTCCCCTTATATATAATACATGTATCCTACTGCATGCACAGTGCCCTCCCCTTATATATAATACATGTATCCTACTGAATGCACAGTGCCCTCCCCTTATATATAATACATGTATCTTACTGCATGCACAGTGCCCTCCCCTTATATATAATACATGTATCCTACTGCGGGCACAGTACCCTCCCCTTATATATAATACATGTATCCTACTGCATGCACAGTACCCTCCCCTTATATATAATATATGTGTCCTCCTGCATGCACAGTACCCTCCCCTTATATATAATATATGTGTCCTACTGCATGCACAGTGCCCTCCCCTTATATATAATACATGTATCCTACTGCATGCACAGTGCCCTCCCCTTATATATAATACATGTATCCTACTGCATGCACAGTACCCTCCCCTTATATATAATACATGTATCCTCCTGCATGCACAGTACCCTCCCCTTATATATAATACATGTGTCGTACTGCATGCACAGTACCCTCCCCTTATATATAATACATGTATCCTACTGCGGGCACAGTACCCTCCCCTTATATATAATACATGTATCCTACTGCATGCACAGTGCCCTCCCCTTATATATAATACATGTATACTACTGCGGGCACAGTACCCTCCCCTTATATATAATACATGTATCCTACTGCATGCACAGTACACTCCCCTTATATATAATATATGTGTCCTCCTGCATGCACAGTACCCTCCCCTTATATATAATATATGTGTCCTACTGCATGCACAGTGCCCTCCCCTTATATATAATACATGTATCCTACTGCATGCACAGTGCCCTCCCCTTATATATAATACATGTATCCTACTGCATGCACAGTGCCCTCCCCTTATATATAATACATGTATCCTACTGCATGCACAGTACCCTCCCCTTATATATAATACATGTATCCTCCTGCATGCACAGTACCCTCCCCTTATATATAATAAATGTATCCTACTGCATGCACAGTACCCTCCCCTTATATATAATACATGTATCCTACTGCATACACAGTTCCCTCCCCTTATATATAATACATGTATCCTACTGCATGCACAGTACCATCCCCTTATATATAATACATGTATCTTCCTGCATGCACAATGCCCTCACCTTATATATAATACATGTATCCTACTGCATGCACAGTACCCTCCCCTTATATATAATACATGTATCATACTGCATGCACAGTACCCTCCCCTTATATATAATACATGTATCCTACTGCATGCACAGTACCCTCCCCTTATATATAATACATGTATCCTCCTGCATGCACAGTGCTCTCCCCTTATATATAATACATGTATCCTACTGCATGCACAGTGCCCTCCCCTTATATATAATACATGTATCCTACTGCATGCACAGTACCCTCCCCTTATATATAATACATGTATCCTACTGCATGCACAGTGCCCTCCCCTTATATATAATACATGTATCCTACTGCATGCACAGTGCCCTCCCCTTATGTATAATACATGTATCCTACTGCATGCACAGTGCCTTCCCCTTATATATAATACATGTATCCTACTGCATGCACAGTACCCTCCCCTTATATATAATACATGTATCCTACTGCATGCACAGTACCCTCCCCTTATATATAATACATGTATCCTCCTGCATGCACAGTGCCCTCCCCTTATATATAATACATGTATCCTACTGCATGCACAGTGCCCTCCCCTTATATATAATACATGTATCCTACTGCATGCACAGTGCCCTCCCCTTATATATAATACATGTATCCTACTGCATGCACAGTACCCTCCCCTTATATATAATATATGTGTCCTCCTGCATGCACAGTGCCCTCCCCTTATATATAATACATGTATCCTCCTGCATGCACAGTACCCTCCCCTTATATATAATACATGTATCCTACTGCATGCACAGTGCCCTCCCCTTATATATAATACATGTATCCTACTGCATGCACAGTACCCTCCCCTTATATATAATACATGTATCCTACTGCATGCACAGTGCCCTCCCCTTATATATAATACATGTATCCTACTGCATGCACAGTGCCCTCCCCTTATATATAATACATGTATCCTACTGCATGCACAGTGCCCTCCCCTTATATATAATACATGTATCCTACTGCATGCACAGTACCCTCCCCTTATATATAATATATGTGTCCTCCTGCATGCACAGTGCCCTCCCCTTATATATAATACATGTATCCTACTGCATGCACAGTGCCCTCCCCTTATATATAATACATGTATCCTACTGCGGGAACAGTACCCTCCCCTTATATATAATATATGTATCCTCCTGCATGCACAGTGCCCTCCCCTTATATATAATATATGTGTCCTCCTGCATGCACAGTGCCCTCCCCTTATATATAATACATGTATCCTACTGCATGCACAGTGCCCTCCCCTTATATATAATACATGTATCCTACTGCATGCACAGTGCTCTCCCCTTATATATAATACATGTATCCTACTGCATGCACAGTACCCTCCCCTTATATATAATACATGTATCCTACTGCATGCACAGTACCCTCCCCTTATATATAATACATGTATCCTACTGCATGCACAGTGCCCTCCCCTTATATATAATACATGTATCCTACTGCGGGCACAGTACCCTCCCCTTATATATAATACATGTATCCTACTGCATGCACAGTACCCTCCCCTTATATATAATATATGTGTCCTCCTGCATGCACAGTGCCCTCCCCTTATATATAATACATGTATCCTACTGCATGCACAGTGCCCTCCCCTTATATATAATACATGTATCCTACTGCGGGTACAGTACCCTCCCCTTATATATAATACATGTATCCTACTGCATGCACAGTACCCTCCCCTTATATATAATATATGTGTCCTCCTGCATGCACAGTACCCTCCCCTTATATATAATATATGTGTCCTACTGCATGCACAGTACCCTCCCCTTATATATAATAAATGTATCCTACTGCATGCACAGTGCCCTCCCCTTATATATAATACATGTATCCTACTGCATGCACAGTACCCTCCCCTTATATATAATATATGTGTCCTACTGCATTCACAGTGCCCTCCCCTTATATATAATACATGTATCCTACTGCATGCACAGTGCCCTCCCCTTATATATAATACATGTATCCTACTGCATGCACAGTGCCCTCCCCTTATATATAATACATGTATCCTACTGCATGCACAGTGCCCTCCCCTTATATATAATACATGTATCCTACTGCATGCACAGTACCCTCCCCTTATATATAATACATGTATCCTACTGCATGCACAGTGCCCTCCCCTTATATATAATACATGTATACTACTGCATGCACAGTGCCCTCCCCTTATATATAATACATGTATCCTACTGCATGCACAGTGCCCTCCCCTTATATATAATACATGTATCCTACTGCATGCACAGTAACCTCCCCTTATATATAATACATGTATCCTCCTGCATGCACACTACCCTCCCCTTATATATAATACATGTGTCGTACTGCATGCACAGTACCCTCCCCTTATATATAATACATGTATCCTACTGCGGGCACAGTACCCTCCCCTTATATATAATACATGTATCCTACTGCATGCACAGTGCCCTCCCCTTATATATAATACATGTATCCTACTGAATGCACAGTGCCCTCCCCTTATATATAATACATGTATCTTACTGCATGCACAGTGCCCTCCCCTTATATATAATACATGTATCCTACTGCGGGCACAGTACCCTCCCCTTATATATAATACATGTATCCTACTGCATGCACAGTACCCTCCCCTTATATATAATATATGTGTCCTCCTGCATGCACAGTACCCTCCCCTTATATATAATATATGTGTCCTACTGCATGCACAGTGCCCTCCCCTTATATATAATACATGTATCCTACTGCATGCACAGTGCCCTCCCCTTATATATAATACATGTATCCTACTGCATGCACAGTACCCTCCCCTTATATATAATACATGTATCCTCCTGCATGCACAGTACCCTCCCTTATATATAATACATGTGTCGTACTGCATGCACAGTGCCCTCCCCTTATATATAATACATGTATCCTACTGCGGGCACAGTACCCTCCCCTTATATATAATACATGTATCCTACTGCATGCACAGTACCCTCCCCTTATATATAATATATGTGTCCTCCTGCATGCACAGTGCCCTCCCCTTATATATAATACATGTATCCTACTGCATGCACAGTGCCCTCCCCTTATATATAATACATGTATCCTACTGCGGGTACAGTACCCTCCCCTTATATATAATACATGTATCCTACTGCATGCACAGTACCCTCCCCTTATATATAATATATGTGTCCTCCTGCATGCACAGTACCCTCCCCTTATATATAATATATGTGTCCTACTGCATGCACAGTACCCTCCCCTTATATATAATAAATGTATCCTACTGCATGCACAGTGCCCTCCCCTTATATATAATACATGTATCCTACTGCATGCACAGTACCCTCCCCTTATATATAATATATGTGTCCTACTGCATTCACAGTGCCCTCCCCTTATATATAATACATGTATCCTACTGCATGCACAGTGCCCTCCCCTTATATATAATACATGTATCCTACTGCATGCACAGTGCCCTCCCCTTATATATAATACATGTATCCTACTGCATGCACAGTGCCCTCCCCTTATATATAATACATGTATCCTACTGCATGCACAGTACCCTCCCCTTATATATAATACATGTATCCTACTGCATGCACAGTGCCCTCCCCTTATATATAATACATGTATACTACTGCATGCACAGTGCCCTCCCCTTATATATAATACATGTATCCTACTGCATGCACAGTAACCTCCCCTTATATATAATACATGTATCCTCCTGCATGCACAGTACCCTCCCCTTATATATAATACATGTGTCGTACTGCATGCACAGTACCCTCCCCTTATATATAATACATGTATCCTACTGCGGGCACAGTACCCTCCCCTTATATATAATACATGTATCCTACTGCATGCACAGTGCCCTCCCCTTATATATAATACATGTATCCTACTGAATGCACAGTGCCCTCCCCTTATATATAATACATGTATCTTACTGCATGCACAGTGCCCTCCCCTTATATATAATACATGTATCCTACTGCGGGCACAGTACCCTCCCCTTATATATAATACATGTATCCTACTGCATGCACAGTACCCTCCCCTTATATATAATATATGTGTCCTCCTGCATGCACAGTACCCTCCCCTTATATATAATATATGTGTCCTACTGCATGCACAGTGCCCTCCCCTTATATATAATACATGTATCCTACTGCATGCACAGTGCCCTCCCCTTATATATAATACATGTATCATACTGCATGCACAGTACCCTCCCCTTATATATAATACATGTATCCTCCTGCATGCACAGTACCCTCCCCTTATATATAATACATGTGTCGTACTGCATGCACAGTACCCTCCCCTTATATATAATACATGTATCCTACTGCATGCACAGTGCCCTCCCCTTATATATAATACATGTATACTACTGCGGGCACAGTACCCTCCCCTTATATATAATACATGTATCCTACTGCATGCACAGTGCCCTCCCCTTATATATAATACATGTATACTACTGCGGGCACAGTACCCTCCCCTTATATATAATACATGTATCCTACTGCATGCACAGTACACTCCCCTTATATATAATATATGTGTCCTCCTGCATGCACAGTACCCTCCCCTTATATATAATATATGTGTCCTACTGCATGCACAGTGCCCTCCCCTTATATATAATACATGTATCCTACTGCATGCACAGTGCCCTCCCCTTATATATAATACATGTATCCTACTGCATGCACAGTGCCCTCCCCTTATATATAATACATGTATCCTACTGCATGCACAGTACCCTCCCCTTATATATAATACATGTATCCTCCTGCATGCACAGTACCCTCCCCTTATATATAATACATGTATCCTACTGCATGCACAGTACCCTCCCCTTATATATAATACATGTGTCCTACTGCGTGCGCAGTACCCTCCCCTTATGTATAATACATGTATCCTACTGCATACACAGTGCCCTCCCCTTATATATAATACATGTATCCTACTGCATGCACAGTACCATCCCCTTATATATAATACATGTATCATACTGCATGCACAATGCCCTCACCTTATATATAATACATGTATCCTACTGCATGCACAGTACCCTCCCCTTATATATAATACATGTATCCTCCTGCATGCACAGTGCCCTCCCCTTATATATAATACATGTATCCTACTGCATGCACAGTGCCCTCCCCTTATATATAATACATGTATCCTACAGCATGCACAGTGCCCTCCCCTTATATATAATACATGTATCCTACTGCATGCACAGTGCCCTCCCCTTATATATAATAAATGTATCCTCTGCATGCACAGTGCCCTCCCCTTATATATAATACATGTATCCTACTGCATGCACAGTGCCCTCCCCTTATATATAATACATGTATCCTACTGCATGCACAGTGCCCTCCCCTTATATATAATACATGTATCCTATTGCATGCACAGTGCCCTCCCCTTATATATCATACATGTATCCTTTGCATGCACTGTACCCTCCCCTTATGTATAATACATGTATCCTACTGCATGCACAGTACCCTCCCCTTATATATAATACATGTATCCTACTGCATGCACAGTACCCTCCCCTTATATATAATACATGTATCCTACTGCATGCACAGTACCCTCCCCTTATATATAAAACATGTATCATACTGCATGCACAGTGCCCTCCCCTTACATATAGTACATGTATCCTACTGTATGCACAGTACCCTCCCCTTATATATAATACATGTATCCTACTGCAGGCACAGTACCCTCCCCTTATATATAATACATGTATCCTACTGCATGCACACTACCTTCCCCTTATATATAATACATGTATCCTACTGCATGCACAGTGCCCTCCCCTTATATATAATACATGTATCCTACTGCATGCACAGTGCCCTCCCCTTATAAATAATACATGTATCCTACTGCATGCACAGTACCCTCCCCTTATATGTAATACATGTATCCTACTGCATGCACAGTACCCTCCCCTTAAATATAATACATGTATCCTCCTGCATTCACAGTGCCCTCCCCTTATATATAATACATGTATCCTACTGCATGCACAGTACCCTCCCCTTATATATAATACATGTATCATACTGCATGCACAGTACCCTCCCCTTATATATAATACATGTTTCCTACTGCATGCACAGTACCCTCCCCTTATATATAATACATGTATCCTCCTGCATGCACAGTGCCCTCCCCTTATATATAATACATGTATCCTACTGCATGCACAGTGCCCTCCCCTTATATATAATACATGTATCCTACTGCATGCACAGTGCCCTCCCCTTATATATTATACATGTATCCTCTGCATGCACAGTGCCCTCCCCTTTTATATAATACATGTATCCTACTGCATGCACAGTGCCCTCCCCTTATATATAATAAATGTATCCTCTGCATGCACAGTGCCCTCCCCTTATATATAATACATGTATCCTACTGCATGCACAGTGCCCTCCCCTTATATATAATACATGTATCCTACTGCATGCACAGTGCCCTCCCCTTATATATCATACATGTATCCTCAGCATGCACAGTGCCCTCCCCTTATATATAATACATGTATCCTACTGCATGCACAGTGCCCTCCCCTTATATATAATACATGTATCCTACTGCATGCACAGTACCCTCCCCTTATATATAATACATGTATCCTCCTGCATGCACAGTGCCCTCCCCTTATATATAATACATGTATCCTACTGCATGCACAGTACCCTCCCCTTATATATAATACATGTATCATACTGCATGCACAGTACCCTCCCCTTATATATAATACATGTATCCTACTGCATGCACAGTACCCTCCCCTTATATATAATACATGTATCCTCCTGCATGCACAGTGCCCTCCCCTTATATATAATACATGTATCCTACTGCATGCACAGTGCCCTCCCCTTATATATAATACATGTATCCTACTGCATGCACAGTGCCCTCCCCTTATATATCATACATGTATCCTCTGCATGCACAATGCCCTCCCCTTATATATAATACATGTATCCTACTGCATGCACAGTGCCCTCCCCTTATATATAATAAATGTATCCTCTGCATGCACAGTGCCCTCCCCTTATATATAATACATGTTTCCTACTGCATGCACAGTGCCCTCCCCTTATATATAATACATGTATCCTACTGCATGCACAGTGCCCTCCCCTTATATATAATACATGTATCCTACTGCATGCACAGTGCCCTCCCCTTATATATCATACATGTATCCTCTGCATGCACAGTACCCTCCCCATATACTGTGTATAATACATGTATCCTACTGCATGCACAGTACCCTCCCCTTATATATAATACATGTATCCTACTGCATGCACAGTACCCTCCCCTTATATATAATACATGTATCCTCCTGCATGCACAGTACCCTTCCCTTATATATAATACATGTGTCGTACTGCATGCACAGTACTCTCCCCTTATATATAATACATGTATCCTACTGCGGGCACAGTACCCTCCCCTTATATATAATACATGTATCCTACTGCATGCACAGTGCCCTCCCCTTATATATAATACATGTATCCTACTGCATGCACAGTGCCCTCCCCTTATATATAATACATGTATCTTACTGCATGCACAGTGCCCTCCCCTTATATATAATACATGTATCCTACTGCGGGCACAGTACCCTCCCCTTATATATAATACATGTATCCTACTGCATGCACAGTACCCTCCCCTTATATATATGTGTCCTCCTGCATGCACAGTACCCTCCCCTTATATATAATATATGTGTCCTACTGCATGCACAGTGCCCTCCCCTTATATATAATACATGTATCCTACTGCACGCACAGTGCCCTCCCCTTATATATAATACATGTATCCTACTGCATGCACAGTACCCTCCCCTTATATATAATACATGTATCCTCCTGCATGCACAGTACCCTCCCCTTATATATAATACATGTGTCGTACTGCATGCACAGTACCCTCCCCTTATATATAATACATGTATCCTACTGCGGGCACAGTACCCTCCCCTTATATATAATACATGTATCCTACTGCATGCACAGTGCCCTCCCCTTATATATAATACATGTATCCTACTGCGGGCACAGTACCCTCCCCTTATATATAATACATGTATCCTACTGCATGCACAGTACCCTCCCCTTATATATAATATATGTGTCCTCCTGCATGCACAGTACCCTCCCCTTATATATAATATATGTGTCCTACTGCATGCACAGTGCCCTCCCCTTATATATAATACATGTATCCTACTGCATGCACAGTGCCCTCCCCTTATATATAATACATGTATCCTACTGCATGCACAGTGCCCTCCCCTTATATATAATACATGTATCCTACTGCATGCACAGTACCCTCCCCTTATATATAATACATGTATCCTCCTGCATGCACAGTACCCTCCCCTTATATATAATACATGTATCCTACTGCATGCACAGTACCCTCCCCTTATATATAATACATGTGTCCTACTGCGTGCGCAGTACCCTCCCCTTATGTGTAATACATGTATCCTACTGCATGCACAGTACCCTCCCCTTATATATAATACATGTATCCTACTGCATACACAGTGCCCTCCCCTTATATATAATACATGTATCCTACTGCATGCACAGTACCATCCCCTTATATATAATACATGTATCCTCCTGCATGCACAATGCCCTCACCTTATATATAATACATGTATCCTACTGCATGCACAGTACCCTCCCCTTATATATAATACATGTATCATACTGCATGCACAGTACCCTCCCCTTATATATAATACATGTATCCTACTGCATGCACAGTACCCTCCGCTTATATATAATACATGTATCCTCCTGCATGCACAGTGCCCTCCCCTTATATATAATACATGTATCCTACTGCATGCACAGTGCGCTCCCCTTATATATAATACATGTATCCTACTGCATGCACAGTGCCCTCCCCTTATATATCATACATGTATCCTCTGCATGCACAGTGCCCTCCCCTTATATATAATACATGTATCCTACTGCATGCACAGTGCCCTCCCCTTATATATAATAAATGTATCCTCTGCATGCACAGTGCCCTCCCCTTATATATAATACATGTATCCTACTGCATGCACAGTGCCCTCCCTTTATATATAATACATGTATCCTACTGCATGCACAGTGCCCTCCCCTTATATATAATACATGTATCCTACTGCATGCACAGTGCCCTCCCCTTATATATCATACATGTATCCTTTGCATGCACAGTACCCTCCCCATATATATAATACATGTATCCTACTGCATGCACAGTACCCTCCCCTTATATATAATACATGTATCCTACTGCATGCACAGTACCCTCCCCTTATATATAATACATGTATCCTACTGCATGCACAGTACCCTCCCCTTATATATAATACATGTATCCTACTGCATGCACAGTACCCTCCCCTTATACACTCACTGGCCACTTTATTAGGTACACCATGCTAGTAAGGGGTTGGACCCCCTTTTGCCTTCAGAACTGCCTCAATTCTTCCTGGCAGAGATTCAACAAGGTGCTGGAAGCATTCCTCAGAGATTTTGGACCATATTGACATGATGGCATCACACAGTTGGCGCAGATTTGTCGGCTGCACATCCCTGATGCGAATCTCCCGTTCCACCACATCCCAAAGATGCTCTATTGGATTGAGATCTGGTGACTGAGGAGGCCATTTGAGTACAGTAAACTCATTGTCATGTTCAAGAAACCAATCTGAGATGATTCGAGCTTTATGACATGGCGCATTATCCTGCTGAAAGTAGCCATCAGATGTTGGGTACATTGTGGTCATAAAGGGATGGACATGGTCAGCAACAATACTCAGGTAGGCTGTGGCGTTGCAACGATGCTCAATTGGTACCAAGGGGCCCAAAGAGTGCCAAGAAAAAATTCCCCACACCATGACACCACCACCACCAGCCTGAACCGTTGATACAAGGCAGGATGGATCCATGCTTTCATGTTGTTTACGCCAAATTCTGACCCTACCATCCGAATGTCGCAGCAGAAATCGAGACTCATCAGACCAGGCAACGTTTTTCCAATCTTCTACTGTCCAATTTCGATGAGCTTGTGCAAATTGTAGCCTCAGTTTCCTGTTCTTAGCTGAGAGGAGTGGTACCCAGTGTGGTCTTCTGCTGCTGTAGCCCATCTGCCTCAAAGTTCGACGCACTGTGCGTTCAGAGATGCTCTTCTGCCTACCTTGGTTGTAACGGGTGGCAATTTGAGTCACTGTTGCCTTTCTATCAGCTCGAACCAGTCTGCCCATTCTCCTCTGACCTCTGGCATCAACATGGCATTTCCGGCCACAGAACTGCCGCTCACTGGATTTTTTTTCTTTTTCGGACCATTCTCTGTAAACCCTAGAGATGGTTGTGCGTGAAAATCCCAGTAGATCAGCAGTTTCTGAAATTCTCAGACCAGCCCTTCTGGCACCAACAATCATGCCACGTTCAAAGGCACTCAAATCACCTTTCTTCCCCATACTGATGCTCGGTTTGAACTGGAGGAGATTGTCTTGACCATGTCTACATGCCTAAATGCACAGAGTTGCCGCCATGTGATTGGCTGATTAGAAATTAAGTCTAAACACACAGTTGGACAGGTGTACCTAATAAAGTGGCCAGTGAGTGTATATAATACATGTATCCTACTGCGGGCACAGTACCCTCCCCTTATATATAATATATGTATCCTCCTGCATGCACAGTGCCCTCCCCTTATATATAATATATGTGTCCTCCTGCATGCACAGTGCCCTCCCCTTATATATAATACATGTATCCTACTGCATGCACAGTGCCCTCCCCTTATATATAATACATGTATCCTACTGCATGCACAGTGCCCTCCCCTTATATATAATACATGTATCCTACTGCATGCACAGTACCCTCCCCTTATATATAATACATGTATCCTACTGAATGCACAGTACCCTCCCCTTATATATAATACATGTATACTACTGCATGCACAGTGCCCTCCCCTTATATATAATACATGTATCCTACTGCGGGCACAGTACCCTCCCCTTATATATAATACATGTATCCTACTGCATGCACAGTACCCTCCCCTTATATATAATATGTGTCCTCCTGCATGCACAGTACCCTCCCCTTATATATAATACATGTATCCTACTGCATACACAGTGCCCTCCCCTTATATATAATACATGTATCCTACTGCGGGCACAGTACCCTCCCCTTATATATAATACATGTATCCTACTGCATGCACAGTACCCTCCCCTTATATATAATACATGTATCCTACTGCATGCACAGTGCCCTCCCCTTATATATAATACATGCATCCTACTGCATGCACAGTGCCCTCCCCTTATATATAATACATGTATCCTACTGCGGGCACAGTACCCTCCCCTTATATATAATACATGTATCCTACTGCATGCACAGTACCCTCCCCTTATATATAATATATGTGTCCTCCTGCATGCACAGTACCCTCCCCTTATATATAATATATGTGTCCTACTGCATGCACAGTACCCTCCCCTTATATATAATAAATGTATCCTACTGCATGCACAGTACCCTCCCCTTATATATAATAAATGTAACCTACTGCATGCACAGTACCCTCCCCTTATATATAATAAATGTATCCTACTGCATGCACAGTGCCCTCCCCTTATATATAATACATGTATCCTACTGCGGGCACAGTACCCTCCCCTTATATATAATATATGTATCCTCCTGCATGCACAGTGCCCTCCCCTTATATATAATATATGTGTCCTCCTGCATGCACAGTAACCTCCCCTTATATATAATATATGTGTCCTCCTGCATGCACAGTGCCCTCCCCTTATATATAATACATGTATCCTACTGCATGCACAGTGCCCTCCACTTATATATAATACATGTATCCTACTGCATGCACAGTGCCCTCCCCTTATATATAATACATGTATCCTACTGCATGCACAGTACCCTCCCCTTATATATAATACATGTATTCTTCTGCATGCACAGTACCCTCCCCTTATATATAATACATGTATCCTACTGCACGCACAGTGCCCTCCCCTTATATATAAAACATGTATCCTAATGCGGGCACAGTACCCTCCCCTTATATATAATACATGTATCCTACTGCATGCACAGTACCCTCCCCTTATATATAATATATGTGTCCTCCTGCATGCACAGTACCCTCCCCTTATATATAATACATGTATCCTACTGCATGCACAGTGCCCTCCCCTTATATATAATACATGTATCCTACTGCGGGCACAGTACCCTCCCCTTATATATAATACATGTATCCTACTGCATGCACAGTACCCTCGCCTTATATATAATACATGTATCCTACTGCATGCACAGTGCCCTCCCCTTATATATAATACATGTATCCTACTGCATGCACAGTGCCCTCCCCTTATATATAATACATGTATCCTACTGCGGGCACAGTACCCTCCCCTTATATATAATACATGTATCCTACTGCATGCACAGTACCCTCCCCTTATATATAATATATGTGTCCTCCTGCATGCACAGTACCCTCCCCTTATATATAATATATGTGTCCTACTGCATGCACAGTACCCTCCCCTTATATATAATAAATGTATCCTACTGCATGCACAGTACCCTCCCCTTATATATAATAAATGTATCCTACTGCATGCACAGTGCCCTCCCCTTATATATAATACATGTATCCTACTGCATGCACAGTACCCTCCCCTTATATATATGTGTCCTACTGCATTCACAGTGCCCTCCCCTTATATATAATACATGTATCCTACTGCATGCACAGTGCCCTCCCCTTATATATAATACATGTATCCTACTGCATGCACAGTGCCCTCCCCTTATATATAATACATGTATCCTACTGCATGCACAGTGCCCTCCCCTTATATATAATACATGTATCCTACTGCATGCACAGTACCCTCCCCTTATATATAATACATGTATCCTACTGCATGCACAGTGCCCTCCCCTTATATATAATACATGTATCCTACTGCATGCACAGTGCCCTCCCCTTATATATAATACATGTATCCTACTGCATGCACTGTGCCCTCCCCTTATATATAATACATGTATCCTACTGCATGCACAGTACCCTCCCCTTATATATAATACATGTATCCTCCTGCATGCACAGTACCCTCCCCTTATATATAATACATGTGTCGTACTGCATGCACAGTACCCTCCCCTTATATATAATACATGTATCCTACTGCGGGCACAGTACCCTCCCCTTATATATAATACATGTATCCTACTGCATGCACAGTGCCCTCCCCTTATATATAATACATGTATCCTACTGCATGCACAGTGCCCTCCCCTTATATATAATACATGTATCTTACTGCATGCACAGTGCCCTCCCCTTATATATAATACATGTATCCTACTGCGGGCACAGTACCCTCCCCTTATATATAATACATGTATCCTACTGCATGCACAGTACCCTCCCCTTATATATAATATATGTGTCCTCCTGCATGCACAGTACCCTCCCCTTATATATAATATATGTGTCCTACTGCATGCACAGTGCCCTCCCCTTATATATAATACATGTATCCTACTGCATGCACAGTACCCTCCCCTTATATATAATACATGTATCCTCCTGCATGCACAGTACCCTCCCCTTATATATAATACATGTGTCGTACTGCATGCACAGTACCCTCCCCTTATATATAATACATGTATCCTACTGCGGGCACAGTACCCTCCCCTTATATATAATACATGTATCCTACTGCATGCACAATACACTCCCCTTATATATAATATATGTCTCCTCCTGCATGCACAGTACCCTCCCCTTATATATAATATATGTGTCCTACTGCATGCACAGTGCCCTCCCCTTATATATAATACATGTATCCTACTGCATGCACAGTGCCCTCCCCTTATATATAATACATGTATCCTACTACATGCACCGTGCCCTCCCCTTATATATAATACATGTATCCTACTGCATGCACAGTACCCTCCCCTTATATATAATACATGTATCCTCCTGCATGCACAGTACCCTCCCCTTATATATAATAAATGTATCCTCTGCATGCACAGTGCCCTCCCCTTATATATAATACATGTATCCTACTGCATACACAGTGCCCTCCCCTTATATATAATATATGTATCCTACTGCATGCACAGTGCCATCCCCTTATACATAATACATGTATCCTCCTGCATTCACAGTGCCCTACCCTTATATATAATACATGTATCCTACTGCATGCACAGTACCCTCCCCTTATATATAATACATGTATCATACTGCATGCACAGTACCCTCCCCTTATATATAATACATGTATCCTACTGCATGCACAGTACCCTCCCCTTATATATAATACATGTATCCTCCTGCATGCACAGTGCCCTCCCCTTATATATAATACATGTATCCTACTGCATGCACAGTGCCCTCCCCTTATATATAATACATGTATCCTACTGCATGCACAGTGCCCTCCCCTTATATATCATACATGTATCCTCTGCATGCACAGTGCCCTCCCCTTTTATATAATACATGTATCCTACTGCATGCACAGTGCCCTCCCCTTATATATAATAAATGTATCCTCTGCATGCACAGTGCCCTCCCCTTATATATAATACATGTATCCTACTGCATGCACAGTGCCCTCCCCTTATATATAATACATGTATCCTACTGCATGCACAGTGCCCTCCCCTTATATATCATACATGTATCCTCTGCATGCACAGTGCCCTCCCCTTATATATTACATGTATCCTACTGCATGCACAGTGCCCTCCCCTTATATATAATACATGTATCCTACTGCATGCACAGTGCCCTCCCCTTATATATAATACATGTATCCTACTGCATGCACAGTACCCTCCCCTTATATATAATACATGTATCCTCCTGCATGCACAGTGCCCTCCCCTTATATATAATACATGTATCCTACTGCATGCACAGTACCCTCCCCTTATATATAATACATGAATCATACTGCATGCACAGTACCCTCCCCTTATATATAATACATGTATCCTACTGCATGCACAGTACCCTCCCCTTATATATAATACATGTATCCTCCTGCATGCACAGTGCCCTCCCCTTATATATAATACATGTATCCTACTGCGGGCACAGTACCCTCCCCTTATATATAATACATGTATCCTACTGCATGCACAGTGCCTTCCCCTTATATATAATACATGTATCCTACTGCATGCACAGTGCCCTCCCCTTATATATAATACATGTATCTTACTGCATGCACAGTGCCCTCCCCTTATATATAATACATGTATCCTACTGCGGGCACAGTACCCTCCCCTTATATATAATACATGTATCCTACTGCATGCACAGTACCCTCCCCTTATATATAATATATGTGTCCTCCTGCATGCACAGTACCCTCCCCTTATATATAATATATGTGTCCTACTGCATGCACAGTGCCCTCCCCTTATATATAATACATGTATCCTACTGCATGCACAGTACCCTCCCCTTATATATAATACATGTATCCTCCTGCATGCACAGTACCCTCCCCTTATATATAATACATGTGTCGTACTGCATGCACAGTACCCTCCCCTTATATATAATACATGTATCCTACTGCGGGCACAGTACCCTCCCCTTATATATAATACATGTATCCTACTGCATGCACAATACCCTCCCCTTATAAATAATATATGTGTCCTCCTGCATGCACAGTACCCTCCCCTTATATATAATATATGTGTCCTACTGCATGCACAGTGCCCTCCCCTTATATATAATACATGTATCCTACTGCATGCACAGTGCCCTCCCCTTATATATAATACATGTATCCTACTACATGCACCGTGCCATCCCCTTATATATAATACATGTATCCTACTGCATGCACAGTACCCTCCCCTTATATATAATACATGTATCCTCCTGCATGCACAGTACCCTCCCCTTATATATAATAAATGTATCCTCTGCATGCACAGTGCCCTCCCCTTATATATAATACATGTATCCTACTGCATACACAGTGCCCTCCCCTTATATATAATATATGTATCCTACTGCATGCACAGTGCCATCCCCTTATATATAATACATGTATCCTCCTGCATTCACAGTGCCCTCCCCTTATATATAATACATGTATCCTACTGCATGCACAGTACCCTCCCCTTATATATAATACATGTATCATACTGCATGCACAGTACCCTCCCCTTATATATAATACATGTATCCTACTGCATGCACAGTACCCTCCCCTTATATATAATACATGTATCCTCCTGCATGCACAGTGCCCTCCCCTTATATATAATACATGTATCCTACTGCATGCACAGTGCCCTCCCCTTATATATAATACATGTATCCTACTGCATGCACAGTGCCCTCCCCTTATATATCATACATGTATCCTCTGCATGCACAGTGCCCTCCCCTTTTATATAATACATGTATCCTACTGCATGCACAGTGCCCTCCCCTTATATATAATAAATGTATCCTCTGCATGCACAGTGCCCTCCCCTTATATATAATACATGTATCCTACTGCATGCACAGTGCCCTCCCCTTATATATAATACATGTATCCTACTGCATGCACAGTGCCCTCCCCTTATATA
This sequence comes from Dendrobates tinctorius, assembly GCF_039654945.1. Taxonomy (NCBI): domain Eukaryota; kingdom Metazoa; phylum Chordata; class Amphibia; order Anura; family Dendrobatidae; genus Dendrobates; species Dendrobates tinctorius. Next base: position 11,056,455 of record NW_027361763.1, read on the forward strand.
TCATACATGTATCCTCTGCATGCACAGTGCCCTCCCCTTATATATAATACATGTATCCTACTGCATGCACAGTGCCCTCCCCTTATATATAATACATGTATCCTACTGCATGCACAGTGCCCTCCCCTTATATATAATACATGTATCCTACTGCATGCACAGTACCCTCCCTTATATATGATACATGTATCCTCCTGCATGCACAGTGCCCTCCCCTTATATATAATACATGTATCCTACTGCATGCACAGTACCCTCCCCTTATATATAATACATGTATCATACTGCATGCACAGTACCCTCCCCTTATATATAATACATGTATCCTACTGCATGCACAGTACCCTCCCCTTATATATAATACATGTATCCTCCTGCATGCACAGTGCCCTCCCCTTACATATAATACATGTATCCTACTGCATGCACAGTGCCCTCCCCTTATATATAATACATGTATCCTACTGCATGCACAGTGCCCTCCCCTTATATATCATACATGTATCCTCTGCATGCACAATGCCCTCCCCTTATATATAATACATGTATCCTACTGCATGCACAGTGCCCTCCCCTTTTATATAATAAATGTATCCTCTGCATGCACAGTGCCCTCCCCTTATATATAATACATGTTTCCTACTGCATGCACAGTGCCCTCCCCTTATATATAATACATGTATCCTACTGCATGCACAGTGCCCTCCCCTTATATATAATACATGTATCCTACTGCATGCACAGTGCCCTCCCCTTATATATCATACATGTATCCTCTGCATGCACAGTACCCTCCCCATATACTGTGTATAATACATGTATCCTACTGCATGCACAGTACCCTCCCCTTATATATAATACATGTATCCTACTGCATGCACAGTACCCTCCCCTTATATATAATACATGTATCCTCCTGCATGCAAAGTACCCTTCCCTTATATATAATACATGTGTCGTACTGCATGCACAGTACCCTCCCCTTATATATAATACATGTATCCTACTGCGGGCACAGTACCCTCCCCTTATATATAATACATGTATCCTACTGCATGCACAGTGTCCTCCCCTTATATATAATACATGTATCCTACTGCATGCACAGTGCCCTCCCCTTATATATAATACATGTATCTTACTGCATGCACAGTGCCCTCCCCTTATATATAATACATGTATCCTACTGCAGGCACAGTACCCTCCCCTTATTTATAATACATGTATCCTACTGCATGCACAGTACCCTCCCCTTATATATAATACATGTATCCTACTGCATGCACAGTACCCTCCCCTTATATATAATACATGTATCCTCCTGCATGCACAGTACCCTCCCCTTATATATAATACATGTGTCGTACTGCATGCACAGTACCCTCCCCTTATATATAATACATGTATCCTACTGCGGGCACAGTACCCTCCCCTTATATATAATACATGTATCCTACTGCATGCACAGTGCCCTACCCCTTATGTATAATACATGTATCCTACTGCGGGCACAGTACCCTCCCCTTATATATAATACATGTATCCTACTGCATGCACAGTACCCTCCCCTTATATATAATATATGTGTCCTCCTGCATGCACAGTACCCTCCCCTTATATATAATATATGTGTCCTACTGCATGCACAGTGCCCTCCCCTTATATATAATACATGTATCCTATTGCATGCACAGTGCCCTCCCCTTATATATAATACATGTATCCTACTGCATGCACAGTGCCCTCCCCTTATATATAATACATGTATCCTACTGCATGCACAGTACCCTACCCTTATATATAATACATGTATCCTCCTGCATGCACAGTACCCTCCCCTTATATATAATACATGTATCCTACTGCATGCACAGTACCCTCCCCTTATATATAATACATGTGTCCTACTGCGTGCGCAGTACCCTCCCCTTATGTATAATACATGTATCCTACTGCATGCACAGTACCCTCCCCTTATATATAATACATGTATCCTACTGCATACACAGTGCCCTCCCCTTATATATAATACATGTATCCTACTGCATGCACAGTACCATCCCCTTATATATAATACATGTATCCTCCTGCATGCACAATGCCCTCACCTTATATATAATACATGTATCCTACTGCATGCACAGTACCCTCCCCTTATATATAATACATGTATCGTACTGCATGCACAGTACCCTCCCCTTATATATAATACATGTATCCTACTGCATGCACAGTACCCTCCGCTTATATATAATACATGTATCCTCCTGCATGCACAGTGCCCTCCCCTTATATATAATACATGTATCCTACTGCATGCACAGTGCGCTCCCCTTATATATAATACATGTATCCTACTGCATGCACAGTGCCCTCCCCTTATATATCATACATGTATCCTCTGCATGCACAGTGCCCTCCCCTTATATATAATACATGTATCCTACTGCATGCACAGTGCCCTCCCCTTATATATAATAAATGTATCCTCTGCATGCACAGTGCCCTCCCCTTATATATAATACATGTATCCTACTGCATGCACAGTGCCCTCCCCTTATATATAATACATGTATCCTACTGCATGCACAGTGCCCTCCCCTTATATAATACATGTATCCTACTGCATGCACAGTGCCCTCCCCTTATATATCATACATGTATCCTTTGCATGCACAGTACCCTCCCCATATATATAATACATGTATCCTACTGCATGCACAGTACCCTCCCCTTTTATATAATACATGTATCCTACTGCATGCACAGTACCCTCCCCTTATATATAATACATGTATCCTACTGCATGCACAGTACCCTCCCCTTATATATAATACATGTATCCTACTGCATGCACAGTACCCTCCCCTTATATATAATACATGTATCCTACTGCGGGCACAGTACCCTCCCCTTATATATAATACATGTATCCTACTGCATGCACAGTACCCTCCCCTTATATATATTATATGTGTCCTCCTGCATGCACAGTACCCTCCCCTTATATATAATACATGTATCCTACTGCATACACAGTGCCCTCCCCTTATATATAATACATGTATCCTACTGCGGGCACAGTACCCTCCCCTTATATATAATACATGTATCCTACTGCATGCACAGTACCCTCCCCTTATATATAATACATGTAACCTACTGCATGCACAGTGCCCTCCCCTTATATATAATACATGCATCCTACTGCATGCACAGTGCCCTCCCCTTATATATAATACATGTATCCTACTGCGGGCACAGTACCCTCCCCTTATATATAATACATGTATCCTACTGCATGCACAGTACCCTCCCCTTATATATAATATATGTGTCCTCCTGCATGCACAGTACCCTCCCCTTATATATAATATATGTGTCCTACTGAATGCACAGTACCCTCCCCTTATATATAATAAATGTATCCTACTGCATGCACAGTACCCTCCCCTTATATATAATAAATGTATCCTACTGCATGCACAGTACCCTCCCCTTATATATAATAAATGTATCCTACTGCATGCACAGTGCCCTCCCCTTATATATAATACATGTATCCTACTGCGGGCACAGTACCCTCCCCTTATATATAATATATGTATCCTCCTGCATGCACAGTGCCCTCCCCTTATATATAATATATGTGTCCTCCTGCATGCACAGTAACCTCCCCTTATATATAATACATGTATCCTACTGCATGCACAGTACCCTCCCCTTATATATAATACATGTATCCTACTGCATGCACAGTACCCTCCCCTTATATATAATACATGTATCCTACTGCGGGCACAGTACCCTCCCCTTATATATAATATATGTATCCTCCTGCATGCACAGTGCCCTCCCCTTATATATAATATATGTGTCCTCCTGCATGCACAGTGCCCTCCCCTTATATATAATACATGTATCCTACTGCATGCACAGTGCCCTCCCCTTATATATAATACATGTATCCTACTGCATGCACAGTGCCCTCCCCTTATATATAATACATGTATCCTACTGCATGCACAGTACCCTCCCCTTATATATAATACATGTATCCTACTGCATGCACAGTACCCTCCCCTTATATATAATACATGTATCCTACTGCATGCACAGTGCCCTCCCCTTATATATAATACATGTATCCTACTGCGGGCACAGTACCCTCCCCTTATATATAATACATGTATCCTACTGCATGCACAGTACCCTCCCCTTATATATAATATATGTGTCCTCCTGCATGCACAGTACCCTCCCCTTATATATAATACATGTATCCTACTGCATACACAGTGCCCTCCCCTTATATATAATACATGTATCCTACTGCGGGCACAGTACCCTCCCCTTATATATAATACATGTATCCTACTGCATGCACAGTACCCTCCCCTTATATATAATACATGTAACCTACTGCATGCACAGTGCCCTCCCCTTATATATAATACATGCATCCTACTGCATGCACAGTGCCCTCCCCTTATATATAATACATGTATCCTACTGCGGGCACAGTACCCTCCCCTTATATATAATACATGTATCCTACTGCATGCACAGTACCCTCCCCTTATATATAATATATGTGTCCTCCTGCATGCACAGTACCCTCCCCTTATATATAATATATGTGTCCTACTGCATGCACAGTACCCTCCCCTTATATATAATAAATGTATCCTACTGCATGCACAGTACCCTCCCCTTATATATAATAAATGTATCCTACTGCATGCACAGTACCCTCCCCTTATATATAATAAATGTATCCTACTGCATGCACAGTGCCCTCCCCTTATATATAATACATGTATCCTACTGCGGGCACAGTACCCTCCCCTTATATATAATATATGTATCCTCCTGCATGCACAGTGCCCTCCCCTTATATATAATATATGTGTCCTCCTGCATGCACAGTAACCTCCCCTTATATATAATACATGTATCCTACTGCATGCACAGTACCCTCCGCTTATATATAATACATGTATCCTCCTGCATGCACAGTGCCCTCCCCTTATATATAATACATGTATCCTACTGCATGCACAGTGCGCTCCCCTTATATATAATACATGTATCCTACTGCATGCACAGTGCCCTCCCCTTATATATCATACATGTATCCTCTGCATGCACAGTGCCCTCCCCTTATATATAATACATGTATCCTACTGCATGCACAGTGCCCTCCCCTTATATATAATAAATGTATCCTCTGCATGCACAGTGCCCTCCCCTTATATATAATACATGTATCCTACTGCATGCACAGTGCCCTCCCCTTATATATAATACATGTATCCTACTGCATGCACAGTGCCCTCCCCTTATATATAATACATGTATCCTACTGCATGCACAGTGCCCTCCCCTTATATATCATACATGTATCCTTTGCATGCACAGTACCCTCCCCATATATATAATACATGTATCCTACTGCATGCACAGTACCCTCCCCTTATATATAATACATGTATCCTACTGCATGCACAGTACCCTCCCCTTATATATAATACATGTATCCTACTGCATGCACAGTACCCTCCCCTTATATATAATACATGTATCCTACTGCATGCACAGTACCCTCCCCTTATATATAATACATGTATCCTACTGCGGGCACAGTACCCTCCCCTTATATATAATATATGTATCCTCCTGCATGCACAGTGCCCTCCCCTTATATATAATATATGTGTCCTCCTGCATGCACAGTGCCCTCCCCTTATATATAATACATGTATCCTACTGCATGCACAGTGCCCTCCCCTTATATATAATACATGTATCCTACTGCATGCACAGTGCCCTCCCCTTATATATTATACATGTATCCTACTGCATGCACAGTACCCTCCCCTTATATATAATACATGTATCCTACTGCATGCACAGTACCCTCCCCTTATATATAATACATGTATCCTACTGCATGCACAGTGCCCTCCCCTTATATATAATACATGTATCCTACTGCGGGCACAGTACCCTCCCCTTATATATAATACATGTATCCTACTGCATGCACAGTGCCCTCCCCTTATATATAATACATGTATCCTACTGCGGGAACAGTACCCTCCCCTTATATATAATATATGTATCCTCCTGCATGCACAGTGCCCTCCCCTTATATATAATATATGTGTCCTCCTGCATGCACAGTGCCCTCCCCGTATATATAATACATGTATCCTACTGCATGCACAGTGCCCTCCCCTTATATATAATACATGTATCCTACTGCATGCACAGTGCCCTCCCCTTATATATAATACATGTATCCTACTGCATGCACAGTACCCTCCCCTTATATATAATACATGTATCCTACTGCATGCACAGTACCCTCCCCTTATATATAATACATGTATCCTACTGCATGCACAGTGCCCTCCCCTTATATATAATACATGTATCCTACTGCGGGCACAGTACCCTCCCCTTATATATAATACATGTATCCTACTGCATGCACAGTACCCTCCCCTTATATATAATATATGTGTCCTCCTGCATGCACAGTGCCCTCCCCTTATATATAATACATGTATCCTACTGCATGCACAGTGCCCTCCCCTTATATATAATACATGTATCCTACTGCGGGTACAGTACCCTCCCCTTATATATAATACATGTATCCTACTGCATGCACAGTACCCTCCCCTTATATATAATATATGTGTCCTCCTGCATGCACAGTACCCTCCCCTTATATATAATATATGTGTCCTACTGCATGCACAGTACCCTCCCCTTATATATAATAAATGTATCCTACTGCATGCACAGTGCCCTCCCCTTATATATAATACATGTATCCTACTGCATGCACAGTACCCTCCCCTTATATATAATATATGTGTCCTACTGCATTCACAGTGCCCTCCCCTTATATATAATACATGTATCCTACTGCATGCACAGTGCCCTCCCCTTATATATAATACATGTATCCTACTGCATGCACAGTGCCCTCCCCTTATATATAATACATGTATCCTACTGCATGCACAGTGCCCTCCCCTTATATATAATACATGTATCCTACTGCATGCACAGTACCCTCCCCTTATATATAATACATGTATCCTACTGCATGCACAGTGCCCTCCCCTTATATATAATACATGTATACTACTGCATGCACAGTGCCCTCCCCTTATATATAATACATGTATCCTACTGCATGCACAGTGCCCTCCCCTTATATATAATACATGTATCCTACTGCATGCACAGTAACCTCCCCTTATATATAATACATGTATCCTCCTGCATGCACAGTACCCTCCCCTTATATATAATACATGTGTCGTACTGCATGCACAGTACCCTCCCCTTATATATAATACATGTATCCTACTGCGGGCACAGTACCCTCCCCTTATATATAATACATGTATCCTACTGCATGCACAGTGCCCTCCCCTTATATATAATACATGTATCCTACTGAATGCACAGTGCCCTCCCCTTATATATAATACATGTATCTTACTGCATGCACAGTGCCCTCCCCTTATATATAATACATGTATCCTACTGCGGGCACAGTACCCTCCCCTTATATATAATACATGTATCCTACTGCATGCACAGTACCCTCCCCTTATATATAATATATGTGTCCTCCTGCATGCACAGTACCCTCCCCTTATATATAATATATGTGTCCTACTGCATGCACAGTGCCCTCCCCTTATATATAATACATGTATCCTACTGCATGCACAGTGCCCTCCCCTTATATATAATACATGTATCCTACTGCATGCACAGTACCCTCCCCTTATATATAATACATGTATCCTCCTGCATGCACAGTACCCTCCCCTTATATATAATACATGTGTCGTACTGCATGCACAGTACCCTCCCCTTATATATAATACATGTATCCTACTGCGGGCACAGTACCCTCCCCTTATATATAATACATGTATCCTACTGCATGCACAGTGCCCTCCCCTTATATATAATACATGTATACTACTGCGGGCACAGTACCCTCCCCTTATATATAATACATGTATCCTACTGCATGCACAGTACACTCCCCTTATATATAATATATGTGTCCTCCTGCATGCACAGTACCCTCCCCTTATATATAATATATGTGTCCTACTGCATGCACAGTGCCCTCCCCTTATATATAATACATGTATCCTACTGCATGCACAGTGCCCTCCCCTTATATATAATACATGTATCCTACTGCATGCACAGTGCCCTCCCCTTATATATAATACATGTATCCTACTGCATGCACAGTACCCTCCCCTTATATATAATACATGTATCCTCCTGCATGCACAGTACCCTCCCCTTATATATAATACATGTATCCTACTGCATGCACAGTACCCTCCCCTTATATATAATACATGTATCCTACTGCATACACAGTTCCCTCCCCTTATATATAATACATGTATCCTACTGCATGCACAGTACCCTCCCCTTATATATAATATATGTGTCCTCCTGCATGCACAGTGCCCTCCCCTTATATATAATACATGTATCCTACTGCATGCACAGTGCCCTCCCCTTATATATAATACATGTATCCTACTGCGGGTACAGTACCCTCCCCTTATATATAATACATGTATCCTACTGCATGCACAGTACCCTCCCCTTATATATAATATATGTGTCCTCCTGCATGCACAGTACCCTCCCCTTATATATAATATATGTGTCCTACTGCATGCACAGTACCCTCCCCTTATATATAATAAATGTATCCTACTGCATGCACAGTGCCCTCCCCTTATATATAATACATGTATCCTACTGCATGCACAGTACCCTCCCCTTATATATAATATATGTGTCCTACTGCATTCACAGTGCCCTCCCCTTATATATAATACATGTATCCTACTGCATGCACAGTGCCCTCCCCTTATATATAATACATGTATCCTACTGCATGCACAGTGCCCTCCCCTTATATATAATACATGTATCCTACTGCATGCACAGTGCCCTCCCCTTATATATAATACATGTATCCTACTGCATGCACAGTACCCTCCCCTTATATATAATACATGTATCCTACTGCATGCACAGTGCCCTCCCCTTATATATAATACATGTATACTACTGCATGCACAGTGCCCTCCCCTTATATATAATACATGTATCCTACTGCATGCACAGTGCCCTCCCCTTATATATAATACATGTATCCTACTGCATACACAGTAACCTCCCCTTATATATAATACATGTATCCTCCTGCATGCACAGTACCCTCCCCTTATATATAATACATGTGTCGTACTGCATGCACAGTACCCTCCCCTTATATATAATACATGTATCCTACTGCGGGCACAGTACCCTCCCCTTATATATAATACATGTATCCTACTGCATGCACAGTGCCCTCCCCTTATATATAATACATGTATCCTACTGAATGCACAGTGCCCTCCCCTTATATATAATACATGTATCTTACTGCATGCACAGTGCCCTCCCCTTATATATAATACATGTATCCTACTGCGGGCACAGTACCCTCCCCTTATATATAATACATGTATCCTACTGCATGCACAGTACCCTCCCCTTATATATAATATATGTGTCCTCCTGCATGCACAGTACCCTCCCCTTATATATAATATATGTGTCCTACTGCATGCACAGTGCCCTCCCCTTATATATAATACATGTATCCTACTGCATGCACAGTGCCCTCCCCTTATATATAATACATGTATCCTACTGCATGCACAGTACCCTCCCCTTATATATAATACATGTATCCTCCTGCATGCACAGTACCCTCCCTTATATATAATACATGTGTCGTACTGCATGCACAGTACCCTCCCCTTATATATAATACATGTATCCTACTGCGGGCACAGTACCCTCCCCTTATATATAATACATGTATCCTACTGCATGCACAGTGCCCTCCCCTTATATATAATACATGTATACTACTGCGGGCACAGTACCCTCCCCTTATATATAATACATGTATCCTACTGCATGCACAGTACACTCCCCTTATATATAATATATGTGTCCTCCTGCATGCACAGTACCCTCCCCTTATATATAATATATGTGTCCTACTGCATGCACAGTGCCCTCCCCTTATATATAATACATGTATCCTACTGCATGCACAGTGCCCTCCCCTTATATATAATACATGTATCCTACTGCATGCACAGTGCCCTCCCCTTATATATAATACATGTATCCTACTGCATGCACAGTACCCTCCCCTTATATATAATACATGTATCCTCCTGCATGCACAGTACCCTCCCCTTATATATAATACATGTATCCTACTGCATGCACAGTACCCTCCCCTTATATATAATACATGTGTCCTACTGCGTGCGCAGTACCCTCCCCTTATGTATAATACATGTATCCTACTGCATGCACAGTACCCTCCCCTTATATATAATACATGTATCCTACTGCATACACAGTGCCCTCCCCTTATATATAATACATGTATCCTACTGCATGCACAGTACCATCCCCTTATATATAATACATGTATCTTCCTGCATGCACAATGCCCTCACCTTATATATAATACATGTATCCTACTGCATGCACAGTACCCTCCCCTTATATATAATACATGTATCATACTGCATGCACAGTACCCTCCCCTTATATATAATACATGTATCCTACTGCATGCACAGTACCCTCCCCTTATATATAATACATGTATCCTCCTGCATGCACAGTGCCCTCCCCTTATATATAATACATGTATCCTACTGCATGCACAGTGCCCTCCCCTTATATATAATACATGTATCCTACAGCATGCACAGTGCCCTCCCCTTATATATAATACATGTATCCTACTGCATGCACAGTGCCCTCCCCTTATATATAATAAATGTATCCTCTGCATGCACAGTGCCCTCCCCTTATATATAATACATGTATCCTACTGCATGCACAGTGCCCTCCCCTTATATATAATACATGTATCCTACTGCATGCACAGTGCCCTCCCCTTATATATAATACATGTATCCTATTGCATGCACAGTGCCCTCCCCTTATATATCATACATGTATCCTTTGCATGCACAGTACCCTCCCCTTATGTATAATACATGTATCCTACTGCATGCACAGTACCCTCCCCTTATATATAATACATGTATCCTACTGCATGCACAGTACCCTCCCCTTATATATAATACATGTATCCTACTGCATGCACAGTACCCTCCCCTTATATATAATACATGTATCATACTGCATGCACAGTGCCCTCCCCTTACATATAGTACATGTATCCTACTGTATGCACAGTACCCTCCCCTTATATATAATACATGTATCCTACTGCAGGCACAGTACCCTCCCCTTATATATAATACATGTATCCTACTGCATGCACACTACCTTCCCCTTATATATAATACATGTATCCTACTGCATGCACAGTGCCCTCCCCTTATATATAATACATGTATCCTACTGCATGCACAGTGCCCTCCCCTTATAAATAATACATGTATCCTACTGCATGCACAGTACCCTCCCCTTATATATAATACATGTATCCTACTGCATGCACAGTACCCTCCCCTTAAATATAATACATGTATCCTCCTGCATTCACAGTGCCCTCCCCTTATATATAATACATGTATCCTACTGCATGCACAGTACCCTCCCCTTATATATAATACATGTATCATACTGCATGCACAGTACCCTCCCCTTATATATAATACATGTTTCCTACTGCATGCACAGTACCCTCCCCTTATATATAATACATGTATCCTCCTGCATGCACAGTGCCCTCCCCTTATATATAATACATGTATCCTACTGCATGCACAGTGCCCTCCCCTTATATATAATACATGTATCCTACTGCATGCACAGTGCCCTCCCCTTATATATTATACATGTATCCTCTGCATGCACAGTGCCCTCCCATTTTATATAATACATGTATCCTACTGCATGCACAGTGCCCTCCCCTTATATATAATAAATGTATCCTCTGCATGCACAGTGCCCTCCCCTTATATATAATACATGTATCCTACTGCATGCACAGTGCCCTCCCCTTATATATAATACATGTATCTTACTGCATGCACAGTGCCCTCCCCTTATATATCATACATGTATCCTCTGCATGCACAGTGCCCTCCCCTTATATATAATACATGTATCCTACTGCATGCACAGTGCCCTCCCCTTATATATAATACATGTATCCTACTGCATGCACAGTACCCTCCCCTTATATATAATACATGTATCCTCCTGCATGCACAGTGCCCTCCCCTTATATATAATACATGTATCCTACTGCATGCACAGTACCCTCCCCTTATATATAATACATGTATCATACTGCATGCACAGTACCCTCCCCTTATATATAATACATGTATCCTACTGCATGCACAGTACCCTCCCCTTATATATAATACATGTATCCTCCTGCATGCACAGTGCCCTCCCCTTATATATAATACATGTATCCTACTGCATGCACAGTGCCCTCCCCTTATATATAATACATGTATCCTACTGCATGCACAGTGCCCTCCCCTTATATATCATACATGTATCCTCTGCATGCACAATGCCCTCCCCTTATATATAATACATGTATCCTACTGTATGCACAGTGCCCTCCCCTTATATATAATAAATGTATCCTCTGCATGCACAGTGCGCTCCCCTTATATATAATACATGTTTCCTACTGCATGCACAGTGCCCTCCCCTTATATATAATACATGTATCCTACTGCATGCACAGTGCCCTCCCCTTATATATAATACATGTATCCTACTGCATGCACAGTGCCCTCCCCTTATATATCATACATGTATCCTCTGCATGCACAGTACCCTCCCCATATACTGTGTATAATACATGTATCCTACTGCATGCACAGTACCCTCCCCTTATATATAATACATGTATCCTACTGCATGCACAGTACTCTCCCCTTATATATAATAGAATCATAGAATCATAGAATCGTAGAGTTGGAAGGGCCCTCCTGGGCCATCTGGTCCAACCCCCTGCTCAAAGCAGGATTCGCTAAATCATCCCAGTCAGATGTCTGTCCAGCCTCTGTTTGAAGACTTCCATTGAAGGAGAACTCACCACTTCTCGTGGCAGCCTGTTCCACTCATTGATCACTCTAACTGTCAAAAAGTTTTTTCTAATATCTAATCTGTGTCTCCTCCCATTCAGCTTCATCCCATTCCTTCTAGTCTTTCCTTGTGCAAATGAGAATAAAGTTGATCCTTCTACAATGTGACAGCCCTTTAGATATTTGTAGACAGCTATTAAGTCTCCTCTCAGTCTTCTCTTTTGCAAACTAAACATTCCCAAATCCTGCAACCTTTCCTCATAAGACAGGGTTTGCAGACCGGTCACCATTCTGGTCGCTCTTTTCTGAACTTGCTCCAGTTTGTTGATGTCTTTTTTAAAATGTGGTGCCCAAAATTGGACAAAATATTCCAGATGAGGTCTGACCAAAGAGGAGTAGAGGGAAATAATTACTTCACGTGATCTAGACTGTATGCTTCTGTTAATACATCCTAGAATTGCATTTGCCTTTTTTGCTGCTGCATCACACTGTTGACTCATATTCAGTCTGTGATCTATTAGTATACCCAAGTCTTTTTCACATGTGCTGTCACTTAGCCCTATTCCTCCCATTCTATATATGCTTTTTTCATTTTTATTGCCCAGATGTAGTACTTTGCATTTCTCCCTGTTAAAAACCATTCTGTTAGTTGCTGCCCACTTCTCCAGTTTATTTAAATCTTTTTGAATCCTCTCTCTCTCTTCTCTAGTATTAGCTATCCCTCCTAGCTTTGTGTCATGTATTAATACATGTATCCTACTGCATGCACAGTGCCCTCCCCTTATATATAATACATGTATCCTACTGCATGCACAGTACTCTCCCCTTATATATAATACATGTATCCTACTGCATGCACAGTACCCTCCCCTTATATATAATACATGTATCCTACTGCATGCACAGTGCCCTTCCCTTATATATAATACATGTATCCTACTGCATGCACAGTAGAATCCCCTTATATATAATACATGTATCCTACTGCATGCACAGTACTCTCCCCTTATATATAATACATGTATCCTACTGCATGCACAGTACCCTCCCCTTATATATAATACATGTATCCTACTGCATGCACAGTGCCCTTCCCTTATATATAATACATGTATCCTACTGCATGCACAGTAGCCTCCCCTTATATATAATACATGTATCCTACTGCATGCACAGTACTCTCCCCTTATATATAATACAAGTATCCTACTGCATGCACAGTGCCTCCCCTTATATATAATACATGTATCCTAGTGCATGCACAGTACCCTCCCCTTATATATAATACATGTATCCTCCTGCATGCACAGTGCTCTCCCCTTATATATAATACATGTATCCTACTGCATGCACAGTGCCCTCCCCTTATATATAATACATGTATCCTACTGCATGCACAGTACCCTCCCCTTATATATAATACATGTATCCTACTGCATGCACAGTGCCCTCCCCTTATATATAATACATGTATCCTACTGCATGCACAGTGCCCTCCCCTTATGTATAATACATGTATCCTACTGCATGCACAGTGCCCTCCCCTTATATATAATACATGTATCCTACTGCATGCACAGTGCCCTCCCCTTATATATAATACATGTATCCTACTGCGGGAACAGTACCCTCCCCTTATATATAATATATGTATCCTCCTGCATGCACAGTGCCCTCCCCTTATATATAATATATGTGTCCTCCTGCATGCACAGTGCCCTCCCCTTATATATAATACATGTATCCTACTGCATGCACAGTGCCCTCCCCTTATATATAATACATGTATCCTACTGCATGCACAGTGCCCTCCCCTTATATATAATACATGTATCCTACTGCATGCACAGTACCCTCCCCTTATATATAATACATGTATCCTACTGCATGCACAGTACCCTCCCCTTATATATAATACATGTATCCTACTGCATGCACAGTGCCCTCCCCTTATATATAATACATGTATCCTACTGCGGGCACAGTACCCTCCCCTTATATATAATACATGTATCCTACTGCATGCACAGTACCCTCCCCTTATATATAATATATGTGTCCTCCTGCATGCACAGTGCCCTCCCCTTATATATAATACATGTATCCTACTGCATGCACAGTGCCCTCCCCTTATATATAATACATGTATCCTACTGCGGGTACAGTACCCTCCCCTTATATATAATACATGTATCCTACTGCATGCACAGTACCCTCCCCTTATATATAATATATGTGTCCTCCTGCATGCACAGTACCCTCCCCTTATATATAATATATGTGTCCTACTGCATGCACAGTACCCTCCCCTTATATATAATAAATGTATCCTACTGCATGCACAGTGCCCTCCCCTTATATATAATACATGTATCCTACTGCATGCACAGTACCCTCACCTTATATATAATATATGTGTCCTACTGCATTCACAGTGCCCTCCCCTTATATATAATACATGTATCCTACTGCATGCACAGTGCCCTCCCCTTATATATAATACATGTATCCTACTGCATGCACAGTGCCCTCCCCTTATATATAATACATGTATCCTACTGCATGCACAGTGCCCTCCCCTTATATATAATACATGTATCCTACTGCATGCACAGTACCCTCCCCTTATATATAATACATGTATCCTACTGCATGCACAGTGCCCTCCCCTTTTATATAATACATGTATACTACTGCATGCACAGTCCCCTCCCCTTATATATAATACATGTATCCTACTGCATGCACAGTGCCCTCCCCTTATATATAATACATGTATCCTACTGCATGCACAGTAACCTCCCCTTATATATAATACATGTATCCTCCTGCATGCACAGTACCCTCCCCTTATATATAATACATGTGTCGTACTGCATGCACAGTACCCTCCCCTTATATATAATACATGTATCCTACTGCGGGCACAGTACCCTCCCCTTATATATAATACATGTATCCTACTGCATGCACAGTGCCCTCCCCTTATATATAATACATGTATCCTACTGAATGCACAGTGCCCTCCCCTTATATATAATACATGTATCTTACTGCATGCACAGTGCCCTCCCCTTATATATAATACATGTATCCTACTGCGGGCTCAGTACCCTCCCCTTATATATAATACATGTATCCTACTGCATGCACAGTACCCTCCCCTTATATATAATATATGTGTCCTCCTGCATGCACAGTACCCTCCCCTTATATATAATATATGTGTCCTACTGCATGCACAGTGCCCTCCCCTTATATATAATACATGTATCCTACTGCATGCACAGTGCCCTCCCCTTATATATAATACATGTATCCTACTGCATGCACAGTACCCTCCCCTTATATATAATACATGTATCCTCCTGCATGCACAGTACCCTCCCCTTATATATAATACATGTGTCGTACTGCATGCACTGTACCCTTCCCTTATATATAATACATGTATCCTACTGCATGCACAGTGCCCTCCCCTTATATATAATACATGTATACTACTGCGGGCACAGTACCCTCCCCTTATATATAATACATGTATCCTACTGCATGCACAGTGCCCTCCCCTTATATATAATACATGTATACTACTGCGGGCACAGTACCCTCCCCTTATATATAATACATGTATCCTACTGCATGCACAGTACACTCCCCTTATATATAATATATGTGTCCTCCTGCATGCACAGTACCCTCCCCTTATATATAATATATGTGTCCTACTGCATGCACAGTGCCCTCCCCTTATATATAATACATGTATCCTACTGCATGCACAGTGCCCTCCCCTTATATATAATACATGTATCCTACTGCATGCACAGTGCCCTCCCCTTATATATAATACATGTATCCTACTGCATGCACAGTACCCTCCCCTTATATATAATACATGTATCCTCCTGCATGCACAGTACCCTCCCCTTATATATAATACATGTATCCTACTGCATGCACAGTACCCTCCCCTTATATATAATACATGTGTCCTACTGCGTGCGCAGTACCCTCCCCTTATGTATAATACATGTATCCTACTGCATGCACAGTACCCTCCCCTTATATATAATACATGTATCCTACTGCATACACAGTGCCCTCCCCTTATATATAATACATGTATCCTACTGCATGCACAGTACCATCCCCTTATATATAATACATGTATCTTCCTGCATGCACAATGCCCTCACCTTATATATAATACATGTATCCTACTGCATGCACAGTACCCTCCCCTTATATATAATACATGTATCATACTGCATGCACAGTACCCTCCCCTTATATATAATACATGTATCCTACTGCATGCACAGTACCCTCCCCTTATATATAATACATGTATTCTCCTGCATGCACAGTGCCCTCCCCTTATATATAATACATGTATCCTACTGCATGCACAGTGCCCTCCCCTTATATATAATACATGTATCCTACAGCATGCACAGTGCCCTCCCCTTATATATAATACATGTATCCTACTGCATGCACAGTGCCCTCCCCTTATATATAATAAATGTATCCTCTGCATGCACAGTGCCCTCCCCTTATATATAATACATGTATCCTACTGCATGCACAGTGCCCTCCCCTTATATATAATACATGTATCCTACTGCATGCACAGTGCCCTCCCCTTATATATAATACATGTATCCTATTGCATGCACAGTGCCCTCCCCTTATATATCATACATGTATCCTTTGCATGCACTGTACCCTCCCCTTATGTATAATACATGTATCCTACTGCATGCACAGTACCCTCCCCTTATATATAATACATGTATCCTACTGCATACACAGTACCCTCCCCTTATATATAAAACATGTATCATACTGCATGCACAGTGCCCTCCCCTTACATATAGTACATGTATCCTACTGTATGCACAGTACCCTCCCCTTATATATAATACATGTATCCTACTGCAGGCACAGTACCCTCCCCTTATATATAATACATGTATCCTACTGCATGCACACTACCTTCCCCTTATATATAATACATGTATCCTACTGCATGCACAGTGCCCTCCCCTTATATATAATACATGTATCCTACTGCATGCACAGTGCCCTCCCCTTATAAATAATACATGTATCCTACTGCATGCACAGTACCCTCCCCTTATATGTAATACATGTATCCTACTGCATGCACAGTACCCTCCCCTTAAATATAATACATGTATCCTCCTGCATTCACAGTGCCCTCCCCTTATATATAATACATGTATCCTACTGCATGCACAGTACCCTCCCCTTATATATAATACATGTATCATACTGCATGCACAGTACCCTCCCCTTATATATAATACATGTTTCCTACTGCATGCACAGTACCCTCCCCTTATATATAATACATGTATCCTCCTGCATGCACAGTGCCCTCCCCTTATATATAATACATGTATCCTACTGCATGCACAGTGCCCTCCCCTTATATATAATACATGTATCCTACTGCATGCACAGTGCCCTCCCCTTATATATTATACATGTATCCTCTGCATGCACAGTGCCCTCCCCTTTTATATAATACATGTATCCTACTGCATACACAGTGCCCTCCCCTTATATATAATAAATGTATCCTCTGCATGCACAGTGCCCTCCCCTTATATATAATACATGTATCCTACTGCATGCACAGTGCCCTCCCCTTATATATAATACATGTATCCTACTGCATGCACAGTGCCCTCCCCTTATATATCATACATGTATCCTCTGCATGCACAGTGCCCTCCCCTTATATATAATACATGGATCCTACTGCATGCACAGTGCCCTCCCCTTATATATAATACATGTATCCTACTGCATGCACAGTACCCTCCCCTTATATATAATACATGTATCCTCCTGCATGCACAGTACCCTCCCCTTATATATAATACATGTGTCGTACTGCATGCACAGTACCCTCCCCTTATATATAATACATGTATCCTACTGCATGCACAGTGCCCTCCCCTTATATATAATACATGTATACTACTGCGGGCACAGTACCCTCCCCTTATATATAATACATGTATCCTACTGCATGCACAGTGCCCTCCCCTTATATATAATACATGTATACTACTGCGGGCACAGTACCCTCCCCTTATATATAATACATGTATCCTACTGCATGCACAGTACACTCCCCTTATATATAATATATGTGTCCTCCTGCATGCACAGTACCCTCCCCTTATATATAATATATGTGTCCTACTGCATGCACAGTGCCCTCCCCTTATATATAATACATGTATCCTACTGCATGCACAGTGCCCTCCCCTTATATATAATACATGTATCCTACTGCATGCACAGTGCCCTCCCCTTATATATAATACATGTATCCTACTGCATGCACAGTACCCTCCCCTTATATATAATACATGTATCCTCCTGCATGCACAGTACCCTCCCCTTATATATAATACATGTATCCTACTGCATGCACAGTACCCTCCCCTTATATATAATACATGTGTCCTACTGCGTGCGCAGTACCCTCCCCTTATGTATAATACATGTATCCTACTGCATGCACAGTACCCTCCCCTTATATATAATACATGTATCCTACTGCATACACAGTGCCCTCCCCTTATATATAATACATGTATCCTACTGCATGCACAGTACCATCCCCTTATATATAATACATGTATCTTCCTGCATGCACAATGCCCTCACCTTATATATAATACATGTATCCTACTGCATGCACAGTACCCTCCCCTTATATATAATACATGTATCATACTGCATGCACAGTACCCTCCCCTTATATATAATACATGTATCCTACTGCATGCACAGTACCCTCCCCTTATATATAATACATGTATCCTCCTGCATGCACAGTGCCCTCCCCTTATATATAATACATGTATCCTACTGCATGCACAGTGCCCTCCCCTTATATATAATACATGTATCCTACAGCATTCACAGTGCCCTCCCCTTATATATAATACATGTATCCTACTGCATGCACAGTGCCCTCCCCTTATATATAATAAATGTATCCTCTGCATGCACAGTGCCCTCCCCTTATATATAATACATGTATCCTACTGCATGCACAGTGCCCTCCCCTTATATATAATACATGTATCCTACTGCATGCACAGTGCCCTCCCCTTATATATAATACATGTATCCTATTGCATGCACAGTGCCCTCCCCTTATATATCATACATGTATCCTTTGCATGCACTGTACCCTCCCCTTATGTATAATACATGTATCCTACTGCATGCACAGTACCCTCCCCTTATATATAATACATGTATCCTACTGCATGCACAGTACCCTCCCCTTATATATAATACATGTATCCTACTGCATGCACAGTACCCTCCCCTTATATATAAAACATGTATCATACTGCATGCACAGTGCCCTCCCCTTACATATAGTACATGTATCCTACTGTATGCACAGTACCCTCCCCTTATATATAATACATGTATCCTACTGCAGGCACAGTACCCTCCCCTTATATATAATACATGTATCCTACTGCATGCACACTACCTTCCCCTTATATATAATACATGTATCCTGCTGCATGCACAGTGCCCTCCCCTTATATATAATACATGTATCCTACTGCATGCACAGTGCCCTCCCCTTATAAATAATACATGTATCCTACTGCATGCACAGTACCCTCCCCTTATATGTAATACATGTATCCTACTGCATGCACAGTACCCTCCCCTTAAATATAATACATGTATCCTCCTGCATTCACAGTGCCCTCCCCTTATATATAATACATGTATCCTACTGCATGCACAGTACCCTCCCCTTATATATAATACATGTATCATACTGCATGCACAGTACCCTCCCCTTATATATAATACATGTTTCCTACTGCATGCACAGTACCCTCCCCTTATATATAATACATGTATCCTCCTGCATGCACAGTGCCCTCCCCTTATATATAATACATGTATCCTACTGCATGCACAGTGCCCTCCCCTTATATATAATACATGTATCCTACTGCATGCACAGTGCCCTCCCCTTATATATTATACATGTATCCTCTGCATGCACAGTGCCCTCCCCTTTTATATAATACATGTATCCTACTGCATGCACAGTGCCCTCCCCTTATATATAATAAATGTATCCTCTGCATGCACAGTGCCCTCCCCTTATATATAATACATATATCCTACTGCATGCACAGTGCCCTCCCCTTATATATAATACATGTATCCTACTGCATGCACAGTGCCCTCCCCTTACATATAGTACATGTATCCTACTGTATGCACAGTACCCTCCCCTTATATATAATACATGTATCCTACTGCAGGCACAGTACCCTCCCCTTATATATAATACATGTATCCTACTGCATGCACACTACCTTTCCCTTATATATAATACATGTATCCTACTGCATGCACAGTGCCCTCCCCTTATATATAATACATGTATCCTACTGCATGCACAGTGCCCTCCCCTTATAAATAATACATGTATCCTACTGCATGCACAGTACCCTCCCCTTATATGTAATACATGTATCCTACTGCATGCACAGTACCCTCCCCTTAAATATAATACATGTATCCTCCTGCATTCACAGTGCCCTCCCCTTATATATAATACATGTATCCTACTGCATGCACAGTACCCTCCCCTTATATATAATACATGTATCATACTGCATGCACAGTACCCTCCCCTTATATATAATACATGTTTCCTACTGCATGCACAGTACCCTCCCCTTATATATAATACATGTATCCTCCTGCATGCACAGTGCCCTCCCCTTATATATAATACATGTATCCTACTGCATGCACAGTGCCCTCCCCTTATATATAATACATGTATCCTACTGCATGCACAGTGCCCTCCCCTTATATATCATACATGTATCCTCTGCATGCACAATGCCCTCCCCTTATATATAATACATGTATCCTACTGCATGCACAGTGCCCTCCCCTTATATATAATAAATGTATCCTCTGCATGCACAGTGCCCTCCCCTTATATATAATACATGTTTCCTACTGCATGCACAGTGCCCTCCCCTTATATATAATACATGTATCCTACTGCATGCACAGTGCCCTCCCCTTATATATAATACATGTATCCTACTGCATGCACAGTGCCCTCCCCTTATATATCATACATGTATCCTCTGCATGCACAGTACCCTCCCCATATACTGTGTATAATACATGTATCCTACTGCATGCACAGTACCCTCCCCTTATATATAATACATGTATCCTACTGCATGCACAGTACCCTCCCCTTATATATAATACATGTATCCTCCTGCATGCACAGTACCCTTCCCTTATATATAATACATGTGTCGTACTGCATGCACAGTACTCTCCCCTTATATATAATACATGTATCCTACTGCGGGCACAGTACCCTCCCCTTATATATAATACATGTATCCTACTGCATGCACAGTGCCCTCCCCTTATATATAATACATGTATCCTACTGCATGCACAGTGCCCTCCCCTTATATATAATACATGTATCTTACTGCATGCACAGTGCCCTCCCCTTATATATAATACATGTATCCTACTGCGGGCACAGTACCCTCCCCTTATATATAATACATGTATCCTACTGCATGCACAGTACCCTCCCCTTATATATATGTGTCCTCCTGCATGCACAGTACCCTCCCCTTATATATAATATATGTGTCCTACTGCATGCACAGTGCCCTCCCCTTATATATAATACATGTATCCTACTGCACGCACAGTGCCCTCCCCTTATATATAATACATGTATCCTACTGCATGCACAGTACCCTCCCCTTATATATAATACATGTATCCTCCTGCATGCACAGTACCCTCCCCTTATATATATTACATGTGTCGTACTGCATGCACAGTACCCTCCCCTTATATATAATACATGTATCCTACTGCGGGCACAGTACCCTCCCCTTATATATAATACATGTATCCTACTGCATGCACAGTGCCCTCCCCTTATATATAATACATGTATCCTACTGCGGGCACAGTACCCTCCCCTTATATATAATACATGTATCCTACTGCATGCACAGTACCCTCCCCTTATATATAATATATGTGTCCTCCTGCATGCACAGTACCCTCCCCTTATATATAATATATGTGTCCTACTGCATGCACAGTGCCCTCCCCTTATATATAATACATGTATCCTACTGCATGCACAGTGCCCTCCCCTTATATATAATACATGTATCCTACTGCATGCACAGTGCCCTCCCCTTATATATAATACATGTATCCTACTGCATGCACAGTACCCTCCCCTTATATATAATACATGTATCCTCCTGCATGCACAGTACCCTCCCCTTATATATAATACATGTATCCTACTGCATGCACAGTACCCTCCCCTTATATATAATACATGTGTCCTACTGCGTGCGCAGTACCCTCCCCTTATGTGTAATACATGTATCCTACTGCATGCACAGTACCCTCCCCTTATATATAATACATGTATCCTACTGCATACACAGTGCCCTCCCCTTATATATAATACATGTATCCTACTGCATGCACAGTACCATCCCCTTATATATAATACATGTATCCTCCTGCATGCACAATGCCCTCACCTTATATATAATACATGTATCCTACTGCATGCACATTACCCTCCCCTTATATATAATACATGTATCATACTGCATGCACAGTACCCTCCCCTTATATATAATACATGTATCCTACTGCATGCACAGTACCCTCCGCTTATATATAATACATGTATCCTCCTGCATGCACAGTGCCCTCCCCTTATATATAATACATGTATCCTACTGCATGCACAGTGCGCTCCCCTTATATATAATACATGTATCCTACTGCATGCACAGTGCCCTCCCCTTATATATCATACATGTATCCTCTGCATGCACAGTGCCCTCCCCTTATATATCATACATGTATCCTACTGCATGCACAGTGCCCTCCCCTTATATATAATAAATGTATCCTCTGCATGCACAGTGCCCTCCCCTTATATATAATACATTTATCCTACTGCATGCACAGTGCCCTCCCTTTATATATAATACATGTATCCTACTGCATGCACAGTGCCCTCCCCTTATATATAATACATGTATCCTACTGCATGCACAGTGCCCTCCCCTTATATATCATACATGTATCCTTTGCATGCACAGTACCCTCCCCATATATATAATACATGTATCCTACTGCATGCACAGTACCCTCCCCTTATATATAATACATGTATCCTACTGCATGCACAGTACCCTCCCCTTATATATAATACATGTATCCTACTGCATGCACAGTACCCTCCCCTTATATATAATACATGTATCCTACTGCATGCACAGTACCCTCCCCTTATACACTCACTGGCCACTTTATTAGGTACACCATGCTAGTAAGGGGTTGGACCCCCTTTTGCCTTCAGAACTGCCTCAATTCTTCCTGGCAGAGATTCAACAAGGTGCTGGAAGCATTCCTCAGAGATTTTGGACCATATTGACATGATGGCATCACACAGTTGGCGCAGATTTGTCGGCTGCACATCCCTGATGCGAATCTCCCGTTCCACCACATCCCAAAGATGCTCTATTGGATTGAGATCTGGTGACTGAGGAGGCCATTTGAGTACAGTAAACTCATTGTCATGTTCAAGAAACCAATCTGAGATGATTCGAGCTTTATGACATGGCGCATTATCCTGCTGAAAGTAGCCATCAGATGTTGGGTACATTGTGGTCATAAAGGGATGGACATGGTCAGCAACAATACTCAGGTAGGCTGTGGCGTTGCAACGATGCTCAATTGGTACCAAGGGGCCCAAAGAGTGCCAAGAAAAAATTCCCCACACCATGACACCACCACCACCAGCCTGAACCGTTGATACAAGGCAGGATGGATCCATGCTTTCATGTTGTTTACGCCAAATTCTGACCCTACCATCCGAATGTCGCAGCAGAAATCGAGACTCATCAGACCAGGCAACGTTTTTCCAATCTTCTACTGTCCAATTTCGATGAGCTTGTGCAAATTGTAGCCTCAGTTTCCTGTTCTTAGCTGAGAGGAGTGGTACCCAGTGTGGTCTTCTGCTGCTGTAGCCCATCTGCCTCAAAGTTCGACGCACTGTGCGTTCAGAGATGCTCTTCTGCCTACCTTGGTTGTAACGGGTGGCAATTTGAGTCACTGTTGCCTTTCTATCAGCTCGAACCAGTCTGCCCATTCTCCTCTGACCTCTGGCATCAACATGGCATTTCCGGCCACAGAACTGCCGCTCACTGGATTTTTTTTCTTTTTCGGACCATTCTCTGTAAACCCTAGAGATGGTTGTGCGTGAAAATCCCAGTAGATCAGCAGTTTCTGAAATTCTCAGACCAGCCCTTCTGGCACCAACAATCATGCCACGTTCAAAGGCACTCAAATCACCTTTCTTCCCCATACTGATGCTCGGTTTGAACTGCAGGAGATTGTCTTGACCATGTCTACATGCCTAAATGCACTGAGTTGCCGCCATGTGATTGGCTGATTAGAAATTAAGTCTAAACACACAGTTGGACAGGTGTACCTAATAAAGTGGCCAGTGAGTGTATATAATACATGTATCCTACTGCGGGCACAGTACCCTCCCCTTATATATAATATATGTATCCTCCTGCATGCACAGTGCCCTCCCCTTATATATAATATATGTGTCCTCCTGCATGCACAGTGCCCTCCCCTTATATATAATACATGTATCCTACTGCATGCACAGTGCCCTCCCCTTATATATAATACATGTATCCTACTGCATGCACAGTGCCCTCCCCTTATATATAATACATGTATCCTACTGCATGCACAGTACCCTCCCCTTATATATAATACATGTATCCTACTGCGGGCACAGTACCCTCCCCTTATATATAATACATGTATCCTACTGCATGCACAGTACCCTCCCCTTATATATAATATGTGTCCTCCTGCATGCACAGTACCCTCCCCTTATATATAATACATGTATCCTACTGCATACACAGTGCCCTCCCCTTATATATAATACATGTATCCTACTGCGGGCACAGTACCCTCCCCTTATATATAATACATGTATCCTACTGCATGCACAGTACCCTCCCCTTATATATAATACATGTATCCTACTGCATGCACAGTGCCCTCCCCTTATATATAATACATGCATCCTACTGCATGCACAGTGCCCTCCCCTTATATATAATACATGTATCCTACTGCGGGCACAGTACCCTCCCCTTATATATAATACATGTATCCTACTGCATGCACAGTACCCTCCCCTTATATATAATATATGTGTCCTCCTGCATGCACAGTACCCTCCCTTTATATATAATATATGTGTCCTACTGCATGCACAGTACCCTCCCCTTATATATAATAAATGTATCCTACTGCATGCACAGTACCCTCCCCTTATATATAATAAATGTAACCTACTGCATGCACAGTACCCTCCCCTTATATATAATAAATGTATCCTACTGCATGCACAGTGCCCTCCCCTTATATATAATGCATGTATCCTACTGCGGGCACAGTACCCTCCCCTTATATATAATATATGTATCCTCCTGCATGCACAGTGCCCTCCCCTTATATATAATATATGTGTCCTCCTGCATGCACAGTAACCTCCCCTTATATATAATATATGTGTCCTCCTGCATGCACAGTGCCCTCCCCTTATATATAATACATGTATCCTACTGCATGCACAGTGCCCTCCACTTATATATAATACATGTATCCTACTGCATGCACAGTGCCCTCCCCTTATATATAATACATGTATCCTACTGCATGCACAGTACCCTCCCCTTATATATAATACATGTATTCTTCTGCATGCACAGTACCCTCCCCTTATATATAATACATGTATCCTACTGCACGCACAGTGCCCTCCCCTTATATATAATACATGTATCCTAATGCGGGCACAGTACCCTCCCCTTATATATAATACATGTATCCTACTGCATGCACAGTACCCTCCCCTTATATATAATATATGTGTCCTCCTGCATGCACAGTACCCTCCCCTTATATATAATACATGTATCCTACTGCATGCACAGTGCCCTCCCCTTATATATAATACATGTATCCTACTGCGGGCACAGTACCCTCCCCTTATATATAATACATGTATCCTACTGCATGCACAGTACCCTCGCCTTATATATAATACATGTATCCTACTGCATGCACAGTGCCCTCCCCTTATATATAATACATGTATCCTACTGCATGCACAGTGCCCTCCCCTTATATATAATACATGTATCCTACTGCGGGCACAGTACCCTCCCCTTATATATAATACATGTATCCTACTGCATGCACAGTACCCTCCCCTTATATATAATATATGTGTCCTCCTGCATGCACAGTACCCTCCCCTTATATATAATACATGTATCCTACTGCATGCACAGTGCCCTCCCCTTATATATAATACATGTATCCTACTGCATGCACAGTACCCTCCCCTTATATATAATACATGTATCCTCCTGCATGCACAGTACCCTCCCCTTATATATAATACATGTGTCGTACTGCATACACAGTACCCTCCCCTTATATATAATACATGTATCCTACTGCGGGCACAGTACCCTCCCCTTATATATAATACATGTATCCTACTGCATGCACAGTGCCCTCCCCTTATATATAATACATGTATCCTACTGCATGCACAGTGCCCTCCCCTTATATATAATACATGTATCTTACTGCATGCACAGTGCCCTCCCCTTATATATAATACATGTATCCTACTGCGGGCACAGTACCCTCCCCTTATATATAATACATGTATCCTACTGCATGCACAGTACCCTCCCCTTATATATAATATATGTGTCCTCCTGCATGCACAGTACCCTCCCCTTATATATAATATATGTGTCCTACTGCATGCACAGTGCCCTCCCCTTATATATAATACATGTATCCTACTGCATGCACAGTACCCTCCCCTTATATATAATACATGTATCCTCCTGCATGCACAGTACCCTCCCCTTATATATAATACATGTGTCGTACTGCATGCACAGTACCCTCCCCTTATATATAATACATGTATCCTACTGCGGGCACAGTACCCTCCCCTTATATATAATACATGTATCCTACTGCATGCACAATACCCTCCCCTTATATATAATGTATGTGTCCTCCTGCATGCACAGTACCCTCCCCTTATATATAATATATGTGTCCTACTGCATGCACAGTGCCCTCCCCTTATATATAATACATGTATCCTACTGCATGCACAGTGCCCTCCCCTTATATATAATACATGTATCCTACTACATGCACCGTGCCCTCCCCTTATATATAATACATGTATCCTACTGCATGCACAGTACCCTCCCCTTATATATAATACATGTATCCTCCTGCATGCACAGTACCCTCCCCTTATATATAATAAATGTATCCTCTGCATGCACAGTGCCCTCCCCTTATATATAATACATGTATCCTACTGCATACACAGTGCCCTCCCCTTATATATAATATATGTATCCTACTGCATGCACAGTGCCATCCCCTTATATATAATACATGTATCCTCCTGCATTCACAGTGCCCTACCCTTATATATAATACATGTATCCTACTGCATGCACAGTACCCTCCCCTTATATATAATACATGTATCATACTGCATGCACAGTACCCTCCCCTTATATATAATACATGTATCTTACTGCATGCACAGTACCCTCCCCTTATATATAATACATGTATCCTCCTGCATGCACAGTGCCCTCCCCTTATATATAATACATGTATCCTACTGCATGCACAGTGCCCTCCCCTTATATATAATACATGTATCCTACTGCATGCACAGTGCCCTCCCCTTATATATCATACATGTATCCTCTGCATGCACAGTGCCCTCCCCTTTTATATAATACATGTATCCTACTGCATGCACAGTGCCCTCCCCTTATATATAATAAATGTATCCTCTGCATGCACAGTGCCCTCCCCTTATATATAATACATGTATCCTACTGCATGCACAGTGCCCTCCCCTTATATATAATACATGTATCCTACTGCATGCACAGTGCCCTCCCCTTATATATCATACATGTATCCTCTGCATGCACAGTGCCCTCCCCTTATATATTACATGTATCCTACTGCATGCACAGTGCCCTCCCCTTATATATAATACATGTATCCTACTGCATGCACAGTGCCCTCCCCTTATATATAATACATGTATCCTACTGCATGCACAGTACCCTCCCCTTATATATAATACATGTATCCTCCTGCATGCACAGTGCCCTCCCCTTATATATAATACATGTATCCTACTGCATGCACAGTACCCTCCCCTTATATATAATACATGTATCATACTGCATGCACAGTACCCTCCCCTTATATATAACACATGTATCCTACTGCATGCACAGTACCCTCCCCTTATATATAATACATGTATCCTCCTGCATGCACAGTGCCCTCCCCTTATATATAATACATGTATCCTACTGCGGGCACAGTACCCTCCCCTTATATATAATACATGTATCCTACTGCATGCACAGTGCCTTCCCCTTATATATAATACATGTATCCTACTGCATGCACAGTGCCCTCCCCTTATATATAATACATGTATCTTACTGCATGCACAGTGCCCTCCCCTTATATATAATACATGTATCCTACTGCGGGCACAGTACCCTCCCCTTATATATAATACATGTATCCTACTGCATGCACAGTACCCTCCCCTTATATATAATATATGTGTCCTCCTGCATGCACAGTACCCTCCCCTTATATATAATATATGTGTCCTACTGCATGCACAGTGCCCTCCCCTTATATATAATACATGTATCCTACTGCATGCACAGTACCCTCCCCTTATATATAATACATGTATCCTCCTGCATGCACAGTACCCTCCCCTTATATATAATACATGTATCCTACTGCATGCACAGTGCCCTCCCCTTATATATAATACATGTATCCTACTGCATGCACAGTGCCCTCCCCTTATATATAATACATGTATCCTACTGCATGCACAGTACCCTCCCCTTATATATAATACATGTGTCGTACTGCATGCACAGTACCCTCCCCTTATATATAATACATGTATCCTACTGCGGGCACAGTACCCTCCCCTTATATATAATACATGTATCCTACTGCATGCACAATACCCTCCCCTTATAAATAATATATGTGTCCTCCTGCATGCACAGTACCCTCCCCTTATATATAATATATGTGTCCTACTGCATGCACAGTGCCCTCCCCTTATATATAATAAATGTATCTACTGCATGCACAGTGCCCTCCCCTTATATATAATACATGTATCCTACTACATGCACCGTGCCCTCCCCTTATATATAATACATGTATCCTACTGCATGCACAGTACCCTCCCCTTATATATAATACATGTATCCTCCTGCATGCACAGTGCCCTCCCCTTATATATAATACATGTATCCTACTGCATGCACAGTACCCTCCCCTTATATATAATACATGTATCATACTGCATGCACAGTACCCTCCCCTTATATATAATACATGTATCCTACTGCATGCACAGTACCCTCCCCTTATATATAATACATGTATCCTCCTGCATGCACAGTGCCCTCCCCTTATATATAATACATGTATCCTACTGCATGCACAGTGCCCTCCCCTTATATATAATACATGTATCCTACTGCATGCACAGTGCCCTCCCCTTATATATCATACATGTATCCTCTGCATGCACAGTGCCCTCCCCTTTTATATAATACATGTATCCTACTGCATGCACAGTGCCCTCCCCTTATATATAATAAATGTATCCTCTGCATGCACAGTGCCCTCCCCTTATATATAATACATGTATCCTACTGCATGCACAGTGCCCTCCCCTTATATATAATACATGTATCCTACTGCATGCACAGTGCCCTCCCCTTATATATCATACATGTATCCTCTGCATGCACAGTGCCCTCCCCTTATATATAATACATGTATCCTACTGCATGCACAGTGCCCTCCCCTTATATATAATACATGTATCCTACTGCATGCACAGTGCCCTCCCCTTATATATAATACATGTATCCTACTGCATGCACAGTACCCTCCCCTTATATATGATACATGTATCCTCCTGCATGCACAGTGCCCTCCCCTTATATATAATACATGTATCCTACTGCATGCACAGTACCCTCCCCTTATATATAATACATGTATCATACTGCATGCACAGTACACTCCCCTTATATATAATACATGTATCCTACTGCATGCACAGTACCCTCCCCTTATATATAATACATGTATCCTCCTGCATGCACAGTGCCCTCCCCTTACATATAATACATGTATCCTACTGCATGCACAGTGCCCTCCCCTTATATATAATACATGTATCCTACTGCATGCACAGTGCCCTCCCCTTATATATCATACATGTATCCTCTGCATGCACAATGCCCTCCCCTTATATATAATACATGTATCCTACTGCATGCACAGTGCCCTCCCCTTATATATAATAAATGTATCCTCTGCATGCACAGTGCCCTCCCCTTATATATAATACATGTTTCCTACTGCATGCACAGTGCCCTCCCCTTATATATAATACATGTATCCTACTGCATGCACAGTGCCCTCCCCTTATATATAATACATGTATCCTACTGCATGCACAGTGCCCTCCCCTTATATATCATACATGTATCCTCTGCATGCACAGTACCCTCCCCATATACTGTGTATAATACATGTATCCTACTGCATGCACAGTACCCTCCCCTTATATATAATACATGTATCCTACTGCATGCACAGTACCCTCCCCTTATATATAATACATGTATCCTCCTGCATGCACAGTACCCTTCCCTTATATATAATACATGTGTCGTACTGCATGCACAGTACCCTCCCCTTATATATAATACATGTATCCTACTGCGGGCACAGTACCCTCCCCTTATATATAATACATGTATCCTACTGCATGCACAGTGTCCTCCCCTTATATATAATACATGTATCCTACTGCATGCACAGTGCCCTCCCCTTATATATAATACATGTATCTTACTGCATGCACAGTGCCCTCCCCTTATATATAATACATGTATCCTACTGCGGGCACAGTACCCTCCCCTTATTTATAATACATGTATCCTACTGCATGCACAGTACCCTCCCCTTATATATAATATATGTGTCCTCCTGCATGCACAGTACCCTCCCCTTATATATAATATATGTGTCCTACTGTATGCACAGTGCCCTCCCCTTATATATAATACATGTATCCTACTGCACGCACAGTGCCCTCCCCTTATATATAATACATGTATCCTACTGCATGCACAGTACCCTCCCCTTATATATAATACATGTATCCTCCTGCATGCACAGTACCCTCCCCTTATATATAATACATGTGTCGTACTGCATGCACAGGACCCTCCCCTTATATATAATACATGTATCCTACTGCGGGCACAGTACCCTCCCCTTATATATAATACATGTATCCTACTGCATGCACAGTGCCCTACCCCTTATGTATAATACATGTATCCTACTGCGGGCACAGTACCCTCCCCTTATATATAATACATGTATCCTACTGCATGCACAGTACCCTCCCCTTATATATAATATATGTGTCCTCCTGCATGCACAGTACCCTCCCCTTATATATAATATATGTGTCCTACTGCATGCACAGTGCCCTCCCCTTATATATAATACATGTATCCTATTGCATGCACAGTGCCCTCCCCTTATATATAATACATGTATCCTACTGCATGCACAGTGCCCTCCCCTTATATATAATACATGTATCCTACTGCATGCACAGTACCCTCCCCTTATATATAATACATGTATCCTCCTGCATGCACAGTACCCTCCCCTTATATATAATACATGTATCCTACTGCTTGCACAGTACCCTCCCCTTATATATAATACATGTGTCCTACTGCGTGCGCAGTACCCTCCCCTTATGTATAATACATGTATCCTACTGCATGCACAGTACCCTCCCCTTATATATAATACATGTATCCTACTGCATACACAGTGCCCTCCCCTTATATATAATACATGTATCCTACTGCATGCACAGTACCATCCCCTTATACAGTGCCTACAAGTAGTATTCAACCCCCTGCAGATTTAGCAGGTTTACACATTCGGAATTAACTTGGCATTGTGACATTTGGACTGTAGATCAGCCTGGAAGTGTGAAATGCACTGCAGCAAAAAAGAATGTTATTTCTTTGTTTAAATTTTTTTTAAATTGTGAAAAGTTTATTCAGAGGGTCATTTATTATTCAACCCCTCAAACCACCAGAATTCTATTTGGTTCCCCTAAAGTATTAAGAAGTATTTCAGGCACAAAGAACAATGAGCTTCACATGTTTGGATTAATTAACTCTTTTTCCAGCCTTTTCTGACTATTTAAGACCCTCCCCAAACTTGTGAACAGCACTCATACATGGTCAACATGGGAAAGACAAAGGAGCATTCCAAGGCCATCAGAGACAAGATCGTGGAGGGTCACAAAGCTGGCAAGGGGTACAAAACCCTTTCCAAGGAGTTGGGCCTACCTGTCTCCACTGTTGGGAGCATCATCCGGAAGTGGAAGGCTTATGGAACTACTGTTAGCCTTCCACGGCCTGGACAGCCTTTGAAAGTTTCCTCCCGTGCCGAGGCCAGGCTTGTCCGAAGAGTCAAGGCTAACCCAAGGACAACAAGGAAGGAGCTCCGGGAAGATCTCATGGCAGTGGGGACATTGGTTTCAGTCAATACCATAAGTAACGTACTCCACCGCAATGGTCTCCGTTCCAGACGAGCCCGTAAGGTACCTTTACTTTCAAAGCGTCATGTCAAGGCTCGTCTACAGTTTGCTCATGATCACTTGGAGGACTCTGAGACAGACTGGTTCAAGGTTCTCTGGTCTGATGAGACCAAGATCGAGATCTTTGGTGCCAACCACACACGTGACATTTGGAGACTGGATGGCACTGCATACGACACCAAGAATACCATCCCTACTGTCAAGCATGGTGGTGGCAGCATCATGCTGTGGGGCTGTTTCTCAGCCAAGGGGCCTGGCCATCTGGTCCGCATCCATGGGAAGATGGATAGCACGGCCTACCTGGAGATTTTGGCCAAGAACCTCCGCTCCTCCATCAAGGATCTTAAGATGGGTCGTCATTTCATCTTCCAACAAGACAACGACCCAAAGCACACAGCCAAGAAAACCAAGGCCTGGTTCAAGAGGCAAAAAATCAAGGTGATGGAGTGGCCTAGTCAGTCTCCTGACCTTAACCCAATTGAAAACTTGTGGAAGGAGCTCAAGATTAAAGTCCACATGAGACACCCAAAGAACCTAGATAACTTGGAGAAGATCTGCATGGAGGAGTGGGCCAAGATAACTCCAGAGACCTGTGCCGGCCTTATCAGGTCTTATAAAATACGATTATTAGCTGTAATTGCAAACAAGGGTTATTCCACAAAATATTAAACCTAGGGGTTGAATAATAATTGACCCACACTTGTATGTTTAAAATTTATTAAAATTTAACTGAGCAACATAACTTTTTGGTTTGTAAGATTTGTGCATCTGTTAATATATCCTGCTCTTGTGTGAAGTTTGAAGGCTCTAACTTATTTGCATCTTATCAAACCTGCTAAATCTGCAGGGGGTTGAATACTACTTGTAGGCACTGTATATAATACATGTATCCTCCTGCATGCACAATGCCCTCACCTTATATATAATACATGTATCCTACTGCATGCACAGTACCCTCCCCTTATATATAATACATGTATCATACTGCATGCACAGTACCCTCCCCTTATATATAATACATGTATCCTACTGCATGCACAGTACCCTCCGCTTATATATAATACATGTATGCTCCTGCATGCACAGTGCCCTCCCCTTATATATAATACATGTATCCTACTGCATGCACAGTGCGCTCCCCTTATATATAATGCATGTATCCTACTGCATGCACAGTGCCCTCCCCTTATATATCATACATGTATCCTCTGCATGCACAGTGCCCTCCCCTTATATATAATACATGTATCCTACTGCATGCACATTGCCCTCCCCTTATATATAATAAATGTATCCTCTGCATGCACAGTGCCCTCCCCTTATATATAATACATGTATCCTACTGCATGCACAGTGCCCTCCCCTTATATATAATACATGTATCCTACTGCATGCACAGTGCCCTCCCCTTATATAATACATGTATCCTACTGCATGCACAGTGCCCTCCCCTTATATATCATACATGTATCCTTTGCATGCACATTACCCTCCCCATATATATAATACATGTATCCTACTGCATGCACAGTACCCTCCCCTTTTATATAATACATGTATCCTACTGCATGCACAGTACCCTCCCCTTATATATAATACATGTATCCTATTGCATGCACAGTACCCTCCCCTTATATATAATACATGTATCCTACTTCATGCACAGTACCCTCCCCTTATATATAATACATGTATCCTACTGCGGGCACAGTACCCTCCCCTTATATATAATATATGTATCCTCCTGCATGCACAGTGCCCTCCCCTTATATATAATATATGTGTCCTCCTGCATGCACAGTGCCCTCCCCTTATATATAATACATGTATCCTACTGCATGCACAGTGCCCTCCCCTTATATATAATACATGTATCCTACTGCATGCACAGTGCCCTCCCCTTATATATAATACATGTATCCTACTGCATGCACAGTACCCTCCCCTTATATATAATACATGTATCCTACTGCATGCACAGTACCCTCCCCTTATATATAATACATGTATCCTACTGCATGCACAGTGCCCTCCCCTTATATATAATACATGTATCCTACTGCGGGCACAGTACCCTCCCCTTATATATAATACATGTATCCTACTGCATGCACAGTACCCTCCCCTTATATATAATATATGTGTCCTCCTGC
This sequence comes from Dendrobates tinctorius, assembly GCF_039654945.1. NCBI lineage: Eukaryota > Metazoa > Chordata > Amphibia > Anura > Dendrobatidae > Dendrobates > Dendrobates tinctorius. The sequence goes on from NW_027361763.1 coordinate 11,092,808, forward strand.
ATGCACAGTACCCTCCCCTTATATATAATACATGTATCCTACTGCATACACAGTGCCCTCCCCTTATATATAATACATGTATCCTACTGCGGGCACAGTACCCTCCCCTTATATATAATACATGTATCCTACTGCATGCACAGTACCCTCCCCTTATATATAATACATGTAACCTACTGCATGCACAGTGCCCTCCCCTTATATATAATACATGCATCCTACTGCATGCACAGTGCCCTCCCCTTATATATAATACATGTATCCTACTGCGGGCACAGTACCCTCCCCTTATATATAATACATGTATCCTACTGCATGCACAGTACCCTCCCCTTATATATAATATATGTGTCCTCCTGCATGCACAGTACCCTCCCCTTATATATAATATATGTGTCCTACTGCATGCACAGTACCCTCCCCTTAAATATAATAAATGTATCCTACTGCATGCACAGTACCCTCCCCTTATATATAATAAATGTATCCTACTGCATGCACAGTACCCTCCCCTTATATATAATAAATGTATCCTACTGCATGCACAGTGCCCTCCCCTTATATATAATACATGTATCCTACTGCGGGCACAGTACCCTCCCCTTATATATAATATATGTATCCTCCTGCATGCACAGTGCCCTCCCCTTATATATAATATATGTGTCCTCCTGCATGCACAGTAACCTCCCCTTATATATAATACATGTATCCTACTGCATGCACAGTACCCTCCGCTTATATATAATACATGTATCCTCCTGCATGCACAGTGCCCTCCCCTAATATATAATACATGTATCCTACTGCATGCACAGTGCGCTCCCCTTATATATAATACATGTATCCTACTGCATGCACAGTGCCCTCCCCTTATATATCATACATGTATCCTCTGCATGCACAGTGCCCTCCCCTTATATATAATACATGTATCCTACTGCATGCACAGTGCCCTCCCCTTATATATAATAAATGTATCCTCTGCATGCACAGTGCCCTCCCCTTATATATAATACATGTATCCTACTGCATGCACAGTGCCCTCCCCTTATATATAATACATGTATCCTACTGCATGCACAGTGCCCTCCCCTTATATATAATACATGTATCCTACTGCATGCACAGTGCCCTCCCCTTATATATCATACATGTATCCTTTGCATGCACAGTACCCTCCCCATATATATAATACATGTATCCTACTGCATGCACAGTACCCTCCCCTTATATATAATACATGTATCCTACTGCATGCACAGTACCCTCCCCTTATATATAATACATGTATCCTACTGCATGCACAGTACCCTCCCCTTATATATAATACATGTATCCTACTGCATGCACAGTACCCTCCCCTTATATATAATACATGTATCCTACTGCGGGCACAGTACCCTCCCCTTATATATAATATATGTATCCTCCTGCATGCACAGTGCCCTCCCCTTATATATAATATATGTGTCCTCCTGCATGCACAGTGCCCTCCCCTTATATATAATACATGTATCCTACTGCATGCACAGTGCCCTCCCCTTATATATAATACATGTATCCTACTGCATGCACAGTACCCTCCCCTTATATATAATACATGTATCCTACTGCATGCACAGTACCCTCCCCTTATATATAATACATGTATCCTACTGCATGCACAGTGCCCTCCCCTTATATATAATACATGTATCCTACTGCGGGCACAGTACCCTCCCCTTATATATAATACATGTATCCTACTGCATGCACAGTACCCTCCCCTTATATATAATATATGTGTCCTCCTGCATGCACAGTACCCTCCCCTTATATATAATACATGTATCCTACTGCATACACAGTGCCCTCCCCTTATATATAATACATGTATCCTACTGCGGGCACAGTACCCTCCCCTTATATATAATACATGTATCCTACTGCATGCACAGTACCCTCCCCTTATATATAATACATGTATCCTACTGCATGCACAGTGCCCTCCCCTTATATATAATACATGCATCCTACTGCATGCACAGTGCCCTCCCCTTATATATAATACATGTATCCTACTGCGGGCACAGTACCCTCCCCTTATATATAATACATGTATCCTACTGCATGCACAGTACCCTCCCCTTATATATAATATATGTGTCCTCCTGCATGCACAGTACCCTCCCCTTATATATAATATATGTGTCCTACTGCATGCACAGTACCCTCCCCTTATATATAATAAATGTATCCTACTGCATGCACAGTACCCTCCCCTTATATATAATAAATGTATCCTACTGCATGCACAGTACCCTCCCCTTATATATAATAAATGTATCCTACTGCATGCACAGTGCCCTCCCCTTATATATAATACATGTATCCTACTGCGGGCACAGTACCCTCCCCTTATATATAATATATGTATCCTCCTGCATGCACAGTGCCCTCCCCTTATATATAATATATGTGTCCTCCTGCATGCACAGTAACCTCCCCTTATATATAATATATGTGTCCTCCTGCATGCACAGTGCCCTCCCCTTATATATAATACATGTATCCTACTGCATGCACAGTGCCCTCCACTTATATATAATACATGTATCCTACTGCATGCACAGTGCCCTCCCCTTATATATAATACAGGTATCCTACTGCATGCACAGTACCCTCCCCTTATATATAATACATGTATCCTACTGCATGCACAGTACCCTCCCCTTATATATAATACATGTATCCTACTGCACGCACAGTGCCCTCCCCTTATATATAATACATGTATCCTAATGCGGGCACAGTACCCTCCCCTTATATATAATACATGTGTCCTACTGCATGCACAGTACCCTCCCCTTATATATAATATATGTGTCCTCCTGCATGCACAGTACCCTCCCCTTATATATAATACATGTATCCTACTGCATGCACAGTGCCCTCCCCTTATATATAATACATGTATCCTACTGCGGGCACAGTACCCTCCCCTTATATATAATACATGTATCCTACTGCATGCACAGTACCCTCGCCTTATATATAATACATGTATCCTACTGCATGCACAGTGCCCTCCCCTTATATATAATACATGTATCCTACTGCATGCACAGTGCCCTCCCCTTATATATAATACATGTATCCTACTGCGGGCACAGTACCCTCCCCTTATATATAATACATGTATCCTACTGCATGCACAGTACCCTCCCCTTATATATAATATATGTGTCCTCCTGCATGCACAGTACCCTCCCCTTATATATAATATATGTGTCCTACTGCATGCACAGTACCCTCCCCTTATATATAATAAATGTATCCTACTGCATGCACAGTACCCTCCCCTTATATATAATAAATGTATCCTACTGCATGCACAGTACCCTCCCCTTATATATAATAAATGTATCCTACTGCATGCACAGTGCCCTCCCCTTATATATAATACATGTATCCTACTGCATGCACAGTACCCTCCCCTTATATATAATATATGTGTCCTACTGCATTCACAGTGCCCTCCCCTTATATATAATACATGTATCCTACTGCATGCACAGTGCCCTCCCCTTATATATAATACATGTATCCTACTGCATGCACAGTGCCCTCCCCTTATATATAATACATGTATCCTACTGCATGCACAGTGCCCTCCCCTTATATATAATACATGTATCCTACTGCAAGCACAGTACCCTCCCCTTATATATAATACATGTATCCTACTGCATGCACAGTGCCCTCCCCTTATATATAATACATGTATCCTACTGCATGCACAGTGCCCTCCCCTTATATATAATACATGTATCCTACTGCATGCACAGTGCCCTCCCCTTATATATAATACATGTATCCTCCTGCATGCACAGTACCCTCCCCTTATATATAATACATGTGTCGTACTGCATGCACAGTACCCTCCCCTTATATATAATACATGTATCCTACTGCGGGCACAGTACCCTCCCCTTATATATAATACATGTATCCTACTGCATGCACAGTGCCCTCCCGTTATATATAATACATGTATCCTACTGCATGCACAGTGCCCTCCCCTTATATATAATACATGTATCTTACTGCATGCACAGTGCCCTCCCCTTATATATAATACATGTATCCTACTGCGGGCACAGTACCCTCCCCTTATATATAATATATGTATCCTACTGCATGCACAGTGCCCTCCCCTTATATATAATACATGTATCCTACTGCATGCACAGTACCCTCCCCTTATATATAATACATGTATCCTCCTGCATGCACAGTACCCTCCCCTTATATATAATACATGTGTCGTACTGCATGCACAGTACCCTCCCCTTATATATAATACATGTATCCTACTGCGGGCACAGTACCCTCCCCTTATATATAATACATGTATCCTACTGCATGCACAGTGCCCTCCCCTTATATATAATACATGTATCCTACTGCGGGCACAGTACCCTCCCCTTATATATAATACATGTATCCTAGTGCATGCACAATACCCTCCTCTTATATATAATATATGTGTCCTCCTGCATGCACAGTACCCTCCCCTTATATATAATATATGTGTCCTACTGCATGCACAGTGCCCTCCCCTTATATATAATACATGTATCCTACTGCATGCACAGTGCCCTCCCCTTATATATAATACATGTATCCTACTACATGCACAGTGCCCTCCCCTTATATATAATACATGTATCCTACTGCATGCACAGTACCCTCCCCTTATATATAATACATGTATCCTCCTGCATGCACAGTACCCTCCCCTTATATATAATACATGTATCCTACTGCATGCACAGTACCCTCCCCTTATATATAATACATGTGTCCTACTGCGTGCGCAGTACCCTCCCCTTATGTATAATACATGTATCCTACTGCATGCACAGTACCCTCCCCTTATATATAATACATGTATCCTACTGCATACACAGTGCCCTCCCCTTATATATAATACATGTATCCTACTGCATGCACGGTACCATCCCCTTATATATAATACATGTATCCTCCTGCATGCACAATGCCCTCACCTTATATATAATACATGTATCCTACTGCATGCACAGTACCCACCCCTTATATATAATACATGTATCATACTGCATGCACAGTACCCTCCCCTTATATATAAAACATGTATCCTACTGCATGCACAGTACCCTCCCCTTATATATAATACATGTATCCTCCTGCATGCACAGTGCCCTCCCCTTATATATAATACATGTATCCTACTGCATGCACAGTGCCCTCCCCTTATATATAATACATGTATCCTACTGCATGCACAGTGCCCTCCCCTTATATATCATACATGTATCCTCTGCATGCACAGTGCCCTCCCCTTATATATAATACATGTATCCTACTGCATGCACAGTGCCCTCCCCTTATATATAATAAATGTATCCTCTGCATGCACAGTGCCCTCCCCTTATATATAATACATGTATCCTACTGCATACACAGTGCCCTCCCCTTATATATAATACATGTATCCTACTGCATGCACAGTGCCCTCCCCTTATATATAATACATGTATCCTACTGAATGCACAGTGCCCTCCCCTTATATATCATACATGTATCCTTTGCATGCACAGTACCCTCCCCATATATATATTACATGTATCCTACTGCATGCACAGTACCCTCCCCTTATATATAATACATGTATCCTACTGCATGCACAGTACCCTCCCCTTATATATAATACATGTATCCTACTGCATGCACAGTACCCTCCCCTTATATATAATACATGTATCCTACTGCATGCACAGTACCCTCCCCTTATATATAATACATATATCATACTGCATGCACAGTGCCCTCCCCTTACATATAGTACATGTATCCTACTGTATGCACAGTACCCTCCCCTTATATATAATACATGTATCCTACTGCAGGCACAGTACCCTCCCCTTATATATAATACATGTATCCTACTGCATGCACACTACCTTCCCCTTATATATAATACATGTATCCTACTGCATGCACAGTGCCCTCCCCTTATATATAATACATGTATCCTACTGCATGCACAGTGCCCTCCCCTTATAAATAATACATGTATGCTACTGCATGCACAGTACCCTCCCCTTATATATAATACATGTATCCTACTGCATGCACAGTACCCTCCCCTTATATATAATACATGTATCCTCCTGCATGCACAGTGCCCTCCCCTTATATATAATACATGTATCCTACTGCATGCACAGTACCCTCCCCTTATATATAATACATGTATCATACTGCATGCACAGTACCCTCCCCTTATATATAATACATGTATCCTACTGCATGCACAGTACCCTCCCCTTATATATAATACATGTATCCTCCTGCATGCACAGTGCCCTCCCCTTATATATAATACATGTATCCTACTGCATGCACAGTGCCCTCCCCTTATATATAATACATGTATCCTACTGCATGAACAGTGCCCTCCCCTTATATATCATACATGTATCCTCTGCATGCACAGTGCCCTCCCCTTATATATAATACATGTATCCTACTGCATGCACAGTGCCCTCCCCTTATATATAATAAAAGTATCCTCCGCATGCACAGTGCCCTCCCCTTATATATAATACATGTATCCTACTGCATGCACAGTGCCCTCCCCTTATATATAATACATGGATCCTACTGCATGCACAGTGCCCTCCCCTTATATATCATGCATGTATCCTCTGCATGCACAGTGCCCTCCCCTTATATATAATACATGTATCCTCCTGCATGCACAGTACCCTCCCCTTATATATAATACATGTGTCGTGCTGCATGCACAGTACCCTCCCCTTATATATAATACATGTATCCTACTGCGGGCACAGTACCCTCCCCTTATATATAATACATGTATCCTATTGCATGCACAGTGCCCTCCCCTTATATATAATACATGTATCCTACTGCATGCACAGTGCCCTCCCCTTATATATAATACATGTATCTTACTGCATGCACAGTGCCCTCCCCTTATATATAATACATGTATCCTACTGCGGGCACAGTACCCTCCCCTTATATATAATACATGTATCCTACTGCATGCACAGTACCCTCCCCTTTTATATAATATATGTGTCCTCCTGCATGCACAGTACCCTCCCCTTATATATAATATATGTGTCCTACTGCATGCACAGTGCCCTCCCCTTATATATAATACATGTATCCTACTGCATGCACAGTGCCCTCCCCTTATATATAATACATGTATCCTACTTCATGCACAGTACCCTCCCCTTATATATAATACATGTATCCTCCTGCATGCACAATACCCTCCCCTTATATATAATACATGTGTCGTACTGCATGCACAGTACCCTCCCCTTATATATAATACATGTATCCTACTGCGGGCACAGTACCCTCCCCTTATATATAATACATGTATCCTACTGCATGCACAGTGCCCTCCCCTTATATATAATACATGTATCCTACTGCATGAACAGTGCCCTCCCCTTATATATCATACATGTATCCTCTGCATGCACAGTGCCCTCCCCTTATATATAATACATGTATCCTACTGCATGCACAGTGCCCTCCCCTTATATATAATAAAAGTTTCCTCCGCATGCACAGTGCCCTCCCCTTATATATAATACATGTATCCTACTGCATGCACAGTGCCCTCCCCTTATATATAATACATGGATCCTACTGCATGCACAGTGCCCTCCCCTTATATATCATGCATGTATCCTCTGCATGCACAGTGCCCTCCCCTTATATATAATACATGTATCCTCCTGCATGCACAGTACCCTCCCCTTATATATAATACATGTGTCGTGCTGCATGCACAGTACCCTCCCCTTATATATAATACATGTATCCTACTGCGGGGACAGTACCCTCCCCTTATATATAATACATGTATCCTATTGCATGCACAGTGCCCTCCCCTTATATATAATACATGTATCCTACTGCATGCACAGTGCCCTCCCCTTATATATAATACATGTATCTTACTGCATGCACAGTGCCCTCCCCTTATATATAATACATGTATCCTACTGCGGGCACAGTACCCTCCCCTTATATATAATACATGTATCCTACTGCATGCACAGTACCCTCCCCTTATATATAATATATGTGTCCTCCTGCATGCACAGTACCCTCCCCTTATATATAATATATGTGTCCTACTGCATGCACAGTGCCCTCCCCTTATATATAATACATGTATCCTACTGCATGCACAGTGCCCTCCCCTTATATATAATACATGTATCCTACTGCATGCACAGTGCCCTCCCCTTATATATAATACATGTATCCTCCTGCATGCACAGTACCCTCCCCTTATATATAATACATGTGTCGTACTGCATGCACAGTACCCTCCCCTTATATATAATACATGTATCCTACTGCGTGCACAGTACCCTCCCCTTATATATAATACATGTATCCTACTGCATGCACAGTGCCCTCCCCTTATATATAATACATGTATCCTACTGCGGGCACAGTATCCTCCCCTTATATATAATACATGTATCCTACTGCATGCACAGTACCCTCCCCTTATATATAATATATGTGTCCTCCTGCATGCACAGTACCCTCCCCTTATATATAATATATGTGTCCTACTGCATGCACAGTGCCCTCCCCTTATATATAATACATGTATCCTACTGCATGCACAGTGCCCTCCCCTTATATATAATACATGTATCCTACTGCATGCACAGTGCCCTCCCCTTATATATAATACATGTATCCTACTGCATGCACAGTACCCTCCCCTTATATATAATACATGTATACTCCTGCATGCACAGTACCCTCCCCTTATATATAATACATGTATCCTACTGCATGCACAGTACCCTCCCCTTATATATAATACATGTGTCCTACTTCGTGGGCAGTACCCTCCCCTTATGTATAATACATGTATCCTACTGCATGCACAGTACCCTCCCCTTATATATAATACATGTATCCTACTGCATACACAGTGCCCTCCCCTTATATATAATACATGTATCCTACTGCATGCACAGTACCATCCCCTTATATATAATACATGTATCCTCCTGCATGCACAATGCCCTCACCTTATATATAATACATGTATCCTACTGCATTCACAGTACCCTCCCCTTATATATAATACATGTATCATACTGCATGCACAGTACCCTCCCCTTATATATAATACATGTATCCTACTGCATGCACAGTACCCTCCCCTTATATATAATACATGTATCCTCCTGCATGCACAGTGCCCTCCCCTTATATATAATACATGTATCCTACTGCATGCACAGTGCCCTCCCCTTATATATAATACATGTATCCTACTGCATGCACAGTGCCCTCCCCTTATATATCATACATGTATCCTCTGCATGCACAGTGCCCTCCCCTTATATATAATACATGTATCCTACTGCATGCACAGTGCCCTCCCCTTATATATAATAAATGTATCCTCTGCATGCACAGTGCCCTCCCCTTATATATAATACATGTATCCTACTGCATGCACAGTGCCCTCCCCTTATATATAATACATGTATCCTACTGCATGCACAGTGCCCTCCCCTTATATATAATACATGTATCCTACTGCATGCACAGTGCCCTCCCCTTAAATATCATACATGTATCCTTTGCATGCACAGTACCCTCCCCATATATATAATACATGTATCCTACTGCATGCACAGTACCCTCCCCTTATATATAATACATGTATCCTACTGCATGCACAGTACCCTCCCCTTATATATAATACATGTATCCTACTGCATGCACAGTGCCCTCCCCTTATATATAATAAATGTATCCTCTGCATGCACAGTGCCCTCCCCTTATATATAATACATGTATCCTACTGCATGCACAGTGCCCTCCCTTTATATATAATACATGTATCCTACTGCATGCACAGTGCCCTCCCCTTATATATAATACATGTATCCTACTGCATGCACAGTGCCCTCCCCTTATATATCATACATGTATCCTTTGCATGCACAGTACCCTCCCCATATATATAATACATGTATCCTACTGCATGCACAGTACCCTCCCCTTATATATAATACATGTATCCTACTGCATGCACAGTACCCTCCCCTTATATATAATACATGTATCCTACTGCATGCAAAGTACCCTCCCCTTATATATAATACATGTATCCTACTGCATGCACAGTACCCTCCCCTTATATATAATACATGTATCATACTGCATGCACAGTGCCCTCCCCTTACATATAGTACATGTATCCTACTGTATGCACAGTACCCTCCCCTTATATATAATACATGTATCCTACTGCAGGCACAGTACCCTCCCCTTATATATAATACATGTATCCTACTGCATGCACACTACCTTCCCCTTATATATAATACATGTATCCTACTGCATGCACAGTGCACTCCCCTTATATATAATACATGTATCCTACTGCATGCACAGTGCCCTCCCCTTATAAATAATACATGTATCCTACTGCATGCACAGTACCCTCCCCTTATATATAATACATGTATCCTACTGCATGCACAGTACCCTCCCCTTATATATAATACATGTATCCTCCTGCATGCACAGTGCCCTCCCCTTATATATAATACATGTATCCTACTGCATGCACAGTACCCTCCCCTTATATATAATACATGTATCATACTGCATGCACAGTACCCTCCCCTTATATATAATACATGTATCCTACTGCATGCACAGTACCCTCCCCTTATATATAATACATGTATCCTCCTGCATGCACAGTGCCCTCCCCTTATATATAATACATGTATCCTACTGCATGCACAGTGCCCTCCCCTTATATATAATACATGTATCCTACTGCATGCACAGTGCCCTCCCCTTATATATCATACATGTATCCTCTGCATGCACAGTGCCCTCCCCTTATATATAATACATGTATCCTACTGCATGCACAGTGCCCTCCCCTTATATATAATAAATGTATCCTCTGCATGCACAGTGCCCTCCCCTTATATATAATACTTGTATCCTACTGCATGCACAGTGCCCTCCCCTTATATATAATACATGTATCCTACTGCATGCACAGTGCCCTCCCCTTATATATCATACATGTATCCTCTGCATGCACAGTGCCCTCCCCTTATATATAATACATGTATCCTACTGCATGCACAGTGCCCTCCCCTTATATATAATACATGTATTCTACTGCATGCACAGTACCCTCCCCTTATATATAATACATGTATCCTCCTGCATGCACAGTGCCCTCCCCTTATATATAATACATGTATCCTACTGCATGCACAGTACCCTCCCCTTATATATAATACATGTATCATACTGCATGCACAGTACCCTCCCCTTATATATAATACATGTATCCTACTGCATGCACAGTACCCTCCCCTTATATATAATACATGTATCCTCCTGCATGCACAGTGCCCTCCCCTTATATATAATACATGTATCCTACTGCATGCACAGTGCCCTCCCCTTATATATAATACATGTATCCTACTGCATGCACAGTGCCCTCCCCTTATATATCATACATGTATCCTCTGCATGCACAGTGCCCTCCCCTTATATATAATACATGTATCCTACTGCATGCACAGTGCCCTCCCCTTATATATAATAAATGTATCCTCTGCATGCACAGTGCCCTCCCCTTATATATAATACATGTTTCCTACTGCATGCACAGTGCCCTCCCCTTATATATAATACATGTATCCTACTGCATGCACAGTGCCCTCCCCTTATATATAATACATGTATCCTACTGCATGCACAGTACCCTCCCCTTATATATAATACATGTATCCTACTGCATGCACAGTGCCCTCCCCTTATATATAATACATGTATCCTACTGCGGGCACAGTACCCTCCCCTTATATATAATACATGTATCCTACTGCATGCACAGTACCCTCCCCTTATATATAATATATGTGTCCTCCTGCATGCACAGTACCCTCCCCTTATATATAATACATGTATCCTACTGCATACACAGTGCCCTCCCCTTATATATAATACATGTATCCTACTGCGGGCACAGTACCCTCCCCTTATATATAATACATGTATCCTACTGCATGCACAGTACCCTCCCCTTATATATAATACATGTATCCTACTGCATGCACAGTGCCCTCCCCTTATATATAATACATGCATCCTACTGCATGCACAGTGCCCTCCCCTTATATATAATACATGTAACCTACTGCGGGCACAGTACCCTCCCCTTATATATAATACATGTATCCTACTGCATGCACAGTACCCTCCCCTTATATAAAATATATGTGTCCTCCTGCATGCACAGTACCCTCCCCTTATATATAATATATGTGTCCTACTGCATGCACAGCACCCTCCCCTTATATATAATAAATGTATCCTACTGCATGCACAGTACCCTCCCCTTATATATAATAAATGTATCCTACTGCATGCACAGTACCCTCCCCTTATATATAATAAATGTATCCTACTGCATGCACAGTGCCCTCCCCTTATATATAATACATGTATCCTACTGCGGGCACAGTACCCTCCCCTTATATATAATATATGTATCCTCCTGCATGCACAGTGCCCTCCCCTTATATATAATATATGTGTCCTCCTGCATGCACAGTAACCTCCCCTTATATATAATATATGTGTCCTCCTGCATGCACAGTGCCCTCCCCTTATATATAATACATGTATCCTACTGCATGCACAGTGCCCTCCACTTATATATAATACATGTATCCTACTGCATGCACAGTGCCCTCCCCTTATATATAATACATGTATCCTACTGCATGCACAGTACCCTCCCCTTATATATAATACATGTATCCTACTGCATGCACAGTACCCTCCCCTTATATAATACATGTATCCTACTGCACGCACAGTGCCCTCCCCTTAGATATAATACATGTATCCTAATGCGGGCACAGTACCCTCCCCTTATATATAATACATGTATCCTACTGCATGCACAGTACCCTCCCCTTATATATAATATATGTGTCCTCCTGCATGCACAGTACCCTCCCCTTATATATAATACATGTATCCTACTGCATGCACAGTGCCCTCCCCTTATATATAATACATGTATCCTACTGCGGGCACAGTACCCTCCCCTTATATATAATACATGTATCCTACTGCATGCACAGTACCCTCGCCTTATATATAATACATGTATCCTACTGCATGCACAGTGCCCTCCCCTTATATATAATACATGTATCCTACTGCATGCACAGTGCCCTCCCCTTATATATAATACATGTATCCTACTGCGGGCACAGTACCCTCCCCTTATATATAATACATGTATCCTACTGCATGCACAGTACCCTCCCCTTATATATAATATATGTGTCCTCCTGCATGCACAGTACCCTCCCCTTATATATAATATATGTGTCCTACTGCATGCACAGTACCCTCCCCTTATATATAATAAATGTATCCTACTGCATGCACAGTACCCTCCCCTTATATATAATAAATGTATCCTACTGCATGCACAGTACCCTCCCCTTATATATAATAAATGTATCCTACTGCATGCACAGTGCCCTCCCCTTATATATAATACATGTATCCTACTGCATGCACAGTACCCTCCCCTTATATATAATATATGTGTCCTACTGCATTCACAGTGCCCTCCCCTTATATATAATACATGTATCCTACTGCATGCACAGTGCCCTCCCCTTATATATAATACATGTATCCTACTGCATGCACAGTGCCCTCCCCTTATATATAATACATGTATCCTACTGCATGCACAGTGCCCTCCCCTTATATATAATACATGTATCCTACTGCATGCACAGTACCCTCCCCTTATATATAATACATGTATCCTACTGCATGCACAGTGCCCTCCCCTTATATATAATACATGTATCCTACTGCATGCACAGTGCCCTCCCCTTATATATAATACATGTATCCTACTGCATGAACAGTGCCCTCCCCTTATATATAATACATGTATCCTCCTGCATGCACAGTACCCTCCCCTTATATATAATACATGTGTCGTACTGCATGCACAGTACCCTCCCCTTATATATAATACATGTATCCTACTGCGGGCACAGTACCCTCCCCTTATATATAATACATGTATCCTACTGCATGCACAGTGCCCTCCCCTTATATATAATACATGTATCCTACTGCATGCACAGTGCCCTCCCCTTATATATAATACATGTATCTTACTGCATGCACAGTGCCCTCCCCTTATATATAATACATGTATCCTACTGCGGGCACAGTACCCTCCCCTTATATATAATACATGTATCCTACTGCATGCACAGTACCCTCCCCTTATATATAATATATGTGTCCTCCTGCATGCACAGTACCCTCCCCTTGTATATAATATATGTGTCCTACTGCATGCACAGTGCCCTCCCCTTATATATAATACATGTATCCTACTGCATGCACAGTGTCCTCCCCTTATATATAATACATGTATCCTACTGCATGCACAGTACCCTCCCCTTATATATAATACATGTATCCTCCTGCATGCACAGTACCCTCCCCTTATATATAATATATGTGTCCTCCTGCATGCACAGTACCCTCCCCTTATATATAATATATGTGTCCTACTGCATGCACAGTGCCCTCCCCTTATATATAATACATGTATCCTACTGCATGCACATTGCCCTCCCCTTATATATAATACATGTATCCTACTGCATGCAGAGTACCCTCCCCTTATATATAATACATGTATCCTCCTGCATGCACAGTACCCTCCCCTTATATATAATACATGTATCCTACTGCATGCACAATACCCTCCCCTTATATATAATATATGTGTCCTACTGCATGCACAGTACCCTCCCCTTATATATAATATATGTGTCCTACTGCATGCACAGTGCCCTCCCCTTATATATAATACATGTATCCTACTGCATGCACAGTGCCCTCCCCTTATATATAATACATGTATCCTACTACATGCACAGTGCCCTCCCCTTATATATAATACATGTATCCTACTGCATGCACAGTACCCTCCCCTTATATATAATACATGTATCCTACTGCATGCACAGTACCCTCCCCTTATATATAATACATGTGTCCTACTGCGTGCGCAGTACCCTCCCCTTATGTATAATACATGTATCCTACTGCATGCACAGTACCCTCCCCTTATATATAATACATGTATCCTACTGCATACACAGTGCCCTCCCCTTATATATAATACATGTATCCTACTGCATGCACAGTACCATCCCCTTATATATAATACATGTATCCTCCTGCATGCACAATGCCCTCACCTTATATATAATACATGTGTCCTACTTCGTGGGCAGTACCCTCCCCTTATGTATAATACATGTATCCTACTGCATGCACAGTGCCCTCCCCTTATATATAATACATGTATCCTACTGCATGCACAGTGCCCTCCCCTTATATATCATACATGTATCCTCTGCATGCACAGTGCCCTCCCCTTATATATAATACATGTATCCTCCTGCATGCACAATGCCCTCACCTTATATATAATACATGTATCCTACTGCATGCACAGTACCCTCCCCTTATATATAATACATGTATCATACTGCATGCACAGTACCCTCCCCTTATATATAATACATGTATCCTACTGCATGCACAGTACCCTCCCCTTATATATAATACATGTATCCTCCTGCATGCACAGTGCCCTCCCCTTATATATAATACATGTATCCTACTGCATGCACAGTGCCCTCCCCTTATATATAATACATGTATCCTACTGCATGCACAGTGCCCTCCCCTTATATCTCATACATGTATCCTCTGCATGCACAGTGCCCTCCCCTTATATATAATACATGTATCCTACTGCATGCACAGTGCCCTCCCCTTATATATAATAAATGTATCCTCTGCATGCACAGTGCCCTCCCCTTATATATAATACATGTATCCTACTGCATGCACAGTGCCCTCCCCTTATATATAATACATGTATCCTACTGCATGCACAGTGCCCTCCCCTTATATATAATACATGTATCCTACTGCATGCACAGTGCCCTCCCCTTAAATATCATACATGTATCCTTTGCATGCACAGTACCCTCCCCATATATATAATACATGTATCCTACTGCATGCACAGTACCCTCCCCTTATATATAATACATGTATCCTACTGCATGCACAGTACCCTCCCCTTATATATAATACATGTATCCTACTGCATGCACAGTGCCCTCCCCTTATATATAATAAATGTATCCTCTGCATGCACAGTGCCCTCCCCTTATATATAATACATGTATCCTACTGCATGCACAGTGCCCTCCCCTTATATATAATACATGTATCCTACTGCATGCACAGTGCCCTCCCCTTATATATAATACATGTATCCTACTGCATGCACAGTGCCCTCCCCTTATATATCATACATGTATCCTTTGCATGCACAGTACCCTCCCCATATATATAATACATGTATCCTACTGCATGCACAGTACCCTCCCCTTATATATAATACATGTATCCTACTGCATGCACAGTACCCTCCCCTTATATATAATACATGTATCCTACTGCATGCACAGTACCCTCCCCTTATATATAATACATGTATCATACTGCATGCACAGTGCCCTCCCCTTACATATAGTACATGTATCCTACTGTATGCACAGTACCCTCCCCTTATATATAATACATGTATCCTACTGCAGGCACAGTACCCTCCCCTTATATATAATACATGTATCCTACTGCATGCACACTACCTTCCCCTTATATATAATACATGTATCCTACTGCATGCACAGTGCCCTCCCCTTATATATAATACATGTATCCTACTGCATGCACAGTACCCTCCCCTTATATATAATACATGTATCCTCCTGCATGCACAGTGCCCTCCCCTTATATATAATACATGTATCCTACTGCATGCACAGTACCCTCCCCTTATATATAATACATGTATCATACTGCATGCACAGTACCCTCCCCTTATATATAATACATGTATCCTACTGCATGCACAGTACCCTCCCCTTATATATAATACATGTATCCTCCTGCATGCACAGTTCCCTCCCCTTATATATAATACATCTATTCTACTGCATGCACAGTGCCCTCCCCTTATATATAATACATGGATCCTACTGCATGCACAGTGCCCTCCCCTTATATATCATACATGTATCCTCTGCATGCACAGTGCCCTCCCCTTATATATAATACATGTATCCTACTGCATGCACAGTGCCCTCCCCTTATATATAATAAATGTATCCTCTGCATGCACAGTGCCCTCCCCTTATATATAATACATGTATCCTACTGCATGCACAGTGCCCTCCCCTTATATATAATACATGTATCCTACTGCATGCACAGTGCCCTCCCCTTATATATCATACATGTATCCTCTGCATGCACAGTGCCCTCCCCTTATATATAATACATGTATCCTACTGCATGCACAGTGCCCTCCCCTTATATATAATACATGTATCCTACTGCATGCACAGTACCCTCCCCTTATATATAATACATGTATCCTCCTGCATGCACAGTGCCCTCCCATTATATATAATACATGTATCCTACTGCATGCACAGTACCCTCCCCTTATATATAATACATGTATCATACTGCATGCACAGTACCCTCCCCTTATATATAATACATGTATCCTACTGCATGCACAGTACCCTCCCCTTATATATAATACATGTATCCTCCTGCATGCACAGTGCCCTCCCCTTATATATAATACATGTATCCTACTGCATGCACAGTGCCCTCCCCTTATATATAATACATGTATCCTCTGCATGCACAGTGCCCTCCCCTTATATATAATACATGTATCCTACTGCATGCACAGTGCCCTCCCCTTATATATAATAAATGTATCCTCTGCATGCACAGTGCCCTCCCCTTATATATAATACATGTTTCCTACTGCATGCACAGTGCCCTCCCCTTATATATAATACATGTATCCTACTGCATGCACAGTGCCCTCCCCATATATATAATACATGTATCCTACTGCATGCACAGTGCCCTCCCCTTATATATCATACATGTATCCTCTGCATGCACAGTACCCTCCCCATATACTGTGTATAATACATGTATCCTACTGCATGCACAGTACCCTCCCCTTATATATAATACATGTATCCTACTGCATGCACAGTACCCTCCCCTTATATATAATACATGTATCCTACTGCATGCACAGTACCCTCCCCTTATATATAATACATGTATCCTACTGCATGCACAGTACCCTACCCTTATATATAATACATGTATCCTACTGCATGCACAGTACCCTACCCTTATATATAATACATGTATCCTACTGCATGCACAGTGCCCTCCCCTTATATATAATACATGTATCCTACTGCATGCACAGTGCCCTCCCCTTATATATCATACATGTATCCTCTGCATGCACAGTGCCCTACCCTTATATATAATAATAATCTTTATTTTTTTTATATAGCGCTAACATATTCCTCAGCGCTTTACAGTTTTGCACACACATTATCATCACTGTCCCCAATGGGGCTCACAATCTAAATTCCCTATTAGTATGTCTTTAGAATGTGGGAGGAAACCGGAGTACCCGGAGGAAACCCACGCAAACACGGGGAGAACATACAAACTCCTTGCAGATGTTGTCCTTGGTGGGATTCGAACCCAGGACCCCAGCGCTGCAAGGCTGCAGCGCTAACCACTGAGCCACCGTGCCACCCTGGCGCAGTGCCCTCCCCTTATATATAATACATGTATCCTACTGCATGCAGTGCCCTCCATTTATATATAATACATGTATCCTACTGCATGCACAGTGCCCTCCCCTTATATATAATACATGTATCCTCTGCATGCACAGTGCCCTCCCCTTATATATAATACATGTATCCTACTGCATGCACAGTGCCCTCCCCTTATATAAAATAAATGTATCCTCTGCATGCACAGTGCCCTCCCCTTATATATAATACATATATCCTACTGCATGCACAGTACCCTCCCCTTATATATAATACATGTATCCTACTGCATGCACAGTGCCCTCCCCTTATATATAATACATGTATCCTACTGCATGCACAGTGCCCTCCCCTTATATATATTACATGTATCCTACTGCATGCACAGTGCCCTCCCCTTATATATAATACATGTATCCTACTGCATGCACAGTACCCTCCCCTTACATATAATACATGTATCCTCCTGCATGCACAGTACCCTCCCCTTATATATAATACATGTGTCGTACTGCATGCACAGTACCCTCCCCTTATATATAATACATGTATCCTACTGCGGGCACAGTACCCTCCCCTTATATATAATACATGTATCCTACTGCATGCACAGTGCCCTCCCCTTATATATAATACATGTATCCTACTGCATGCACAGTGCCCTCCCCTTATATATAATACATGTATCCTACTGCATGCACAGTGCCCTCCCCTTATATATAATACATGTATCCTACTGCATGCACAGTGCCCTCCCCTTATATATAATACATGTATCCTACTGCATGCACAGTGCCCTCCCCTTATATATAATACATGTATCCTACTGCATGCACAGTACCCTCCCCTTATATATAATACATGTATCCTACTGCATGCACAGTACCCTCCCCTTATATATAATACATGTGTCCTACTGCGTGCGCAGCACCCTCCCCTTATGTATAATACATGTATCCTACTGCATGCACAGTACCCTCCCCTTATATATAATACATGTATCCTACTGCATGCACAGTGCCCTCCCCTTATATATAATACATGTATCCTACTGCATGCACAGTACCCTCCCCTTATATATAATACATGTATCCTCCTGCATGCACAGTGCCCTCCCCTTATATATAATACATGTATCCTACTGCATACACAGTACCCTCCCCTTATATATAATACATGTATCCTACTGCATGCACAGTACCCTCCCCTTATATATAATACATGTATCCTCCTGCATGCACAGTGCCCTCCCCTTATATATAATACATGTATCCTACTGCATGCACAGTGCCCTCCCCTTATATATCATACATGTATCCTCTGCATGCACAGTGCCCTACCCTTATATATAATACATGTATCCTACTGCATGCACAGTGCCCTCCCCTTATATATAATAAATGTATCCTCTGCATGCACAGTGCCCTCCCCTTATATATAATACATGTATCCTACTGCATGCACAGTGCCCTCCCCTTATATATAATACATGTATCCTACTGCATGCACAGTGCCCTCCCCTTATATATAATACATGTATCCTACTGCATGCACAGTGCCCTCCCCTTAAATATCATACATGTATCCTTTGCATGCACAGTACCCTCCCCATATATATAATACATGTATCCTACTGCATGCACAGTACCCTCCCCTTATATATAATACATGTATCCTACTGCATGCACAGTACCCTCCCCTTATATATAATACATGTATCCTACTGCATGCACAGTGCCCTCCCCTTATATATAATAAATGTATCCTCTGCATGCACAGTGCCCTCCCCTTATATATAATACATGTATCCTACTGCATGCACAGTGCCCTCCCCTTATATATAATACATGTATCCTACTGCATGCACAGTGCCCTCCCCTTATATATAATACATGTATCCTACTGCATGCACAGTGCCCTCCCCTTATATATCATACATGTATCCTTTGCATGCACAGTACCCTCCCCATATATATAATACATGTATCCTACTGCATGCACAGTACCCTCCCCTTATATATAATACATGTATCCTACTGCATGCACAGTACCCTCCCCTTATATATAATACATGTATCCTACTGCATGCACAGTACCCTCCCCTTATATATAATACATGTATCATACTGCATGCACAGTGCCCTCCCCTTACATATAGTACATGTATCCTACTGTATGCACAGTACCCTCCCCTTATATATAATACATGTATCCTACTGCAGGCACAGTACCCTCCCCTTATATATAATACATGTATCCTACTGCATGCACACTACCTTCCCCTTATATATAATACATGTATCCTACTGCATGCACAGTGCCCTCCCCTTATATATAATACATGTATCCTACTGCATGCACAGTACCCTCCCCTTATATATAATACATGTATCCTCCTGCATGCACAGTGCCCTCCCCTTATATATAATACATGTATCCTACTGCATGCACAGTACCCTCCCCTTATATATAATACATGTATCATACTGCATGCACAGTACCCTCCCCTTATATATAATACATGTATCCTACTGCATGCACAGTACCCTCCCCTTATATATAATACATGTATCCTCCTGCATGCACAGTTCCCTCCCCTTATATATAATACATCTATTCTACTGCATGCACAGTGCCCTCCCCTTATATATAATACATGGATCCTACTGCATGCACAGTGCCCTCCCCTTATATATCATACATGTATCCTCTGCATGCACAGTGCCCTCCCCTTATATATAATACATGTATCCTACTGCATGCACAGTGCCCTCCCCTTATATATAATAAATGTATCCTCTGCATGCACAGTGCCCTCCCCTTATATATAATACATGTATCCTACTGCATGCACAGTGCCCTCCCCTTATATATAATACATGTATCCTACTGCATGCACAGTGCCCTCCCCTTATATATCATACATGTATCCTCTGCATGCACAGTGCCCTCCCCTTATATATAATACATGTATCCTACTGCATGCACAGTGCCCTCCCCTTATATATAATACATGTATCCTACTGCATGCACAGTACCCTCCCCTTATATATAATACATGTATCCTCCTGCATGCACAGTGCCCTCCCATTATATATAATACATGTATCCTACTGCATGCACAGTACCCTCCCCTTATATATAATACATGTATCATACTGCATGCACAGTACCCTCCCCTTATATATAATACATGTATCCTACTGCATGCACAGTACCCTCCCCTTATATATAATACATGTATCCTCCTGCATGCACAGTGCCCTCCCCTTATATATAATACATGTATCCTACTGCATGCACAGTGCCCTCCCCTTATATATAATACATGTATCCTACTGCATGCACAGTGCCCTCCCCTTATATATCATACATGTATCCTCTGCATGCACAGTGCCCTCCCCTTATATATAATACATGTATCCTACTGCATGCACAGTGCCCTCCCCTTATATATAATAAATGTATCCTCTGCATGCACAGTGCCCTCCCCTTATATATAATACATGTTTCCTACTGCATGCACAGTGCCCTCCCCTTATATATAATACATGTATCCTACTGCATGCACAGTGCCCTCCCCATATATATAATACATGTATCCTACTGCATGCACAGTGCCCTCCCCTTATATATCATACATGTATCCTCTGCATGCACAGTACCCTCCCCATATACTGTGTATAATACATGTATCCTACTGCATGCACAGTACCCTCCCCTTATATATAATACATGTATCCTACTGCATGCACAGTACCCTCCCCTTATATATAATACATGTATCCTACTGCATGCACAGTACCCTACCCTTATATATAATACATGTATCCTACTGCATGCACAGTACCCTACCCTTATATATAATACATGTATCCTACTGCATGCACAGTGCCCTCCCCTTATATATAATACATGTATCCTACTGCATGCACAGTGCCCTCCCCTTATATATCATACATGTATCCTCTGCATGCACAGTGCCCTACCCTTATATATAATAATAATCTTTATTTTTTTTATATAGCGCTAACATATTCCTCAGCGCTTTACAGTTTTGCACACACATTATCATCACTGTCCCCAATGGGGCTCACAATCTAAATTCCCTATTAGTATGTCTTTAGAATGTGGGAGGAAACCGGAGTACCCGGAGGAAACCCACGCAAACACGGGGAGAACATACAAACTCCTTGCAGATGTTGTCCTTGGTGGGATTCGAACCCAGGACCCCAGCGCTGCAAGGCTGCAGCGCTAACCACTGAGCCACCGTGCCGCCCTGGCGCAGTGCCCTCCCCTTATATATAATACATGTATCCTACTGCATGCAGTGCCCTCCATTTATATATAATACATGTATCCTACTGCATGCACAGTGCCCTCCCCTTATATATAATACATGTATCCTCTGCATGCACAGTGCCCTCCCCTTATATATAATACATGTATCCTACTGCATGCACAGTGCCCTCCCCTTATATAAAATAAATGTATCCTCTGCATGCACAGTGCCCTCCCCTTATATATAATACATATATCCTACTGCATGCACAGTACCCTCCCCTTATATATAATACATGTATCCTACTGCATGCACAGTGCCCTCCCCTTATATATAATACATGTATCCTACTGCATGCACAGTGCCCTCCCCTTATATATAATACATGTATCCTACTGCATGCACAGTGCCCTCCCCTTATATATAATACATGTATCCTACTGCATGCACAGTACCCTCCCCTTACATATAATACATGTATCCTCCTGCATGCACAGTACCCTCCCCTTATATATAATACATGTGTCGTACTGCATGCACAGTACCCTCCCCTTATATATAATACATGTATCCTACTGCGGGCACAGTACCCTCCCCTTATATATAATACATGTATCCTACTGCATGCACAGTGCCCTCCCCTTATATATAATACATGTATCCTACTGCATGCACAGTGCCCTCCCCTTATATATAATACATGTATCCTACTGCATGCACAGTGCCCTCCCCTTATATATAATACATGTATCCTACTGCATGCACAGTGCCCTCCCCTTATATATAATACATGTATCCTACTGCATGCACAGTGCCCTCCCCTTATATATAATACATGTATCCTACTGCATGCACAGTACCCTCCCCTTATATATAATACATGTATCCTACTGCATGCACAGTACCCTCCCCTTATATATAATACATGTGTCCTACTGCGTGCGCAGCACCCTCCCCTTATGTATAATACATGTATCCTACTGCATGCACAGTACCCTCCCCTTATATATAATACATGTATCCTACTGCATGCACAGTGCCCTCCCCTTATATATAATACATGTATCCTACTGCATGCACAGTACCCTCCCCTTATATATAATACATGTATCCTCCTGCATGCACAGTGCCCTCCCCTTATATATAATACATGTATCCTACTGCATACACAGTACCCTCCCCTTATATATAATACATGTATCCTACTGCATGCACAGTACCCTCCCCTTATATATAATACATGTATCCTCCTGCATGCACAGTGCCCTCCCCTTATATATAATACATGTATCCTACTGCATGCACAGTGCCCTCCCCTTATATATCATACATGTATCCTCTGCATGCACAGTGCCCTACCCTTATATATAATACATGTATCCTACTGCATGCACAGTGCCCTCCCCTTATATATAATACATGTATCCTCTGCATGCACAGTGCCCTCCCCTTATATATAATACATGTATCCTACTGCATGCACAGTGCCCTCCCCTTATATATCATACATGTATCCTCTGCATGCACAGTGCCCTACCCTTATATATAATAATAATCTTTATTTTTTTTATATAGCGCTAACATATTCCTCAGCGCTTTACAGTTTTGCACACACATTATCATCACTGTCCCCAATGGGGCTCACAATCTAAATTCCCTATTAGTATGTCTTTAGAATGTGGGAGGAAACCGGAGTACCCGGAGGAAACCCACGCAAACACGGGGAGAACATACAAACTCCTTGCAGATGTTGTCCTTGGTGGGATTCGAACCCAGGACCCCAGCGCTGCAAGGCTGCAGCGCTAACCACTGAGCCACCGTGCCGCCCTGGCTCAGTGCCCTCCCCTTATATATAATACATGTATCCTACTGCATGCAGTGCCCTCCATTTATATATAATACATGTATCCTACTGCATGCACAGTGCCCTCCCCTTATATATAATACATGTATCCTCTGCATGCACAGTGCCCTCCCCTTATATATAATACATGTATCCTACTGCATGCACAGTGCCCTCCCCTTATATAAAATAAATGTATCCTCTGCATGCACAGTGCCCTCCCCTTATATATAATACATGTATCCTACTGCATGCACAGTGCCCTCCCCTTATATATAATACATGTATCCTACTGCATGCACAGTGCCCTCCCCTTATATATAATACATGTATCCTACTGCATGCACAGTGCCCTCCCCTTATATATCATACATGTATCCTCTGCATGCACAGTACCCTCCCCATATATATAATACATGTATCCTACTGCATGCACAGTACCCTCCCCTTATATATAATACATGTATCCTACTGCATGCACAGTACCCTCCCCTTATATATAATACATGTATCCTACTGCATGCACAGTACCCTCCCCTTATATATAATACATGTGTCCTACTGCATGCGCAGTACCCTCCCCTTATATATCATACATGTATCCTACTGCATGCACAGTACCCTCCCCTTATATATAATACGTGTCGTACTGCATGCACAGTACCCTCCCCTTATATATAATACATGTATCCTACTGCATGCACAGTACCCTCCCCTTATATATAATACATGTATCCTACTGCATGCACAGTAATCTCCCCTTATATATAATACATGTATCCTACTGCATGCACAGTGCCCTCCCCTTATATATAATACATGTATCCTACTGCATGCACAGTACCCTCCCCTTATATATAATACATGTGTCCTACTGCGTGCGCAGTACCCTCCCCTTATATATAATACATGTATCCTATTGCATGCACAGTACTCTCCCCTTATATATAATACATGTATCCTACTGCATGCACAGTACCCTCCCCTTATATATAATACATGTATCCTACTGCATGCACAGTGCCCTCCCCTTATATATAATACATGTATCCTACTGCATGCACAGTACCCTCCCCTTATATATAATACATGTATCCTACTGCATGCACAGTGCCCTCCCCTTATATATAATACATGTATCCTACTGCATGCACAGTACCCTCCCCTTATATATAATACATATATCCTACTGCGGGCACAGTGCCCTCCCCTTATATATCATACATGTATCCTACTGCATGCACTGTACCCTCCCCTTATATATAATACATGTGTCGTACTGCATGCACAGTACCTTCCCCTTATATGTAATACATGTATCCTACTGCGGGAACAGTACCCTCCCCTTATATATAATACATGTATCCTACTGCATGCACAGTACCCTCCCCTTATATAACTGCGGACACAGTGCCCTCCCCTTATATATAATACATATATCCTAATGCATGCACAGTACCCTCCCCTTATATGTAATACATGTATCCTCCTGCATGCACAGTACCCTCCTCTTATATTTAATACATGTATCCTACTGCATGCACAGTACCCTCCCCTTATATATAATACATGTATCCTTCTGCGGGCACAGTGCCCTCCCCTTATATATAATACATGTATCCTACTGAATTCACAGTACCCTCACCTTATATATAGTACATGTATCCTACTGCATGCACAGTACCCTCCCCTTATGTATAATACATGTGTCGTACTGCATGCACAGTACCCTCCCCTTGTATATAATACATGTATCCTACTATATGCACAGTACCCTCCCCTTATATGTAATACATGTATCCTACTGCATGCACAGTGCCCTCCCCTTATATATAGTACATGTATCCTACTGCATGCACAGTGCCCTCCCCTTATATATAATACATGTATCCTACTGCATGCACAGTGCCCTCCCCTTATATATAATACATGTGTCCGACTGCATGCACAGTACCCTCCCCTTATATATAATACATGTATCCTACTGCATGCACAGTGCCCTCCCCTTATATATAATACATGTATCCTCCTGCATGCACAGTACCCTCCCCTTATATATAATACATGTATCCTACTGCATGCACAGTGCCCTCCCCTTATATATAATACATGTATCCTCCTGCATGCACAGTACTCTTCCCTTATATATAATACATGGATCCTAATGCATGCACAGTACCCTCCCCTTATATATAATACATGTATCCTACTGCATGCACAGTGCCCTCCCCTTATATATAATACATGTATCCTACTGCATGCACAGTACCCTCCCCTTATATATAATACATGTATCCTACTGCATGCACAGTGCCCTCCCCTTATATATAATACATGTGTCCTACTGCATGCACAGTACCCTCCCCTTATATATAATACATATATCCTACTGCATGTACAGTACCCTCCCCTTATATATAATACATGTATCCTACTGCATGCACAGTACCCTCCCATTATATATAATACATGTATCCTACTGCATGCATAGTACTCTCCCCTTATATATAATACATGTATCCTACTGCGGGCACAGTACCCTCCCCTTTTAATACATGTATCCTACTGCATGCACAGTACCCTCCCCTTATATATAATACATGTATCCTACTGCGGGCACAGTGACCTCCCCTTATATATAATACATGTATCCTACTGCGGGCACTGTACCCTCCCCTTATATATAATACATGTATCCTACTGCATGCACAGTACTCTCCCCTTATATATAATACATGTATCCTACTGCGGGCACAGTACCCTCCCTTTATATATAATACATGTATCCTACTGCTGGCACAGTACCCTCCCCTTATATATAATACATGTATCCTACTGCATGCACAGTACTCTCCCCTTATATATAATACATGTATCCTACTGCTGGCACAGTACCCTCCCCTTATATATAATACATGTATCCTACTGCGGGCACAGTACCCTCCCCTTATATATAATACATGTATCCTAGTGCATGCAAAGTACCCTCCCCTTATATATAATACATGTATCCTACTGCATGCACAGTACCCTCCCCTTATATATAATACATATATCCTACCACATGCACAGTACCCTCCCCTTATATATAATACATGTATCCTCCTGCATGCACAGTACCCTCCCCTTACATATAATACACGTATGTCACCAGTTCCTCTTTAGATATAAGCCCTATCCTTTAATGGGATTGTATCAGGCCAAAAACCAGCCCCGGTAGCATGGAAAGTTAAACCAAGAAATGGACGTGTGGATTCATGGATTGAGATAAAAGAGCAGCCCAAAGTTATATTATATATTTAATCGTTTTAAGGGCACTCTAGAAAATACACTATATATACATGGTTGCACATATACAATGGTCAGATATTCTAATACAATAGTGGTAGGACAAATATAAGCAGATACAGCCTGTCAATTACCTGTTCAATGTTAGACCAGTGTGCTCATGGTCACAGGGGGCATGGGCTGCCAGCTGGTTCCTAGGTCCTTCCCAACACATTACTCAAAGTGGTCCCCACTTTCGAAGTGGGCCACATGCATAACAGAGAGAGGGACGATATGGCATTGCACCAGCCTTTATCCCCTTTGGGCCACTACCCTCCTGCCCTCAAGGCTCAACCTCAATCCCCACCTCTTGCCTATAGCAGCTAAAAGCTCCAAAACCTAAGATGAGACATAACTATTTAATGAACGGTCCTTGGGAATCGGTGTTAAGGATTGACTTGAATTGGAGTAGTGATATTGCAGCTACTAGAGGCAGCACTGGCAAATAGCATTGTCAGGATACAGCCAGAGTTAAGTAAACGGAGCAGCAGTATAGTTGGAAGGATAAGCAGGAATCGTAGTCAGGTGTCATGCTCACGTCCTGACTGGTGGGCGTGACCCAGGGGGTTGTGGCCCCACTGTACCACAAACCAGACTACCCTGGAAGAGGTTTAACTAATGCAGCTACCTCGGTCTTCGCTGGAGCCTCTGATGGTGAGGTCAGGCTTGTGCAGAAGGTAGCTGCCAGGTGCCACTCCAGGGTGGTGTCTGGCTGTGGCTGCTGATCCCACTGGGGGACAGGACACTTGGACAGGTGCGACTGACAGGCAGGCAGATGAGCACGGCAAGCACGGCTGGTACTCAGGCAGGCAGGCATGGCTGAGACACAGGGTAGGCAGGCATGGCTGAGACACAGGGCAGGCAGGCACGGCTGAGAAATAAACTGATCCTGATTGTAACGATTGGGGGGTTGTCCAGCCGTTGTGCATTCTGAGCGACGTAGATTGGAAGGAATAGTGGATTCTTCTAGTGGAAGCAAAGTTGGATCTGCAGCTGTTGTGACATTTTCATCCAGGGTCCCAGGGCCTTGACCAACAGACATATTTTCAGATGGCTGCTCGGGACTTTCTTCCTCTTCATTTTCCACGGCCACGGAAGGCAACTCTTCGAGAACCTCAGGGGTTTCTTCCCTTCACATGGGACCCTTGGAGAGGCATGGCTGGATCATACTCCTGTGGTACACTCTAGTGAGAGCATTCTTTTCTCCTTCTGGATAGATCTCGTATACAGGCCCTTCCATACCAACCCAACTTCACTCTGTATAGCCTACTCTCCCACCAATTTTACAGCTTGTCACGTGGACGTTTCTCCCACACCAACAATCGATCACCAACCTGAAGATCTGTCCCTCGCAGAGAAAGCTTCTCAGGGTGCCCCATCCCCTGGAGCCGTGTATATACCAGACAATGTAAGGTCTGTAGATGTGGTGATGTTCTTGGACCCAGGTAGACAACCTTGTCTCTGGGTAGTCCTCTCCTGGATCTAGCTCCATTTCCGTGACTTCTTTCCCTGTTCGGCCGAACAGCAAGGAGTAAGGTGTGTAACCGGTGGTTTGATGGACTCGATTGTTGTAGATTCACACGAGTTCAGAGACATACTCTGGCCACCTAGCCTTCCTATCATCTTCCAAGGTCCTTAACATCTGAATTAGAGTATGGTTAAACCGCTCACAGGCCCAGTTTCCCTGAGGATGGTATGGTGCGGTGTGTGATCTGTCGAACTGATAGATTCGCTGTAACTCATCCATTACTCTTCCCAAGAAACAAGCTCCTTGATCCGAGTGGATCTGCCGCGGGCATCCATATACTTAAATGAAATGTTTACAGATGGCGTATGCAGCAGACTCAGCCATCTGATCCCGGGTGAGCGTCACTTTGTGAAATGGTCTACCATCACTAGACAGTGGTCGTATCTTTGGTGGGCCGGCCCGATGGTCAAATAGTCATTGGTCAACAGTTCCAGGGGGGCTGAGGTTACTATCGTCTGAGTAGGAGCTCTTTGTTCTGGGCACTTGGCCAACTCACAGGCCCGACAAAGTCTACAAGTCTCCTCGACCGCTGCTCTTAGCCGTGGGTGGTAAACAAACCGCTGTAACCACTGGAAAGTTTTTTCAAGACCAAAGTGAGCGCCTTTTTTGTGAGCTTCAGTGGCCACAGTAGACAGCATCATCGCTGGAATCACCACCTGCCAGGAAGTCCAATGGTCCTTCTGTAGATGATCCTTCCGATATAACAGCCAGTTTCTCATCTGGAGGAGATCCAACTGCCGGAGTATCTTCAATGCTTGTGGAGTCAGAGGACTCCGCTGTTCCTGACTAGGCAGCTTCTTCAGTGTTACCCATTGTCTGAACAGAGCAAGTTCACGATCTTCCTGCTGCAAATGGCCCCACTCATCCTGAGATCTTCCCAGCACTCCTTCAAGATGGGGGGGTCTGTATTTGGTCCAGCGAAGCTGCCACTGTCCCTACAGTCTTTCGGAACCTGAGAACCTCCTCTTCCTCCAGCACCTCATCTTTACTCTTTCCCGGTGGTGCATGTCTTGCTCTGGATAGGGCGTCGGTGTACTCCGCCTCCCTTTTATAAGTGATTCTGTATCGGAACTTCACCTTTCGGGCCACCCAGCATTGTTCCATGGCCCCTAACTTGGCATTCTCCAGATGCGCTAACGGGTTGATATCAGTGTGCACCAGCACCTCTGAGCCAGTCAGGTATTCTGCGAATCTCTTTCTCATTGCCCGCACCAACGCCAGCAACTTCAGCTTGAAGGAACTGTAGTTATCCGGGTTGCGTTTGGAATCGTGAAGGGACCTGCTAGCATAGGCGATCACCCTCTCTCTCCCATCCTGCACCTGCAACAACACAGCCCCAAGTTCGTGCAAGCTGCCGTCAGTGTAGAGAATGAACAGTATAAAGAAATCTGCATACGCCAGTACGAAGCGTCGGTTAGTGCCTTTTTTTAGGTCACAAAACGCCTTCTCCTGCCTCTCCTCCCAATGGGTGGATCGACCCTTGGCATTTGGGGGTACCCCTTTTAGGATTTTGAGTAACGGTTGCACCACCAGGGCAAAGTTCTTCACGAAGCAACGATAGTACCCCGTCAATCTCAGGAATGCCCAGACATCGTTTATGTTCTCCGGGGGTCGGCCAATCTCGAATCACCGCAGTTTTCTCCTGTGACGGCTTCATTCCCTCGGCAGAAACGACATGACCTAGGTACTCAATCTGGGTCTGGAACAAGTGACATTTCTGGGGTTTCGCCTTCAGCCCGTACTTCTGTAAATGGCTCAACACCTGCTCTAGTCTCCGCATATGATCTTCAAACGAGGCAGCGTATACTATGATGTCATCCAGATAGATGAGCGTGGCCTCAAAGTTCAAATCACCTAAACACCTCTCCATCAGTCGTTGAAATGTACCGGGGGCATTGGCCAAGCCCAATGGCATCCTGTTGAACTCAAAGGGGCTCATGGGAAGTATAAAGGCCGTCTTCGCCCGATCCTTTTCTGACATGGGTACTTGCAAGTAGCCAATGGCGAGATCCAGAGTTGAAAAGAATTTTAGCCTTCCCCAACGCGGACAGATTCCTCAATTTGGGGTAGAGGGTATGAGTCCCATACAGTGCAGGCATTAAGCTTGTGGTAGTCCACACAAAACTTCAGTGTCCCGTCCTTATTCCCCACAGCACAATGGGAGCTGCCCACAAACTCTGGCTTTCTCTAATGACACCCGCCTGTAGCATCTGACCGAGCATTTCTCTCACTTCCTGATATAACTGAGGGGGAATCTGGCGGTAACGCTTTCGAATGGGTGCTGTATCCCCTATTGGTATTTCGTGAGTGATCACCGTGGTGCAGCCGAAGTCATCCTCATGATTCGCAAAAGCGGACTGATATCGCCCCAGTAATGCTTCTACTTGTTGCACTTGAGTGGGCATGAGTTCAGACAGTTCAGCGCGCATCTGTTCCAGGGTGCGCCGACCCTCTTGGATGAATTGAAGTTCGGCTGTCGGAGAAGTAGTGACTTTTACCGACCACGGGTCTTCCAGATTCACCATACATTAGCAATGCCCCCATTGTGCCTCCTTGTGGCCTCATACATTATTCAAACATGGGTTCATAATTTTTGACATTTCAAGTTTATCAAACTACTAGCTGAAGAGCCCAGCGTTTCCCGGGCATGTCATCTCCCCCTGTATCTATATATATATATATATATATAATAGTCTTATTCTGTCTGTCTGTCTGTCTGCCTGTCTGTAACCGAAATCCTGCGTCGCGCAGCTGTTTGTAACGGCGCAGCTGTTTGTAACGGTAAGCTGCGCCTGCAGTTGGGAGCAGCGCTCAATCGGGTGCAGCGTTTTAGCTGTAAAAAATAGAATTAAAATTAAAAAAAGGTTATTCTCACCTTCCGACAGCCTCCGATCTCCTTTCCACGCGCCCGGCATCGTGGTCCCAGTAATGCTTAGCGAAGGGACCGGAGATGACGTCACTCTCGCGAGAGCGCGACGTCATCAGCGATGTTTCGCGCAAAGCATTACTGGGACCGGAAGATGCCGGGCGCGTGGAGTGGAGATCGCGGGCTATTGGAAGGTGAGTATATAACGATTTTTTATTTTAACAGAGACCATGCATACCAGGAAAGGGGGGTGACAGGACCATGCATACCAGCAAAGGGGGGGAGGGGGACCATGCATACCAGGAAAGGGGGGGAGGGGGACCATGAATACAAGGAAAGGGGGGGAGGGGGACCATGCATACCAGGAAAGGGGGGTGACAGGACCATGCATACCAGGAAAGGGGGGAGGGGGACCATACTTACCAGGAAAGGGGGGGTTAGGGGACCATGCATACCAGGAAAGGGGGGTGAGGGGGACCATGCATATCAGGATTGGGGGGTGCATTGTTGCATTATTATTAAAACTTCATAAATAAACTACATACATATTCTAGAATACCTGATGCGTTAGAATCGGGTCACCATCTAGTATAGTATATACCTGTATGTCATCTCCCCCTGTATATAGTATATACCTGTTTGTCATCTCCCCCTGTATATAGTATATACCTTTATGTCATCTCCCCTGTATATAGTATATACCTGTATGTCATCTCCCGCTGTATATAGTATATACCTGTATGCTATCTCTAGGTTCCCCCCTGTCTACATGGTGGAGGTGCAGTGTCCCCACAGCACAGAGCATTTTAGTGCAGTAGCTCCACCCCCTGATTGTAATACCATTTAGTTAGAAATTGTAAACAAGGACTAATTTAGAGTGGCATTAGTTGTAGCTGAATAAATAAGTTTAAAGCAAACCAGGCATCGTTGCCATGGCAACCTATTATGACATCATCATCACCATGGCAACGATTATGACATAACCATCACCATTGCAACCTATTATGACATCATTATCGCCATGGCAACCATTATGACATCATCGTCGCCATGGCAACCTATATTATGATATCATCGTCACCATGGCAACCATTATGACATAACTGTCACCATTGCAACCTATTATGATATCATCGCCATGGCAACCATTATGACATCATTGTCACTATGGCGACCTATTATGACATCATAGTCGCCATGGCAGCATGGCTTGATACACACATACACACGCACTCGTTTTTATATATATTGATATATAAATTCCTGACAACTGGGGGGGCAAACGTCCTCCTGAATTCCTGACAGTGGACTCCCGGCATTGCCTGGGCATAGTAACTAACTGTTGTTAGTTTTAACAAATTATAATGATTATCCTCCATCCCATAGTCCAGTGCCCATATACCCATCATACATATCCTCCCATCCCATAGTTCCGTGCCCATATACCCATCATACATATCCTCTATCCTGTTGTGAGTTCATTTTACCCTTCACCTTTGATGTCTGATGAACTCCCTCTGCTGGTGAAGAGAGGTAGTGAAATTGATTGGGATGGGAAGAACCTGTCATCTGAACAGGAGGAGTGTGATTGGACATCTGGAATTTCTGAGTGGATATAAGGCAGCCGACGCCCTGCAGGGTTTGCTGGTGATCCTTTCTGCTCTGAGCTCTGGCATCCAGTTTTAGTTCCTGTCTACTAAAAGCTAAGTTTTTTGCCCTGCTATTATTCCATGAGATTTTGTCTGGTTTCCTTAGTGTTTGTATTCAGCCAGTCCTGGTTGGGACTGGCTGAATTCCATTTTTGTCTCTCATCAGTTGATCTCTTTGCTCTGTTTTCAGAATATACCTGAGTGCTGATATAGTGATTTTGAAGTCTAGCGACTTCAGGGCCTTTTTTCCTATCAGACGGATGGGACATTTTTGTAGGGTTTTTTGCGGATTGCAGCCAGCATCTTTTCTGTCCTTTCCTATCTAGTTAGTTGGGCCCCATCATTTGCTCAGCCTGTCTTTCTGTCTGTGTTTGTGTTTTCATCTGTTTTTCACCGACAATACATGTTGGGGGCTGTCTATTGCTTTGGGGTCTGCTCTGGGGCAGTTTAGATTTCCCCTTTCTTTCTTTAGGCTTATGAAGTTCTCCAGCTGTGACGAGGGGTCTAGGGCACCATAGGAACCCCCCACGGCTACTGTCAGTTGTGGTGAATAGGATCAGGGGTCTGCAATCCGATAGCTACCAACCTCTCCGGTTTTCTGGACTTAGCTTGTATTTTTGTTTTCTCCACCTCCGGTGACTCATTCATAACAGAATCACCAGCCATACCGCAGATTCTAGGGTACTCAATAGCAGGAAAGAATTGTAAAAAAAAAGTGTCAGAATTTTTTTTTTTTGTGTATATTTTTTCCTCTATTTCTCTGAGGCCGTAGGAGGAATTTTTTCTCAATGGAGATAAAGCAATTGTCTGATCATGTGGAGCAGCTTACTGCTGAAGTGCGGGGAATTTCCGCCTATCTTGCTCATTCACATGCTGCTGAACCAAAGATCCCTACTCCTGATGTGTTTTTTGGGGATCGGTCTAAATTTCTGAATTTTAAGAATAATTGTAAATTATTTTTTGCCTTGAAGCCTAACTCATCGGGGAGCTCCACGCAGCAGGTTAAAATTGTCATCTCTTTGCTGCGCGGCGATCCCCAGGATTGGGCGTTTTCTTTGAAACCTGATGATCCTATTCTGACTGATGTGAACACATTTTTTCAGGCCTTAGGTTTGTTGTATGATGAACCTAATGCTATTGATCAGGCTGAAAAGGCCTTGTTGGCATTGAGCCAGGGTCAGGATTCTGCAGAGTTGTAGTGTCAAAAATTCCGAAAGTGGGTGGTCCTTACTACCTGGAATGATGGTCCCTTTCGGAAGGGTTTGTCAGAAACCGTAAAAGATACTATGGTGGGATTTCCTGTTCCCTCTGGTCTTGACGATTCTATGTCATTAGCCATTCAGGTTGATCGGCATTGGCGTGAACGCAAAACTGTACGAGAGGTGTTGCCACCTGTTGAACAAATGTGTGAACCTATGCAATGTGATGGAGTTTTGTCTAGAGTGCAACGTCAGGAGTTCAGAAGGCGTAATAAACTGTGTTTTTTCTGTGGAGATGCCTCTCATATGATTTCTGTCTGCCCTAAACGAGAGAAACGTTTTGCACACACATTTGCTGTGGGTGGTGTTCAACCTAAGTTTCTTCTGGCAATTACTCTGATCTGCTCCCTGTCCACATTTTCCGCGAAGGCTTTTGTGGATTCGGGACCAGCTCTGAACCTGATAGACTTGGATTTTGCTAAACGTTGTGGGTTTCCTATGACACCTCTGCGGACGCCTATCCCTTTGAGGGGTATTGATGCTACTCCTTTGGCGAAGAATAAACCTCAGTTTTGGACCCAGGTGGTAATGCGGGTCGCCCCAGACCATCAAGAAAATTGCAGATTTTTGGTGTTGCATAATTTGCATGATACCATCGTTCTGGGGTTTCCCTGGTTGCAAATCCATAATCCAGTTTTGGATTGGAAATCTGTGTCTGTGGTGAGTTGGGGTTGTCGTTGTGCCCTTAGTGACGCTCCTGTTTTCTCCACCTCTCCCCAGTCGCATGATGTTCCTGACTATTTGGCTGATTTTTATGATGTATTTAGTGAGAATGAGTCTGCGTCTTTGCCTCCTCATAGGAGTTATGACTGTGCAATTGAGCTGAGCCCTGGGTGTAAATTTTCCAAGGGTCGACTTTTCAATTTATCTGTACCCGAGCACGAGGCTATGCCATCCTATATTAAGGAGTCATTGGAGAAGGGTCATATTAGACCATCCTCTTCACCCTTAGGTGCTGGGGTTTTTTTTGTGGCCAAGAAAGATGGTTCATTAAGGCCTTGTATTGACTATCGTTCCCTCAATAAAATTACTGTTAAATATCAGTATCCGTTACCCCTGATTTCTGATCTATTCTCCAGAGTTAAAGGTGCTTGCTGGTTTACCAAGCTTGACCTCAGGGGGGCGTATAATCTTATTCGCATTAAGCAGGGGGATGAATGGAAGACGGCATTTAATACTCCAGAGGGACATTTTGAGTACCTGGTGATGCCTTTAGGGCTCACTAATGCCCCTTCTGTCTTCCAGTGCTTCATGAATGATATTTTCCGAGATTTTGTGGATAAATTTTTAATCATCTATCTGGATGATATTTTGATTTTTTCCAAGGATTGGGACTCTCATGTGGAACATGTTTGGACTGTGTTCCGGATTTTGAGGGAGAATTCCCTGTATGTCAAGGGATCGAAATGCCTTTTTGGTGTACAGAGGATTTCATTTTTGGGATTTATTTTGTCTCCGTCAACTATTGAAATGGACCCGGCCAAGGTACAGGCCATTTATGATTGGGTTCAGCCCACTTCTTTGAAGGCCCTCCAGAAGTTTTTGGGTTTTGCGAATTTTTATCGTAAATTTATAGCTAATTTTTCTGGTATTGCCAAACCATTGACTGATTTGACTAAGAAGGGTGCTGATGTGCTGAATTGGTCTCCGGAGGCTGTTTCTTCCTTTCAGGAGCTGAAGTGAAGGTTCACTTCTGCCCCGGTTTTGCGGCAACCTCATGTCTCACTCCCGTTTCAGGTAGAGGTGGACGCTTCTGAGATTGGTGCAGGAGCTGTTTTGTCCCAAAAAGATCCTGTAACATCTAAAATGAATCCCTGTGCTTTCTTTTCCCGAAAGTTCTCCCCATCCGAACGTAACTATGATGTGGGGAATCGGGAACTGTTAGCCATGAAATGGGCATTTGAGGAGCGGAGACATTAGTTGGAGGGAGCTAAACATCAAGTCGTGGTCCTTACTGACCACAAGAATTTGATTTACCTGGAGTCGGCCAAACGCTTGAATCCTAGACAGGCTAGGTGGGCCTTGTTTTTCACACGTTTTGATTTTGTGGTCTCTTTTCTTCCGGGCACTAAAAATGTCAAGGCAGACGCCCTCTCTAGGAGTTTCTTTGCTGATTCTCCTATTGTGACCAAGCCTGCTACCATCTTAGGTGAGGGGGTAGTTCTTTCTGCCATCTCGCCCGATTTGAGACGTGCTCTGGAAGAGTTTCAGGAGGACAAACCTGAGCGTTGTCCCATTGAAAAATTGTATGTTCCTGACCAGTGGAGGAAGAGAGTGATGATGTCTGAGGTTCATTGCTCCACATTGGCTGGTCATCCAGGTATTTTTGGTACTAGATATTTGGTGAGTCGGTCTTTTTGGTGGCCCGCCTTGTCTCGTGATGTCAGGAATTTTGTGCAGTCCTGTTGGACTTGCTCCCGGTCTAAACCTTGTTCTCGCTCTAGTGGGTTGTTGATGCCTTTGCCGGTGCCCAGGAGGCCATGGACCGATATTTCAATGGATTTTATCTCTGATATGTCTGTCTCTCAGAGAATGACTGTTATTTGGGTGATTTGTGATAGATTCTCTAAGATGGTCCATCTTGTACCACTCGCTAAGTTGCCATCCTCCTCAGAGTTGGTGCCCTTGTTTTTGCAACAGGTGGTTCGCTTGCACGGGATTCCTGAGAACATTGTATCTGACAGAGGAGTTCAGTTTGTTTCTAGATTTTGGACGACTTTCTGTTCCAAGCTGGGAATTCAGTTGTCCTTCTCCTCTGCATTTCACCCTCAGACCAATGGGCAGACGGAGAGAACAAACCATACTTTGGAGTCGTATTTGAGATGTTTTATTTCTGCTGATCAGGATGATTGGGTTTCATTTTTGCCCTTGGCCAAATTTGCTTTAAATAATAGAGCTAGTTCTGCCACTTTGATGTCACCTTTTTTTTGTAACTTTGGGTTTCATCCTCGATTCTCTTCAGGGCAGGTGGAGTCTTCTGCCTGCCCAGGTGTTGACACTGTGGTGGAGAGAATGCACCAGATCTGGGACCAAGTGGTGGATAAGTTGTCTCTCTCCCAGGAAAAGACCCAGCGGTTTTCCAACCGGCATAGGACCATTGGTCCCCGGTTTAAGGTGGGTGATATGGTTTGGTTGTCATCAAAGAATATCTCTATGAAGGTGGCTTCTCCAAAGTTTAAACCTAGATTTATTGGACCTTACAAGATTTTGGAGATTCTTAAACCGGTCTCTTTTCGATTGGCTCTTCCTGTTACATTCAAGATCCATAACGTGTTTCATAAGTCTCTGTTAAAGAGGTTTGTTGAGCCAGTAGTTCCTGTGGTGGCACCTCCTGACCCTGTATTGGCTGAAGGTAATTTGGAATATGAGGTTGAGAAGATACTGGATTCTCGTCTGCTTAGACGGAGACTCCAGTATTTGGTTAAATGGAAGGGTTATGGCCAGGAGGATAATTCTTGGGTCCCTGCATCCGATATTCATGCCGAAAGATTGGTTCATGCTTTTCATCGGGCCCATCCTGATCGCCCTGGTGGCGTGGATGAGGGTTCGGTGACCCCTCCTCAAGGGGGAGGTACTGTTGTGAGTTAATTTTCCCCTTCACCTTTGATGTCTGATGAACTCCCTCTGCTGTTGAAGAGAGGTAGAGAAATTGATTGGGATGGGAAGAACCTGTCATCTGAACAGGCGGAGTGTGATTGGACATCTGGAATTTCTGAGTGGATATAAGGTAGCCGACGCCCTGCAGGGTTTGCTGGTGATCCTTTCTGCTCTGAGCTCTGGCATCCAGTTTTAGTTCCTGTCTACTAAAAGCTAAGTTTTTTTGCCCTGCTATTATTCCATGAGATTTTGTCTGGTTTCCTTAGTGTTTGTATTCAGCCAGTCCTGGTTGGGACTGGCTGAATTCCATTTTTGTCTCTGATCAGTTGATCTCTTTGCTCTGTTTTCAGAATATACCTGAGTGCTGATATAGTGATTTTGAAGTCTATCGACTTCAGGGCCTTTTTTCCTATCAGACGGTTGGGACATTTTTGTAGGGTTTTTTGCGGATTGCAGCCAGCATCTTTTCTGTCCTGTCCTATCTAGTTAGTTGGGCCCCATCGTTTGCACAGCCTGTCTTTCTGTCTGTGTTGTGCTTTCATCTGTTTTTCACCGACAATACATGTTGGGGGCTGTCTATTGCTTTGGGGTCTGCTCTGGGGCA
Source organism: Dendrobates tinctorius (assembly GCF_039654945.1). Classification (NCBI taxonomy): domain Eukaryota; kingdom Metazoa; phylum Chordata; class Amphibia; order Anura; family Dendrobatidae; genus Dendrobates; species Dendrobates tinctorius. Next base: position 11,132,689 of record NW_027361763.1, read on the forward strand.
GTTTAGATTTCCCCTTTCTTTCTTTTGGCTTATGCAGTTCTCCGGCTGGGATGAGGGGTCTAGGGCACCGTAGGAACCCCCCATGGCTACTGTTAGTTGTGGTGAATAGGATCAGGGGTCTGCAATCCGATAGCTACCAACCTCTCCGGTTTTCTGGACTTAGCTTGTATTTTTGTTTTCTCCTCCTCCGGTGACTCATTCATAACACCATCCCATAGTCCAGTGCCCATATACCCATCATACATATCCTGCCATCCCATAGTTCCGTGCCCATATACCCATCATACATATCCTCCATCCCATAGTCTCGTACCCATATACCCATCCTCCATCCCATAGTTCTGTGCCCATATACTCATTATGACATCATCGCCACCATGGTAACCTATTATGACATAACCGTCACCGTTGCAAGCTATTTTGACATCATCGTCGCCATGGCAACCATTATGACATCATCGTCGATACACGCATACACTCGTTTTTATATATATTCTAGCTGAAGAGCCCAGCGTGCCCAGGCATAGTAACTAACTGTGGTTAGTTACAACAAATTATAATGATTATCCTCCATCCCATAGTCCTGTGCCCATATACCCATCATACATATCTGTTAGGCGTCGGATTCCTGCCTCTGCACAGGAAGAATCTCGAGCCTTGGCTTCTGCAGTCTCCCATTCAGTCCCAGCTGCAGAGGAGGCTGCTCAGCAAAGATGTCGTTCCCAGTGTTTTGCTCAGGCTAGTGCTGTTAGGTTGGTTGCTGCTGCCACCTCTGGGTCAGCAGTGGCAATCCGCACTAGCCAGCAACGAGCAGCTCCAGTCCTTTTTGCAGCCTTCTGAGCATGCCCGTGGGACGACCTCTCATTGGAGGTCAGGGGTCACACGCTCAGGTCATCAAGCAACTCTGATTGGGCCATCAGAAAGGTCCCAGAAGGCTGCGCCTATAAAAGGATCGCACGGCTGTGCGCTAGTATAGTCTGTAATTTGTAGTGGCACTGCCTAGCGCCGCAGTGCTCCCAGCTCCTATCACATGTTGGCGCCAGTGTTCGCCACGCTACATTAGGCACTACGGTACTGCTTCTTCAGCAGCATCAGTCAGAGCGGTGCCGTGCGCCATTAATGCACTTTCCAGGACAAAGCCTCGGCTGGTTAGTGGCGTCCGCCAGAGCTGCGCTGTACGTACTTCGTGCGGTAATCATCTATCAGCTGCACCCTGTGACTGTTAACAGAGACAAAAAGAAAAGATCATGCCCATATAATGGGAGACACCTCAATTGCGTATAAAAGTGATTTTTTTTTTTTATTTTGCACATATATCAAAATGACACAAAGATGACACAAAAAATATGTGAGAACAAAGCACAAACCAATTTAAAAACAGTTAAAAAGTACATGTAGTACACAGAAAAAGACCTATCATGAGCGCAGCCTTAGTATAAAGGCCAGAGCAAACCACACTAAGTCCCACAAAAATCTCAATGTAAACCGCTAGAAAAGACTGTGATAACAGGATTGGGGGGTGAGAGGACCATGCATATCAAGATTGGGGGGTGAGAGGACCATGCATATCAGGATTGGGGGGTGAGGGGACCATGCATATCAGGATTGGGGGGTGAGAGGACCATACATATCAGGATTGGGGGGTGAGAGGACCATGCATACCAGGATTGGGGGGTGAGAGGACCATACATATCAGGATTGGGGGGTGGAGGGACCATGCATATCAGGATTGGGGGGTGAGGGGACCATGCATACCAGGAAAGGGGTGTGACAGGACCATGAACGCTAACAAGATGGCCGCAACCATGCTTTTGTAACATTTTTCCTGCATACACAGGATTTGTTTAAGACTGTTATCACAGTCTTTTCTACCGGTTTACATTGGGCTTTTTGTGGGACTTGGTGTGGTTTGCTCAGGCCTTTATACTAAGGCTGGGCTCATGATAGGTCTTTTTCTGTGTACTACATGTACTTTTTAACCGTTTTTAAATTGGTTTGTGCTTTGTTCTCACATATTTTTTGTCATCTTTGTGTCATTTTGATATATGTGCAAAATAAAATAATAAATCACTTTTATACGCAATTGAGGTGTCTCCCATTATATGGGCATGATCTTTTCTTTTTGTCTCATTTCACATTAACCTGCCCATGGTGAGCCCTCTTGCTCACATTAACTAGTGGTGCCCTCCATTTTCTAAAGTATTTCAGCTGTGTCTGTTAACAGTGCACAGTGTTCAGTAAGGGTCTCTCCCTAGCATCGCAGTTGAGGTGCCGAATGCTAGTGGGTCTAGAGGGACTCTTTCCCCATGTCCTTGGGGCAGGGTCCTGTCACCACCACACTAGCGTTCACTCTGCGGTATCGAGGCCCTCTGAAGCAACAGGGTCCGCCTCCTATTCACCAGGTGATGTTAACCAGTGTGTGTTTGCTATACCGCCAGTTTCTGTCCGCCATTACCAAGCAGCAGTCTACCATCTCTGCACAGTGGACCCCGGGCTGCAAATGCACCTCATTACCATCTTTTATTATTTGGTGCGTTCCGCCAGCCCTAACATTATACTAGCGTCAGGGTCTGGCTAGTAATGGCGGACGTACTGCTGCAGTACATCTGGCAGCTGGAGGGCAGGTTGGCGGCTCTTGAGCGTTCAGCCTCAGCTGCAGATGTTACTGCGGTCGCTGTTCAGGCAGCCACAGAGGCTGTCTCCTGTGTGACCACTGCCATCCCTGCCCTGACTTTGTCCCGCCTTCCGCTGCCCGAGAAGTTCTCAGGTAATAGTGCTTCATGTAGGGGCTTCGTGAGCCAGTGCTCTATACAACTAGAGCTGCTGGCAGCATGATACCCCTCAGAGAGTGCTAAGGTGGGATTTGTCATTTCACTCTTGTCGGGCAGGGCTTTGGTGTGGGCCACACCGCTGTGGGAACGCGGTGATCAGGTGGTGCACAGCGCTTCTCAGTTATTGGCTGCTCTGAAGCAGGTCTTCTTGGGACCGCGAGCCACCCATCACACTGCGCTCCAACTGCTGGCACTGTCACAGGACTAATCCTTGGTCAGCCATTATGCCATCCGGTTCTGGACCCTGGTCTATGAGCTGGAGTGGCCAGACAAGGTCCTCATCCCAGTGTTCTAGAGAGGCCTGGCTGACCACATGAAGGATGCCCTGTCCACCAGGGAGATTCCCGCTACACTGGAAGAGCTTTTTACCGTCTCTACCCGTATTGACCTTCGCTTCGTCGAGTGAAGGTTGGAGTGGACCCAGTGTAGGCAGAGGTATAGGTTGGCACCTAGTTTTTCTAAACCTCAGGAGTCTTCCGATAGGGTGTCTGAGCCCCAAGAGGCCACGGAGGGTTCTCGCTCCAGAACTAGGTCTCGGTCCGCTAGAGCACCCGTGGTCTGCTATGTGTGCCGGCAGTCTGGTCACCTTGCCAACCGGTGCCCACAGCATTCAGGAAAACGCTATCATCCAGTGGTCATTGGGGGAGGCTTACTGGACACAGCGGCGTTTTCCCCCAAGCTGTCCTTTGGGGGGAAGCTTGAGTTTAGTTCATCCACTCTGGCTGTGGAAGCATGTGTGGACTCCGGAGTGGATGGCAATTTTATGTCATCTGCCTTTGCTCAACGGCACGCAATACCCCTGGTTATGCTATCCAAACCAGTCACTGTCAGAGTGGTGAACGGTGTGACCCTACCCTCACAGATTACATGCCAGACCGCCCCTTTGGTACTCATGTCTCCATCCCATCAGGAGACGATATCCCTTCTCATCATGCCCGAGGGTATCGATCAGGTCCTTCTAGGGGTCCCCTGACTACGCTACCACTCCCCTCATATAGAGTGGCCTCAGGGAGAATTCTGGGATGGAGTAAAACATGTGAGGGTAGATGTCTGAGGGATTGCATCCAGGTTGTCCACCGAAGTCCCCGCAGATCTTTCCTCTCTCCCCACACACTATCAACAGTATGTAGATGTGTTCTCCAAGCGAGCGGCAGAGACTCTTCCGCCTCATCGCCTCTACAAGTGTCCTATTGACCTCTTGCCTGGTGCTGAGCCTCCTCGGGGTCGAGTATATCCCCTTCTCTCCCAGAGACAGAGGCCATGTCTCAGTATATCAAGGAGAATCTGGCAAGGGGATTCATTAGGAAGTCGGTGTCGCCAGCAGGGGCGGGATTCTTCTTCGTCCAGAAGAAGAACGGAGAACTGCGTCCCTGCATCGATTACAGGGGTCTTAACGCTATCACCGTTAAGAATAAGTACCCTCTGCCCCTGATATCGGAGCTGTTTGATAGGCTACGGGGAGCGAGAGTGTTTACCAAACTCGATCTGCGGGGGCTTACAACCTGATTCGCATCCGTGATGGGGACGAATGGAAGACGGCTTTTAACACCAGGGATGGGCACTATGAATACCTTGTGATACCCTTTGGGCTCTGTAATGCCCCGGCCGTCTTCCAAGACTTTGTGAACGATATCTTCCGGGATACGCTTACCACCTCCGTAGTGGTCTATCTGGATGATATTCTCATCTACTCTCCAGATATTGACTCCCAACGGAGAGATGTTTGCAAAGTCTTCGACCTCCTGTGGGCAAACTCCCTCTATGCCAAGTTGGAGAAGTGTGTGTTTGAGCAGGAGTCCTTGCCTTTCCTGGGCTATATCATCTCCGCCCAGGGATTGGCTATGGATCCAGCCAAACTACAGGCGGTGATGGATTGGCAAAAGCCCCATTCTCTCAAAGCGGTGCAGCACTTTATGGGGTTCATAAATTACTACCGCAAATTCATTCCCCACTTCTCAACTTTGGTGGCCCCCTTGGAGGCCCTCACCAAGAAGGGTGCAAATCCCAAGTTGTGGTTCGAACCTGTCTCCAAGGCCTTCTCCTCCATTATGTCCCATTTTGCTAGCGCTCCCATTCTACATCGCCCTGATGTAGATAAACCTTTCATTCTGGAGGTGGATGCCTCGCCAGTCGGTGCTGGAGAGGTCCTGTTCCAGAAGGACGTGCAAGGTCGGAAGCACTCATGCTTCTTTTTCTAGACCTTCACACTGGCGGAGAGGAATTATTCCATTGGGGCCAGGGAGTTGCTAGCGATGAAGTTGGCCTTCTCGGAGTGGAGACACCTCCTGGAGGGGGCTTGCCACCCTTTCCAGGTGTTCACTGACCACACGAACTTGGTGTATTTGCAGACAGCCCAGCGGCTAAATTATCACCGGGCCAGATGGTCCTAGTTCTTCTCCCGGTTCCAATTTACCCTCCATTTTCTCTCCGGTGAGAAGAACGTCCAGGCCGATGCTCTCTCCCGCTCCGTGGTGTCATCGGAGGAGGAGGAGCCTCGGCTGATTGTCCCTTCTGAGAGCCTGGGGACCGTGGCTCCGGTCGCTCTTGAGTCGGTACCCTCAGGCAAGACATTTGTCCCTGCCCGTCTGCGACCGGAGGTCCTCTCTTGGGCTCACGCATCCAGGGTGGGTGGACACAGGGGCGTAACTAGAACTGATTGGGCCCCATAGCAAACTTTTAAACGGGGCCCCCTTAAAGACACCCCCCCTCAAAACCACACCCCCTTCAAGACACACCCCCTTACTGATAATGCATACTAGAGTCACATTAAGTAACAGAATTAGAAATAATGTAACACAATTATTCCTAATCCTGTAACTCAGTCAATACAATCAAATTAGTTAAGCATTGATAATTTTATATTTTAAGTTGCTGACCCAACACCACATGGTATACAGCACCCAGCACCACATGGTATATAGCACCCAGCGCCCAGCAAGACATGTTATATAGCGCCCAGCACCACCTGGTATATAGCACCCAGCACCACATGGTATATAACACCCAGCACCACATGGTATATATATAGCGCCCAGCACCACATGGTATATAGCACCCAGCACCACATGGTATATAGCACCCAGCACCACATGGTATATATATAGCACCCATCACCACATGGTATATATATAGTGCCCAGCACCACATGGTATATAACACCCAGCACCACATGGTGTATATACCGCCCAGCACCACATGGTATATAACACCCAGCACCACATGGTATATATAGCGCCCAGCACCACATGGTATATATATAGCGCCCAGCACATGGTATATATATAGCACCCAGCACCACATGGTATATAACACCCAGCACCACATGGTGTATATAGCACCCAGCACCACATGGTGTATATAGTGCCCAGCACCACATGGTATATAACACCCAGCACCACATGGTGTATATAGCGCCCAGCACCACATGGTATATATATATCGGCGCTGTATATATACCATGTGGTGCTGGGCGCTATATACACCATGTGGTGCTGGGTGTTATATACAATGTGGTGCTGGGCGCTATATACACCATGTGGGGCTGGGCGCTATATACACCATGTGGTGTTGGGTGTTATATACCATGTGGTGCTGGGCGCTATATACACCATGTGGTGCTGGGTGCTATATACACCATGTGGTGCTGGGCGCTATATATATATACCATGTGGCGCTGGGCGCTATATACACCATGTGGTGCTGGGCGCTATATACACCATATGGTGCTGGGTGCTATATACACCATGTGGTGCTGGGTGTTATATACCATGTGGTGCTGGGCGCTATTATAGCGCCCAGCACCACATGGTGTATATAGCGCCCAGCACCACATGGTGTATTTAGTGCCCAGCACCACATGGTGTATATAGCGCCCAGCACCACATGGTATATATATATAGCGCCCAGCACCACATGGTATATATATATATAGCGCCCAGCACCACATGGTATATAACACCCAGCACCACATGGTGTATATAGCACCCAGCACCACATGGTGTATATAGCGCCCAGCACCACATGGTGTATATAGCACCCAGCACCACATGGTATATAACACCCAGCACCACATGGTATATAGCACCCAGCACCACATGGTATATAGTGCCCAGCACCACATGGTATATATAGCGCCCAGCACCACATGGTATATAACACCCAGCACCACATGGTGTATATAGCACCCAGCACCACATTGTGTATATAGCGTCCAGCACCACATGGTGTATAGTGCCCAGCACCACATGGTATATAGTGCCCAGCACCACATGGTATATATAGCGCCCAGCACCACATGGTATATAACACCCAGCACCACATGGTATATAACACCCAGCACCACATGGTATATAGCACCCAGCACCACATGGTATATATTTACCCGGTAGCCCGCCAGGCCAGACAGAGCCTGCCCCTGAGCATCCCTCCGTTATACTCAGTCACCTCTCTCTCTGTCTCTTGCAGCCCCCGGCCGGTGCTTGTTCCATCTTCTCATCTCAGCAGTGTTCTTCCTGCTTTCAGCGTCCAAGTGGTGCCGCTCATTACATATGCGCATATGTAATGAGCCGCTCATTACTTATGCGCATAGGTAATGAGCGGACGCTGAAAGTAGGAAGAACACCGGAGAACTGAAGATGGAATAAGCACCGACCGGGGGCTGCAAGTGCAAGAGACATGCATTGCTAGGGGAGGAGTTATAGTTAATTGCACTACCCGGGTAGCGCCGATTGGAGCCGGGGACCCGGGCCCCTATATGGGCCGGGCCCCAAAGCAACCGCTTCGGCTGCGACTCCGGTAGTTACGCCACTAGGTGGACATTTTGGGACAAAACAGACCTCTGAGCTTCTGGCGAGGATGTACTGGTGGCCGCATATGGCTCGTGACGTCAGGGACTATATTCGGGCGTGTGTCTCCTGCGCCCGAAATATGTCCCCTCGGCAATGGCCCGCTGGGCTACTTTACCCCCTGCAGGTAGCAGACAGGCCCTGGGAGATGGTCGGTATGGATTTTGTGGTGGGACTGCCCAAGTCCAGTGGCAGCACGGTCATTTGGGTTGTCACCGCCCATTTCTCTAAGATGGTGCACCTGGTGCCTCTTTCCCAGTTACCTTCTGCACGGGGCCTGGCAGCGTTGTTCATTAAGCAAGTCTTCCGCCTGCCCGGTATTCCGGACAAGATTGTCAGCGACTGGGGTCCCCAGTTCGTGTCTCGCTTTGGAGAGAGTTATGTTACCTGCTCAGTATTGAGCTGAATATCTCCTCGGCTTATCACCCCGAGACAAACAGGTTGGTAGAGAGGGCCAACCAGACCCTGGTCACATATCTTCGACATTTTGTCTCGGCCAGACAGGATGACTGGGCATCCTTGATGCCATGGGCGGAGTTCGCTTTGAACAACACTGTGGCCGATTCCACCAGTCAGACCCCATTCCTCCTTAATTACGGCTAGCGTCCGCGCGTTTCTGTTCCCATGCCCGTGTCGTCCACCGACTTTAGGGTGGCAGACTGGGCGGTGGAGGCATGTGACATTTGGGACCGCACTCAGGATGCCATACAGGCCTCCAAGGAGAGAATGAGGTCTTCCGCTAACGCACACCGGCGCCTCTCTCCCACCATTGCTCCTGGCGACTTGGTGTGGCTCTCCGCTCATAAGATCAGGCTGCGGGTTGAGTCCACTAAGTTCGCGCCTCGCTTTATAGGTCCCTTCAAGGTCCTTGAGCAAGTTAACCCTGTGGTCTACGATCTGGCCCTTCCTCCACACCTAGGTATCACGGACACCTTCCACGTGTCTCTCGTTAAGCCCATTCACTTGTCCCAGTTTTCTGAGTCATCTACCGGGACATCAGACTTGTCCTCGGACGAGTACGAGGTGAACGCCATCGTGGGGTGTAAGGTGGTACAGGGCAAAAGGTATTACCTGGTGGACTGGGTCATGGCCCAGAGGATAGGACCTGGGAGCCTGTGGAGAATATTCGTGCTCCCCTGCTCATTGCGGCCTTTGGGGAGCCTGTGGAGAATATTCGTGCTCCCCTGCTCATTGCGGCCTTTGAGCATAGCAAGGCGCAGGAGGGAGGGGGCAAAAGGATGGGGGATAATGTTAGGTGTCGGAGTCCTGCCTCTGCACAGGAGGAATCTTGAGCCTTGCCTTCTGCAGTCTCTCATTCAGTCCCAGTCGCAGAGGAGCCTGCTCAGCAAAGACGTCGTTCCCAGCGTCTTGCTCAGGCTAGTGCTGTCAGGTTGGTTGCTGCTGCCAGCAGCGAGCAGCTAGTCCTTTTTGCAGCCTTCTGAGTATGCCCGTGGCACGATCTCTCATTGGAGGTCAGGGGTCACATGCTCAGGTCCTCAAGCAGCTCTGATTGGGCCATCAGGAAGGTCCTGGAAGGCTGCGCCTATAAAAGGATCGCACAGCCATGCGCTAATATAGTCTGTAATTTGTAGTGGTATGTGTGATGATGAATGCTTGTGAACCACTGACTGACTCATTATGAAACTTCTTCCCTCTGATACGTATGTTAGTAGGGTTTAGAGTTTCGAGTCAACGCCGGGTAGTGGCACTGCCTAGTGCCGCAGTGCTCTCAGCTCCTATCACATGTTGGCGCCAGTGTGCGCCACGCTACATTAGCCACTACAGTACCGCACATTCAGCAGCATCAGTCAGAGCGGCACCATGCACCATTAATGCGCTTTCCAGGCCAAAGCTTGGGTTGGCTAGTGGCGTCCGCCAGAGCTGCGTTGTACGTACTTCATGCGGTATTCATCTATCAGCTGCACCCTGTGACTGTTAACAGGGCACAGCGTTCAGTAAGGGTCTCTCCCTGGCGTCACAGTTGCGGCGCCGAATGCTAGTTGGTCTAGAGGGACTCTTACCCCGTGTCCTTGGGGCAGGGTCCTGTGACCAAAACACTAGCGTTCACTCTGGGGTATCGTGGCCCTGTGAAGCAACAGGGTCCGCCTCCGATTCACTGGGTGAAGTTAATACATGTGTGTTTGCTATACCGCCAGTTTCTGTCCGGCATTACCAAGCAGCAGTCTACCATCTCTACACGGTGGACCCCGGGTTGCGAATGCACCTCATTACCATCTTTTATTATTTGGTGCATTCTGCCAGCCCTAACAATATCTGCCATCCCATAGTCCTGTGCCCATATACCCATCATACATATGTGGCGCCCCTGAGGCTTCAGTCGCCACAGAGGTACTGCACCTTCTCCTAAGGTGTAGTGCCCCACCATCCAGGTAGGCTAGGAACTCCTTTTCGCATTCCGACACCTGCATTCCACACACAGGATAGTTCAGTGGGGCCACCTAACCCCCAGCTTCAGGCTGGGGGTTAGCAGAGCACCACTCGTAGAACCCTGCTTCGTAACACGAGATGTGCTGGGTGGCGGGTGGAGAGAGATGATACAAAAGAGTGGGAAGAGTAAAAGTTAGTTGGTTAGAGGAGAGAGAAGAGAGAAGATGGGTGTCTGAGGGACGTGCTGCAGCAGGTCCCAGTGATCTGGGCTGCTGGCACGAGAAAGACCAGAGAAAGAGACTGATAAGATTGATAACCTAACCTTCCATAACAGAGAGAGAGAACAGATCGGAACAAAGGAGAATAGAAGGATGGTGGGAAGCAGGTTGAGAAAGAGAGAGAACCCTTCCAGTCCAGAGAGGGCAAAGGCCGGGGCCGGGTCCCCGAGGTTGATTGGATCTTTATGTCCGGCAACAGACACCGGAGGAGTAGTGAGCCGCTAACGCCTTGCTCCCGTCATAGACTTGGGACACAACAGCAACTGAATAGAGAGCCGGGATGCAGAGTGGAGTCCCCGAAGCAGGCTACAGCTGTCTGTCATACAAGTAAAGACTAGGAACACCTAGAGAGAGGCATTCCAGGGTAACTAAGTATTGGAGGGCATCGCACCTAAAGGCGCATTGGAGGAGTCGTTCAGTAAGGTACATGTTGGCGGAGTGTGGAAGGGAGAATCCTTTCCTGCCTGGAGGTTGGCTGGAGCCCTGACCTGGAGAACACAGTACGGAGGCAGGCAGTTGTGTGAACTGCAAGCAGTGAGTAAAGCTTTGGAGCCGCATACTCTGGTGTCCTCCAGTTATTCCAGCACCGCTACACCTGAGTAACAACATCTATACCATTCTGCGCCTCTCCTCATCCATTGCACCTACACTGCCCTGGGACTACAGCTCCACCTGTGGGGAGCTATACCATCTCTGCTGCACCACACCATCAGTCCCAGCGGATCTGCATGCAGCGTTGGCGCAACACCTTACTTGCCAAACACCACATGTGGCGTCACGAACTATTCTACCATTAACTACACCACCGCCATTGATATTGGGAGCCCAGGGCCACGGACCGGGTCACCGCTGCTGTGACACATTCCAGCCTGATACCGGCCCGGTACCGAGTACCCTGCTGCCCTGGGTGTGCGAGGGCGACCCAATTTTGGCGTCACGAACAGAATGACGAGACCCGATGCCATCGGGTTCTGTGTGCCTTGGATTTACAACTTTTGAAAATGTGCAAAAGACCAAATTTAATAGACTGTAAAATGGACATTAGAAATGGCCGCTGGCGCGGAGAAGAAGGGCGGGAAGAGATGGGAGGTTCCAAGAAAAGACCACGAAGAGTCTTGGGCCATCCCTACCTGAATTACTATGTGACCGATGCATGGCCCACCCCCTGAGGGGTTCGCATACTGGCTTGGGATGGAGGCGCTGGAAGAAGATGCCGCCCCCGGAAGTAGGGGCAGAGAAAGCCAGTGGTGAGCAGAAGGGTGGAGCAAGAAGAAGAACGCCAGAACGCCATGATGAAAGCAGATGAGAAGACAGAAGAACAAGGGGGGAGAAGCCACCCACCTCTAGGCCGCCCCTGCAGAGGCTGCGACCGCTGATTCATCCTCAGCTGCGTCCGCCACCGCCTCACAACCGATACTGTTAATTGGTGAGCCCCGTCCGGAGGAGATACATGAGGGCTCTGGAACAGAATGGAGGACGGGTACGCGTCTCCGCCTGGACCGGGCGCGGTGGCACCGGCCTCCGCCGTCAACCCCAGCTGAGACTGGCCTGGTCCCGGCACGGACCCAACTGCGGCCTACTCCACCAGTCACTCCGGGAGTTGCGGATGCTGCCATCTACCACCAGGAACCGGAGCCGGAACCGCAGCTGGAAACGCCAGGTATGATCGCTACCCCCGGTCTGACCCTGGTTTTGGGAGCGGAACCCACAGAACGGGCCCACTGACCTTCGCCGACGATCCCCGGCTGCAGTGCCTATGGGGGAGGATGATGAAGTTGTTCCTGGCTGGCGGCCTCTGGCTGCGGCACTATCTCCTGAACTTCCTATGGAACTGGAGGGACCCATATCCCCGCAGACAGTAGAAATCTCCATGGCCCTTTCCCTGGGCCCCACCAGTCCCTATCCCTCTCTATGGGAGACTGAGTATATGCGGCTAGCAAGTAGTCAACGGGACGAAGATACTACCTCTGAGAACAGTTCCAGTTCGGCTACCAGAACCCCAGGAGGGGACCACAATTGAAATAATTTACTAAATCTCGCTACCCAGCAGGGTTTGTTGCACCAGTTGTGCCTTTGTCTTCTTTTTGTTTATCATGTTGCCCAGTTTTTGATTGGCAGCATTGTTTTTGAAATGGAACTGTGGAGATAATAGACGCTGATTGATCCAAAAACTTTTATTGTAAATAGTTTGCACCCCTTTGGGTGCTCTTTCTTGGTTTTACATATAAAGACACTTTGCGAAGATAATGTTTTTGCATGGACACTTTTCGAAGAATGATGTCTACCTCAAGGGACACTCCAAGAGATCCCGGCTGGGAGCACTGTTCAGCACCTTACAAGAATCTTTGAATGTTTTTATGATAACGTATTTGATAATGTTGTGTCTTATGAAAAGTAAATGTCTTTTATAGAATATTTGATACAGAGAATTAGAAAAGATTTGAGATAGAATGTGAGAATTGAATAAAGACTGAAGAATTAAAAGTGACAGGTGACTGGCCAAGAGTAGATGGTCAGTGTCTTGCGTCCAGTAGGAGAGAGAAAAAGAAAAAGAATAATGGATAGAAAATGTAATAAAGAAAATGTGTTGAGTATAGCACTTTGAAATGAGAATTGCACTTAAGTAAACTTTTGATACTAAGATAGGAAGTTAGCCTGTTTGTAACGTTTAAGAAATGTGCCTCCTACATTAGGAAGATTAGATAAGTATTGTTAAACAGCATTTAAAAATTTTTGTGTGTTCCTGTATTGTACCTTTTGTTGTCTTGCAGCCAGCGGATGTGCTGTGTTTAACGGGGGGGTATGTGGTGCCCCTGAGGCTTCATTCACCACAGAGGTACAGCACCTTCTCCTAAAGTGTAGTGCCCCACCATCCAGGTAGGCTGGGAACTCCTTTTCGCATTCCAACACCTGCATTCCACACACAGGATAGTTCAGTGGGGCCACCTAACAGCTTCAGGCTAGGGGTTAGCAGAGCACCCCTCGTGGAACCCTGCTTCATAACACGAGATGTGCTGGGAGGCGGGTGGAGAGAGATGATACAAAAGAGTTGGAAGAGTGAAAGTAAAGGGCATGTCACACTAAGAGATATCGCTAGCAATATCGCTATAACTAGTGACGTTATAGCGATATTGCTAGCGATATCTCTGTGTCTGATACTTACCAGCGACCGGCTCCCCCGCTGCTTATCGCTGATCGCGCGAGAACGTCCTGGACTGTTTCTCGTCGTCAGCTTCCTGTGGCGCTTCCTGCTGTGAGGACGAGCGACGCGTGGAGCCGGGCGGGAGGACGCAGGATCACCTGGTGTGACAGGTAAGTAGCGATCCCCGTCCCCAGCGATGTCGCTAGTGAGATCTGCCTGTGTGGCAGCTCACTAGCGACCACTTAGCGATGTACCAGCGATCCTGACCGCGTCATATCGCTGGTCGGGATCGCTGGTACATCGCTAAGTGTGACAGTACCTTTAGTTGGTTAGAGGAGAGAGAAGAGAGAAGATGGGTGTCTGAGGGACGTGCTGCAGCAGGTCCCAGTGATCTGGGCTGCTGGCACGAGAAAGACCAGAGAAAGAGACTGATAAGATACAGGGTACCACAGGGCTCTGTCCTGGGCCCTGTATTGTTCAACATTAGAGTTGAGCGAAACGGGTCGAAAAATTTCAAAAGTCGCCGACTTTTGGCAAAGTCGGGTTTCATGAAACGAAACCCGACCCTAGGATGAGGTCGGCCACGAGGTCGGCGACTTACGCGCCAAAGTCGCGTTTCAAAAGTTTGTTTTGCGCTCTTTTTTAGCCAATCAGGATCCACGGACACTGTGGGCAACGTGATGACATAGGCACGGGTCACCACCATCTTTCAGAAGGGCATGCAAGTGATTGGCTTGCTTTGGTGGGCGTCACAGGGGGTATAAAAGGGCGTGCACGCCGACCGCCATCTTACTTCTGCCGATCTTAGCATAGGGAGAGGTTGCTGCTGATTCTGTAGGGAGAGTGTTAGGCAGGGAAGAAGAAAAAAAAACTGCTTCTGCTGCTAGCGATTGTGCCTGTACAACACACCAGTCACTGTGTGTGCAGTGCAAGGGGAGGCTATATTGTGGTGTATCAGTGGTGTTGGTTGTTGGGCTGCCTTCTAAGGCTTCCTGACAGCTGCATTGCTGTTTACCCACTGCTCTGCAAACTGCTTTTTTAAAAGCAATCCCAATTTTTTTTTTTGTCCTGCTGAGGTACTGAGCTGCAAACTGCTTTTTTAAAAGCAATCCCAATTTTTTTTTTGTCCTGCTGAGGTACTGAGCGTGCATTTTTTCACACCATACAGCGGTGTACGCTCCTCACACAGTACCGTGTAACGACTGTTATCACAGCCACAGTGAAGCTATCTGTGTCACTCTGTGAGAATAAGTCGAGGACATGTTCCGTTCTTACAGACCTGCACTCTAGGGAGATTCCTACTCTGCCCAATTCTACATACACCTTGTAGTTTGTGATACACTAGCCAATTTCTGCCTGTGACATAGCGCTGTGATATTCAGTGGGCCTTACACAATCCAAAAGTGTCCAGTGTCCACAAGTGTCTGCAGAAATTCAAAATCTCCCTTATCCTCTAGTCACTTTGGTCACAGCTGTGCCATCGAGCCTGTGACATAGCGCTCAGATATTCAGTGGGCCTCACACACTCCAAAAGTGTCCAGTGTCTGCAGAAATTCAAAATCTCACTTATCCTCTAGTCACTTTGGTCACAGCTGTGCCATCGAGCCTGTGACATAGCGCTCAGATATTCAGTGGGCCTCACACAATCCAAAAGTGTCCAGTGTCCACAAGTGTCTGCAGAAATTCAAAATCTCACTTATCCTCTAGTCACTTTGGTCACAGCTGTGCCATCGAGCCTGTGACATAGCGCTCAGATATTCAGTGGGCCTCACACAATCCAAAAGTGTCCAGTGTCCACTAGTGTGAGCAGAAATTCAAAATCTCACTTATCCTCTAGTCACTTTGGTCACAGCTGTGCCATCGAGCCTGTGACATAGCGCTCAGATATTCAGTGGGCCTCACACAATCCAAAAGTGTCCAGTGTCCACAAGTGTCTGCAGAAATTCAAAATCTCACTTATCCTCTAGTCACTTTGGTCACAGCTGTGCCATCGAGCCTGTGACATAGCGCTCAGATATTCAGTGGGCCTCACACAATCCAAAAGTGTCCAGTGTCCACAAGTGTCTGCAGAAATTCAAAATCTCACTTATCCTCTAGTCACTTTGGTCACAGCTGTGCCATCGAGCCTGTGACATAGCGCTCAGATATTCAGTGGGCCTCACACAATCCAAAAGTGTCCAGAGTCCACTAGTGTGAGCAGAAATTCAAAATCTCACTTATCCTCTAGTCACTTTGGTCACAGCTGTGCCATCGAGCCTGTGACATAGCGCTCAGATATTCAGTGGGCCTCACACAATCCAAAAGTGTCCAGTGTCCACAAGTGTCTGCAGAAATTCAAAATCTCACTTATCCTCTAGTCACTTTGGTCACAGCTGTGCCATCGAGCCTGTGACATAGCGCTCAGATATTCAGTGGGCCTCACACAATCCAAAAGTGTCCAGTGTCCACAAGTGTCTGCAGAAATTCAAAATCTCACTTATCCTCTAGTCACTTTGGTCACAGCTGTGCCATCGAGCCTGTGACATAGCGCTCAGATATTCAGTGGGCCTCACACAATCCAAAAGTGTCCAGTGTCCACTAGTGTGAGCAGAAATTCAAAATCTCACTTATCATCTAGTCACTTTGGTCACAGCTGTGCCATCGAGCCTGTGACATAGCGCTCAGATATTCAGTGGGCCTCACACAATCCAAAATTGTCCAGTGTCCACAAGTGTCTGCAGAAATTCAAAATCTCACTTATCCTCTAGTCACTTTGGTCACAGCTGTGCCATCGAGCCTGTGACATAGCGCTCAGATATTCAGTGGGCCTCACACAATCCAAAAGTGTCCAGTGTCCACAAGTGTCTGCAGAAATTCAAAATCTCACTTATCCTCTAGTCACTTTGGTCACAGCTGTGCCATCGAGCCTGTGACATAGCGCTCAGATATTCAGTGGGCCTCACACAATCCAAAAGTGTCCAGTGTCCACTAGTGTGTGCAGAAATTCAAAATCTCACTTATCCTCTAGTCACTTTGGTCACAGCTGTGCCATCGAGCCTGTGACATAGCGCTCAGATATTCAGTGGGCCTCACACAATCCAAAAGTGTCCAGTGTCCACTAGTGTGAGCAGAAATTCAAAATCTCACCTGTCCTATAGACACCTTGTACCTTGTTTTACATTACTATATAGTTTGTTGGATTTTGTCTACATTTCTACCAAAAATTAGGAAGGCTGGTGGAAGAGGCTGTGGAATTGGGCGGGGGTTGGCAGCTGGTAATGATGGTGTTGGTGGTGGATCTGATGGTAGTGGCAAGAGCAAAATAGGACCGAATGCAGGAGGTGTTGAGCCTGCGTCATCGTCTGGCTCCATAAGGCTTCGAAGGCTTAGTTTTCTAGGAGTTGGCAAACCGCTTTTAAAGCCAGAGCATCAGGAAAAAGTTTTGTCTTACATTGCTGACTCAGATTGAAGGATGACGCAGGCCATACTACTGATTACTCCATGGAGCTGTTTTCAGATACCATGCCTGGATTATCAAGTCAAATGGTGAATTACCCAGGCCAAGATGAATCTGACATGGAGTGCACTGATGCACAGCCGCTGATGTTTGATTCTGCTGGTACATTCATTCAGAGCACTACATTGTCCTCGCAGTGTACAGAGCCAGATTCTGACCCTGATGAGACTCAGGTGCCCCTTCCCGCACACTATACCACCATACACGGTGACACAGAGGAAGGTGCACATGACATGCAAAACCAGGGGAAGAGTCTTGAGGAGATCATTTGCATATTCCCAGTGCCTTCTGGGATAAGTGAAGAGTCTCCGCGAGCTCAACGATCACTGGGTTTTGGCCGTTGCAGCTGAAAAGAGGAAATCGGAAAACCAGGGGAAGAGTCTTGAGGAGATCATTTGCATATTCCCAGTGCCTTCTGGGATAAGTGAAGAGTCTCCGCGAGCTCAACGATCACTGGGTTTTGGCCGTTGCAGCTGAAAAGAGGAAATCGGAAAACCAGGGGAAGAGTCTTGAGGAGATCATTTGCATATTCCCAGTGCCTTCTGGGATAAGTGAAGAGTCTCCGCGAGCTCAACGATCACTGGGTTTTGGCCGAATTTTGGCTCATCTTTCATCGTTTTTAAGAAATCTCAAGATGGAAGAGGCCAGGAGCCATTTGGTGAGCTGCATTTCTTGCTACATGTTCACAGATTTACCAATGGAAAAGCCAAACTTCACATGCCACAAATGCAAGCTTGTGTCCCTGTTGGAGGAAAAGTTGCAAAATCTCGAAGAGAGGTTAGCTACGTTGAAGATCATTAAGGAAGGTGAAGAGTTCTTGGACAGAGCAGAATTATCTCTTCATGTAACAGAAAGAGAAGAAATTCGAAGTGCACCTGAAGAAACAGAGGAATGGAGACATGTGACCCAGAGAAGCAGGAGGATCAGGAGGCAGTCAGCACCCATACTGCTCAGAAACCAGTACCAGGCTCTCACGCAGGAAAACGATGAAGAAATACATCAGGATAAGACTTTGCCAACAAACAGCAACCTTGTACGCCTTCAGAGTCCTCCTGGATGGAGAAAGAAAAATGTTGTGAAGAAGAAACGGAGAGTGGTGGTCATGGGGGATGAGAGACTGAGTACTTTCTTGACCTACTCAAAGTGTCTGGGAGGGTGAGCTGGACTTGAGAGCTGCATATGGTGGAAGTAGCGGTGGACAGGGCGGACTGAGAGAGGGTTGATGATGGTGATGGAGTTGGTGTTCTTTCTGATGGCCTAGAATCAGTCTTTCATTGATATAACAGTGGGATTCCCTGA
This sequence comes from Dendrobates tinctorius, assembly GCF_039654945.1. Lineage (NCBI taxonomy): Eukaryota > Metazoa > Chordata > Amphibia > Anura > Dendrobatidae > Dendrobates > Dendrobates tinctorius. The sequence goes on from NW_027361763.1 coordinate 11,150,967, forward strand.
TTGCTGTGGCCTTGCAATGACACCTCAACATTTGCTGCTGTGCTAACCGGTGGGCTTACAGTGGGGGAAACAATGTAACGTTGCTGACTACCTTCGTTGTGATCAGTTGCACATGTGGCACTTGAGGTTTGGTGTTGTGTCCACGCTTGCAAGTGCATGGTGTTTAAATGTCTAAGCATGCAACTGGTATTCAAATTTTTCAGATTTTTCCCTCGGCTAAAGGTCTTTGCGCACTTCTTACAGATAACCTTGGCCTGATCATGAGGATTTTGTTAAAAAAAGTGCCACACTGCACTCTTCCTACTTTGGCAGACATTTTGCGGCCTAGCACGCTGTGATCTTTTGACCCTCTGGACAAGCTGTCCAGCAACTCTTTTCATTTTTGGAACCTGTCTTTGGAGTGCTCCGGGCCTGCCAGATAACAGCTGTTGCGATGTCGATGTCTGCTGTGGATGCTCCTCATCTGAGCTATTGGAAGCAGCACCCTCTTCCCCCAATGGATGCCAATCTGGGTCAACAACTGGGTCATCCATCACCTCCTCTTCAATGTCATAGAATCATAGAATCGTAGAGTTGGAAGGGACCTCCTGGGCCATCTGGTCCAACCCCCTGCTCAAAGCAGGATTCGCTAAATCATCCCAGTCAGATGTCTGTCCAGCCTCTGTTTCAAGACTTCAATTGAAGGAGAACTCTCCACTTCTCGTGGCAGCCTGTTCCACTCATTGATCACTCTAACTGTCAAAAAGTTTTTTCTAATATCTAATCTGTGTCTCCTCCCATTCAGTTTCATCCCATTGCTTCTAGTCTTTCCTTGTGCAAATGAGAATAAAGTTGATCCTTCTACAATGTGACAGCCCTTTAGATATTTGTAGACAGCTATTAAGTCTCCTCTCAGTCTTCTCTTTTGCAAACTAAACATTCCCAAATCCTGCAACCTTTCCTCATAAGACAGGGTTTGCAGACCGGTCACCATTCTGGTCGCTCTTTTCTGAACTTGCTCCAGTTTGTTGATGTCTTTTTTAAAATGTGGTGCCCAAAACTGGACACAATATTCCAGATGAGGTCTGACCAAAGAGGAGTAGAGGGAAATAATGACTTCACATGATCTAGACTGTATGCTTCTGTTAATACATCCTAGAATTGCATTTGCCTTTTTTGCTGCTGCATCACACTGTTGACTCATATTCAGTCTGTGATCTATTAGTATACCCAAGTCTTTTTCACATGTGCTGTCACTTAGCCCTATTCCTCCCATTCTATATATGCTTTTTTCATTTTTATTGCCCAGATGTAGTACTTTGCATTTCTCCCTGTTAAAAACCATTGTGTTAGTTGCTGCCCACTTCTCCAGTTTATTTAAATCTTTTTAAATCCTCTCTCTCTCTTCTCTAGTATTAGCTATCCCTCCTAGCTTTGTGTCATCAGCAAATTTAATCAGTTTACCCTCAATTCCTTCATCTAAATCGTTGATAAAGATGTTGAACAATACAGGGCCCAGGACAGAGCCCTGTGGTACCCCACTTGAGACATTCTTCCAACTGGATGTGCAGCCATTTACGACCACTCTTTGGGTCCGATCACTAAGCCAGTTATGAATCCACCTAACAGTTGCCTTGTCCATTCCATACTTAGTCATTTTTTCAATAAGGATTGTATGAGAGACTTTGTCAAATGCTTTGCTGAAGTCAAGATATACTATATCTACAGCATTTCCTTGATCCACCCAATCAGTGATACCGTCATAGAAGGAAATTAAGTTAGTCTGACATGACTTATTAGTTACAAACCCATGCTGACTCTGTTTAATCACTTCATTCTTATCCAGGTATTGACATACATGTTGTTTAATAATTTGTTCAAAGATCTTTCCTGGTATAGAAGTCAGACTCACCGGCCTATAGTTGCTTGGGTCGACCTTCTTCCCCTTTTTGAAGATAGGAACAACATTTGCTCTTCTCCAGTCCTCTGGCACTTCTCCTGTTCTCCAAGAATTTTCAAAGATTATGGAGAGGGGTTCAAAAATTTCTTCTGCTATCTCCTTCAGTACTCTGGGGTGTAATTCATCTGGACCTGGAGACTTGAATTCATTTAGGTTAGCTAAGTGTTTCCTCACTATCTTTCTGTTTATAGATATCCTGGATTCTTCTATTCCCTTAATAGGACAGTGAATAACAGTTGATGTTACATTTCCTTTCTGAGAGAAAACAGATGCAAAATAGGAATTTAAGAGTTCAGCCTTCTCAACATCCTGTCTTACCATTTCATCATTTTCATCCTGTAAAAATCCTATAGCATCTTTGACTTTTCTTTTACTTTTGACAATATCCCAAAATCCTTTATTATTGCTTTTGACATCTCTTGCAAGCCTCAATTCATTTTCAGCTTTAGCTAATCTGATTTGTGCCCTGCAGGTTCTGCAGACCGCCTTATATTCTTCTTTAGATATGCCTCCCTCTTTCCATTTTATAAACATTTTTTTCTTCCTTTTTAGCATGTGCTTAAGTTCCGTGTTCATCCATCCTGGTTTCCTTAAATGCTTCCTATTCTTCCCTCTTTTCGGAATTGTTAACAATTGTGCTTTGAGAATTTCATATTTCAAGATTTCCCATCCTTCCTGGACATTTTTGTCTTTAAGGATATCCAGCCATTGGATCCCTCCAATTCTCTTTCTGAATCCCTTAAAATCTGCCTTTCTGAAATCTAACCTTGACGTCTGAGTCTTCACAGGTCTTCCGCCTCTAGTTATCCAAAATTCTAAAATAGCATGGTCGCTACCTCCTAGGGTCCCAGCCACTTTTACCTCCTCAACCATTTCCTCCCTGTTTATAAGGATTAGATCCAAGGTAGCAGTTCCCCTTGTTTTCTCCCTTACCTTTTGGAAGATAAAGTTGTCAGCAAGAGAGGATAAGAATTTCCTTGACCTGTTAGTTTTGCCTGAGAGAGATTCCCAACAAATGTCTGGATAGTTGAAATCTCCCATGACAACTATGTCATATTTTTTGGAGAACTTGGCCATTTGATGCATAGAGTTCATCCATATCTTCAGCTTGCACAGGCGGCCTGTAGTAAATGCCTACAATGGTGTCCTTTCCATTGTTCTGTCCTTGTATTCTTACCCAAACAGTTTCCACAGAACTCCCAGTCTCTGAAGCTTCAATCTCTGTGCAGATATACGCGTTTCTAACATACAATGCGACACCCCCTCCTCGTTTATCAAGTCTGTTTCTTGCAAATAAGTTGTATCCTTCTAGTCTTGTATTCCAATCATGTGTATTGTCCCACCAAGTTTCAGTGATTCCAATGACATCATATTTCTTTTCCTGTGTTAGTAGTTCCAATTCTCCTTGTTTGTTGCCCATGCTTTGTGCATTAGTATAGAAACATTTTAGTTTGTGATTGGTTTCTCTTTCTCCAATATTTTTATTAATTAGATTCTTTCGTCTTTGTTCTTCCTTTCCACTTCTAATAGCAGAGTTCTCAATAGCATTTGTCAGGTGTATGGCTTTTTCTGGTCTTTTGCTTCCCTTCCCATGTTGTTCTAGTATAAAGCTCTCCTTACAAGTGTAGCAAGGCTATCCAGACATTTGTTGGGAATCTCTCTCAGGCAAAACTAACAGGTCAAGGAAATTCTTATCCTCTCTTGCTGACAACTTTATCTTCCAAAAGGTAAGGGAGAAAACAAGGGGAACTGCTACCTTGGATCTAATCCTTAAAAACAGGGAGGAAATGGTTGAGGAGGTAAAAGTGGCTGGGACCCTAGGAGGTAGCGACCATGCTATTTTAGAATTTTGGATAACTAGAGGCGGAAGACCTGTGAAGACTCAGACGTCAAGGTTAGATTTCAGAAAGGCAGATTTTAAGGGATTCAGAAAGAGAATTGGAGGGATCCAATGGCTGGATATCCTTAAAGACAAAAATGTCCAGGAAGGATGGGAAATCTTGAAATATGAAATTCTCAAAGCACAGTTGTTAACAATTCCGAAAAGAGGGAAGAATAGGAAGCATTTAAGGAAACCAGGATGGATGAACACAGAACTTAAGCACATGCTAAAAAGGAAGAAAAAAATGTTTATAAAATGGAAAGAGGGAGGCATATCTAAAGAAGAATATAAGGCGGTCTGCAGAACCTGCAGGGCACAAATCAGATTAGCTAAAGCTGAAAATGAATTGAGGCTTGCAAGAGATGTCAAAAGCAATAATAAAGGATTTTGGGATATTGTCAAAAGTAAAAGAAAAGTCAAAGATGCTATAGGATTTTTACAGGATGAAAATGATGAAATGGTAAGACAGGATGTTGAGAAGGCTGAACTTTTAAATTCCTATTTTGCATCTGTTTTCTCTCAGAAAGGAAATGTAACATCAACTGTTATTCACTGTCCTATTAAGGGAATAGAAGAATCCAGGATATCTATAAACAGAAAGATAGTGAGGAAACACTTAGCTAACCTAAATGAATTCAAGTCTCCAGGTCCAGATGAATTACACCCCAGAGTACTGAAGGAGATAGCAGAAGAAATTTTTGAACCCCTCTCCATAATCTTTGAAAATTCTTGGAGAACAGGAGAAGTGCCAGAGGACTGGAGAAGAGCAAATGTTGTTCCTATCTTCAAAAAGGGGAAGAAGGTCGACCCAAGCAACTATAGGCCGGTGAGTCTGACTTCTATACCAGGAAAGATCTTTGAACAAATTATTAAACAACATGTATGTCAATACCTGGATAAGAATGAAGTGATTAAACAGAGTCAGCATGGGTTTGTAACTAATAAGTCATGTCAGACTAACTTAATTTCCTTCTATGACGGTATCACTGATTGGGTGGATCAAGGAAATGCTGTAGATATAGTATATCTTGACTTCAGCAAAGCATTTGACAAAGTCTCTCATACAATCCTTATTGAAAAAATGACTAAGTATGGAATGGACAAGGCAACTGTTAGGTGGATTCATAACTGGCTTAGTGATCGGACCCAAAGAGTGGTCGTAAATGGCTGCACATCCAGTTGGAAGAATGTCTCAAGTGGGGTACCACAGGGCTCTGTCCTGGGCCCTGTATTGTTCAACATCTTTATCAACGATTTAGATGAAGGAATTGAGGGTAAACTGATTAAATTTGCTGATGACACAAAGCTAGGAGGGATAGCTAATACTAGAGAAGAGAGAGAGAGGATTTAAAAAGATTTAAATAAACTGGAGAAGTGGGCAGCAACTAACACAATGGTTTTTAACAGGGAGAAATGCAAAGTACTACATCTGGGCAATAAAAATGAAAAAAGCATATATAGAATGGGAGGAATAGGGCTAAGTGACAGCACATGTGAAAAAGACTTGGGTATACTAATAGATCACAGACTGAATATGAGTCAACAGTGTGATGCAGCAGCAAAAAAGGCAAATGCAATTCTAGGATGTATTAACAGAAGCATACAGTCTAGATCATGTGAAGTCATTATTTCCCTCTACTCCTCTTTGGTCAGACCTCATCTGGAATATTGTGTCCAGTTTTGGGCACCACATTTTAAAAAAGACATCAACAAACTGGAGCAAGTTCAGAAAAGAGCGACCAGAATGGTGACCGGTCTGCAAACCCTGTCTTATGAGGAAAGGTTGCAGGATTTGGGAATGTTTAGTTTGCAAAAGAGAAGACTGAGAGGAGACTTAATAGCTGTCTACAAATATCTAAAGGGCTGTCACATTGTAGAAGGATCAACTTTATTCTCATTTGCACAAGGAAAGACTAGAAGCAATGGGATGAAACTGAATGGGAGGAGACACAGATTAGATATTAGAAAAAACTTTTTGACAGTTAGAGTGATCAATGAGTGGAACAGGCTGCCACGAGAAGTGGAGAGTTCTCCTTCAATGGAAGTCTTCAAACAGAGGCTGGACAGACATCTGACTGGGATGATTTAGCGAATCCTGCTTTGAGCAGGGGGTTGGACCAGATGGCCCAGGAGGTCCCTTCCAACTCTACGATTCTATGATTCTATGACATTGAAGAGGAGGTGATGGATGACCCAGTTGTTGACCCAGATTGGCATCCATTGGGGGAAGAGGGTGCTGCTTCCAATAGCTCAGATGAGGAGCATCCACAGCAGACATCGACATCGCAACAGCTGTTATCTGGCAGGCCCGGAGCACTCCAAAGACAGGTTCCAAAAATGAAAAGAGTTGCTGGACAGCTTGTCCAGAGGGTCAAAAGATCACAGCGTGCTAGGCCGCAAAATGTCTGCCAAAGTAGGAAGAGTGCAGTGTGGCACTTTTTTTAACAAAATCCTCATGATCAGGCCAAGGTTATCTGTAAGAAGTGCGCAAAGACCTTTAGCCGAGGGAAAAATCTGAAAAATTTGAATATCAGTTGCATGCTTAGACATTTAAACACCATGCACTTGCAAGCGTGGACACAACACCAAACCTCAAGTGCCACATGTGCAACTGATCACAACGAAGGTAGCCAGCAACGTTACATTGTTTCCCCCACTGTAAGCCCACCGGTTAGCACAGCAGCAAATGTTGAGGTGTCGTTGCAAGGCCACAGCAGTCAGGGAATCCCACTGTTATATCAACGAAAGACTGATTCTAGGCCATCAGAAAGAACACCAACTCCATCACCATCATCAACCCTCTCTCAGTCTGCCCTGTCCACCGCTACTTCCACCATATGCAGCTCTCAAGTCCAGCTCACCCTCCCAGACACTATGAGTAGGTCAAGAAAGTACTCAGTCTCTCATCCGCGTACACTGGGTTTGAATGCCCACATTGCCAAACTAATCTCGTTTGAGATGATGCCCTTTCGGTTGGTGGAAAGCGCAGCTTTCCGCGAACTCATGGCCTATGCAGTACCACGCTATGACCTACCCAGTCGCCACTTCTTCTCTCGCAAAGCCATCCCAGCCCTCCACCATCATGTGAAAGACCGCATTGTCCATGCACTCAAGCAGTCAGTGAGCGGAAAGGTGCACCTCACAACTGATGCATGGTCCAGTCGGCATGGCCAGGGCCGTTACGTGTCCATCACTGCGCACTGGGTTAATGTGGTGGATGCAGGGTCCACAGGGGACAGCGGTGGTGGGACAGTGCTGCCTAGCCCACGGTATAGGAAACAGTTGGCTGTAGGCGTTCAACCCTCCTCCTCCTCCTCCTCCAGAAGCGAAAGCTCGTCCACAGAGCGCAGTCGTACGAGCACTCCATCTGCAGCTGCCACTGTTGCACATGAGGTGTCCCCCTATCGAGCAGCTAGTGGAAAGCGTCAGCAGGCTGTGTTGTAGATGATGTGTTTGGGCGACAGACACACCGCCGAGGTGCTGGCCGAGTACTTGAAGCGACAAACTGAGTCATGGCTGGGCAGTGTACATCTTAAGGCAGGCAAGGTAGTTAGTGATAACGGCCGTAATTTTTTGGCAGCCATAGCCCTTTCAAAACTCAGCCACATACCTTGCTTGGCTCACACCTTGAACCTGGTGGTGCAGTGCTTCCTCAAAAATTATCCGGAGTTAACAGCCCTGCTCCAGAAGGTGCGAAGACTGTGCGCGCACATCCGCCGGTCGCCTGTACACTCCATTCGTATGCAGAAGCTGCAGCGATTGCTCCACCTTCCCAACCACCGCCTCATTATCGACATTGCAACAAGGTGGAACTCCACCCTGCACATGGTTGAGCGGCTGTGCGAGCAGAGGCAGGCCATAATGCATTTGTGGGAGGATACACGGTCAGGCACTTTGAGAGCAGACATGGAGTTGACAGGTGTGCAGTGGTCGAAGTTGAAATTCCTCTGTAAAGTCCTTCAGTGTTTTGAGGAATGCACACGGCTGGTAAGCGCAGACGACGCCATCCTAAGCATGAGCATCCCACTTATGCGTCTGCTCATGCAAACTTTGACGCACCTTAAGGAGCAGGCGTCTGCAGCCAATGTTGATGAGGAGGAAGAGGAGGAGGGAATCCTTGATGACATTCAGCCATTGTCTGCTCAGGGACCTCTCCTGGACGAGGTGGAGGAAGAAGAGGAGGAGGATGATGGGGATGATTACTTAGGGGAGGAGGATGCATCTCGTGGGGCAAGTGAAAATGTTGGCGTGGCAAGGTCTGGTACAGGGTTTGTGCGTGACTGGAGGGATGTGGATTTGCCAGAAAGTGCTCCTCCAACCAGCACTCGCAGTGCATCATTGACACCGGGAACATTGGCCCACATGTCAGATTATGCCTTGCAGATCCTAAAAAGGGACCCCCGCATTGCCAAAATGATGAACGATGACGACTACTGGTTGGCCAGCATCCTGGATCCACGCTATAAAGGCAAATTACAAAACATCATGCCACAGGAGAACCTTGACCTAATATTGGCAAATAAACAAGCAACTCTGGTAAATCGGTTGCTTGAGGCATTCCCAGCACACAGCAGCGGTGATGGTTCTCACACGAGCCGTACGGGCCGGGGGCAGCTTGGCAGAGGTGTTCGTGGTGCACACAGCTGAAGTGGCGTTGGAGACAGGGGTTTCATGACAATGTTGTGGACTGATTTTTCAAGTACCGCTCACACAACTGGTAATACTGCATCGATGGAAAGTGACAGGAGACAGCAGTTGTCAACTATGGTTACAAACTACTTTTCCTCCCATATCGATGTTCTCCCACACAGGTCATTCCCCTTTGACTATTGGGCCGCTAAACTGGACACCTGGCCTGAATTGGCACAATATGCCTTACAGGAGCTCGCTTGCCCAGCTGCAAGTGTGCTATCTGAAAGAGTCTTCAGTGCAGCTGGATCAATCCTGACAGAAAAAAGGACCCGTCTGTCAACCCAAATGTGGATGATCTAACCTTCATTAAAATGAACCACGCATGGGTTTCCAAGCATTTTGTCCCACCTTCCCCTGATGACACATAGGGTGACAGAAAAATGGCTTGCTTTGGTCCACTTCTTCCTGGGACTTGACCTATTTCACCTTTTGCATCAGCTGAATGTCCAACATCAACATATGCCACTTTCTAAAACTCCCTAACTGTGCTGCCTCCCCCCCCATGGCCAGGGTCACCACCTAGCGCACGACACCGTGCAAGTGCCGTTGCCCTGGACAGGTGGGTAGGCCGACTCTTGGGCGCGGGCACTGGCACAGGGTCCCTCATAGTGCAATCAAGTGTCTCTGACGGTGGTGGTGCACACCCGCCGTCAGACACACCGCCGTACTATGAGGGGCCCAGTGCCAGTACCGACGCCCACGAGTGGGCCCCCCTTGCTTGGGCAGGGCCCCAGCATTTGCAATCTTTACCTCTCCCTGCTCCTCCGCAGTGTAGTCTGGGCCGTCAAATCCATACTGTGCCTGACACCGTTTGAGCCTGCCTCCTGATGTATAGACATATATTTTGAATGTGTACACTATCCATACATGTTATCCGGGGATACGGTACCCTTTCTCACCTTTGTGCAATCACGTGCAATCCATACTGGGCCTAACACCGTCTGAGCCTGCCTCCTGATGTATAGACATATATTTTGAATGTGTACACTATCCATACATGTTATCCGGGGATACGGTACCCTTTCTAACCTTTGTGCAATCACGTGCAATCCATACTGGGCCTAACACCGTCTGAGCCTGCCTCCTGATGTATAGACATATATTTTGAATGTGTACGCTATCCATACATGTTATCTGGGGATACGGTACCCTTTCTAACCTTTGTGCAATCACGTGCAATCCATACTGGGCCTAACACCGTCTGAGCCTGCCTCCTGATGTATAGACATATATTTTGAATGTGTACACTATCCATACATGTTATCTGGGGATACGGTACCCTTTCTAACCTTTGTGCAACCACGTGCAATCCATACTGGGCCTAACACCGTCTGAGCCTGCCTCCTGATGTATAGACATATATTTTGAATGTGTATGCTATCCATACATGTTATCTGGAGATACGGTACCCTTTCTAACCTTTGTGCAATCACGTGCAATCCATACTGGGCCTAACACCGTCTGAGCCTGCCTCCTGATGTATAGACATATATTTTGAATGTGTACGCTATCCATACATGTTATCTGGGGATACGGTACCCTTTCTCACCTTTGTGCAATCACGTGTAATCCATACTGGGCGTGAGAACGGCTGGCAAGCTGTTAAGCAAGCTACAGCACCTGTGGTTTGCACACGTAAGTTTTTCATTTTTTCAGGAATGACGGTTAGGCCTAATTCCGGAACTGCGGTTGACCTGCACTTACTGGGAAATCATTTTTCGCGGGTAATAATTGTAATCCGTGATCCCCATCACTAACGTTGTTCAGCGGGTTATCTGCACCTGTAAGCGACAAACGCTGGCCTTTTCAGTGTAGCGCACATGCAGCCACGGACATGTAAGGGCATGACACACCAGTTATTGGCCAATCTCATGTGCCAGAGCCTCACGTGTCCCTCTAGTAAGCCGGACTCGGACCGCGGGGCATGACGGAGTCTCATTCGATAACGGAATTAAGCTTGCAATGTGTGCACCTGTTCTGTAGCTGGCATGGTTGAGGTTTCCCAGGTGGAGTCGAATTTAACCGTAGGCTCCACTCCTGGTGGTGCCCTTCTGGACATTCCTTTAAGGTTCAGCTTTGCAACCATACTGCCCACATAAAACAAACACTTTGCCTTCATGAACGCTGTTTGGAGGGTCACGACTCGTGGGAATAACGCCGCCCAATCAGTTAACCTGCTAGAGAGATCGTTCGTTGCTCCCAAGCATGACATCACACTCCCTAGGAAGAAGGTAATGCCACTGTGGCGACCGTACTCCTGGGGGCGACACAAGTGCACTGATGCCCAGCCACTGCTCGATGAATCTGCTGGTACATTGACCCAGACCACTACATTCCCCTCGCACGCTACACGGCCTGAATCTGACCCTGATGAAACTCAGGTTACCCTTCCCATATACAGTTCCATCTTACACGGTGACAAAGAGGAAGCTGCAGATGAAAGTGCAGGTTCGGCCCACCCGCCATCAGACACACCACCGTACTATCAGGGGCCCTGTGCCAGTGCTGTCGCCAACAAGTGGGCCCCCCCTGCTTGCTCAGGATCACAGCACTTGCAAAGTTGAAATACTGTGCAGTGAGATGGAAGATGGGGATGACGAGGAGTCCAGACAAGTACAGGGATTCCCTAGCGAGGAGACTTATTTGATTGTTTTCAATGTTGGGACAGCAATTTTTGGGGAGCACTATACTCTGGAGAATGATAGATGGGGCCCACCATACACTGGAACATTCCAAAGGTGGACATCAGACACTGGAGCAGCATTTACAGGGCCCATTATACACTAGAGCATTAGAAATGGGGCCCATTATGTTTGGAGCATTATTTGGGCCCATAAGACAGTGGAGCTTCATCCATGGGGACCAACATATACTGTAGCATTATGTGGAGCTCATCATATACTGTTTCAAACATTATATGGGACCAATGATTCTGTATGGAGAAATAGATGGGCCTCGTCATGAGATGTAAAAAGTGAAGTATTTTTCATTGTACTATACCGCTATTTCTCTGCCGTATCGGATCATGATGAGTTGTGGTATGTGTTAAAGGGGCGCTCTTTCGCCCAGGGCACATGAAAACCTGGAGCCAGCCCTCCCCCCCCACAACTGTAGCCAAATAACCCCCATTTTTCAGTGCGTAACTTGTATTATGAAGTTAATTAAGGTTGACAAGCTTAAGTAAGAAGAATTGATGCTTTTGGCATTCAAATGGGCACTGTAGGTGTGTTTCCTGTCCTCCTCTCACTGCTGACTTTTATTCCCCATTGACTTACATTGAGTTTCGTGTTTTGGGACGACCCCGACTTTTCCCTATAATCGGACGATCTTGCTCGACCCGACTTTTGGAAAAGTCGGGTTTCACGAAACGAAACGCGACCCTAAAAAACCAAAAATCGCTCAACTCTATTCAACATCTTTATCAACGATTTAGATGAAGGAATTGAGGGTAAACTGATTAAATTTGCTGATGACACAAAGCTAGGAGGGATAGCTAATACTAGAGAAGAGAGAGAGAGGATTCAAAAAGATATAAATAAACTGGAGAAGTGGGCAGCAACTAACAGAATGGTTTTTAACAGGGAGAAATGCAAAGTACTACATCTGGGCAATAAAAATGAAAAAAGCATATATAGAATGGGAGGAATAGGGCTAAGTGACAGCACATGTGAAAAAGACTTGGGTATACTAATAGATCACAGACTGAATATGAGTCAACAGTGTGATGCAGCAGCAAAAAAGGCAAATGCAATTCTAGGATGTATTAACAGAAGCATACAGTCTAGATCACGTGAAGTCATTATTTCCCTCTACTCTTCTTTGGTCAGACCTCATCTGGAATATTGTGTCCAGTTTTGGGCACCACATTTTAAAAAAGACATCAACAAACTGGAGCAAGTTCAGAAAAGAGCGACCAGAATGGTGACCGGTCTGCAAACCCTGTCTTATGAGGAAAGGTTGCAGGATTTGGGAATGTTTAGTTTGCAAAAGAGAAGACTGAGAGGAGACTTAATAGCTGTCTACAAATATCTAAAGGGCTGTCACATTGTAGAAGGATCAACTTTATTCTCATTTGCACAAGGAAAGACTAGAAGCAATGGGATGAAACTGAATGGGAGGAGAGACAGATTAGATATTAGAAAAAACTTTTTGACAGTTAGAGTGATCAATGAGTGGAACAAGCTGCCACGAGAAGTGGTGAGTTCTCCTTCAATGGAAGTCTTCAAACAGAGGCTGGACAGACATCTGACTGGGATGATTTAGCAAATCCTGCTTTGAGCAGGGGGTTGGACCAGATGGCCCAGGAGGTCCCTTCCAACTCTACCATTCTATGATTCTATGATTCTAAGATTAATAACCTAACCTTCCATAAGAGAGTGAGAACACAGATCGGAACAAAGGAGAATAGAAGGACGGTGGGAAGCAGGTTGAGAAAGAGAGAGAACCCTTCCAGTCCAGAGAGCGCAAAGGCCAGGGCCCGGTCCCCGAGGTTGATTGGATCTTTATGTCCGGCAACAGACACCGGAGGAGTAGTGAGCCGCTAACGCCTTGCTCCCATCATAGACTTGGGACACAACAGTAACTGAATAGAGAGCCGGGACGCAGAGTGGAGTCCCCGAAGCAGGCTACAGCTGTCTGTCATACAAGTAAAGACTAGGAACACCTAGAGAGAAGCATTCCAGGGTAACTAAGTACTGGAGTTTTTCGCACCTAAAGGCGCATTGGAGGAGTCGTTCAGTAAGGTACATGTTGGCGGAGTGTGGAAGGGAGAATCCTATCCTGCCTGGAGGTTGGCTGGAGCCCTGGCCTGGAGAACACAGTACGGAGGCAGGCAGGCAGTCGTGTGAACTGCAAACAGTGAGTAAAGCTTTGGAACCGCATACTCTGGTGTCCTCCAGTTATTCCAGCACCGCTACACCTGAGTAACAACATCTATACCATTCTGCGCCTCTCTTCATCCATTGCACCTACACTGCCCTGGGACTACAGCTCCACCTGTGGGGAGCTATACCATCTCTGCTGCACCACACAATCAGTCCCAGCGGATCTGCATGCAGCGTTGGCTCAACACCTTACTTGCCAAACACCACGGCTGGCGTCACAAACTATTCTACCATTAACTACATCACCGCCATTGATATTGGGCGCCCAGGGCCACAGACCAGGTCACCGCTGCTGTGACACATTCCCGCCTGACACCGGCCCAGTACTGAGTACCCCGCTGCCCTGGGTGTGCGAGGGCGACCCACATATCCTCCATCCCATAGTCCAGTACGCATATACCCATCATACATATCCACCATCCCATAGTCCAATGCCCATATATCCATCACACATCCTCCTTACCATAGTCCTGTGCCCATATACCCATCATGCATATCCTCCATCCCATAGTCTCGTGCCCATATACCCATCACACATCCTCCATCCCATAGTTCCATGCCCATATACCCATTATGGCTTCATCTTCGCCATAGCAACCTATTATGACATCATCATCACCATGGCAACAGTTATGACATAACCGGCACTATTGCAACCCATTATGACATCAGCGTCGCCATGGCAACCATTATGACATCATAATGCGGGGCGGGGCTTCATACACACATACACACACACACATACACTTAGCTTTATATATATACTGTAGATAGATAAAAGTTGTACACTATTACTGTATGAGTGCCACTGAGGAGGGTGGCATTAGTTTTTATTTGAGTTTAAAGAAGGACTTTATAACTGTAAGTTGGAACAAAGAGGAATTTTACTATGTACGGAACCCACAAAAAGATACATATACATTAATACTGTATGATGGCCATGGGGGGACATTTTTACAGTAAGAGGGTCCCAAAGAACATCACTATTCTAAAATATGTTACTTTTGTGGCCACTGTTACTGTGCTGGGCACTAAGATGGCACTATGTCACTTTTCATCTTCATTTGGCACAGTATAGAAGTGGGGAAAAGTGGAGATAGTACTATAGAAGCGATCAACTATTGATGCATGTGTGTTACTTTCTGCATACACAAGTCATAGCTGGAAGAAGTAATTGCATTCTGCGCCGAATGTACACTTATACTATACACTATGTACTTTATACAGAGCTCCCGTATATAAGGTCATGGGCAATCACTATATTACCTGTACATTTATATTAAATACTCCTCTCTGCCAAGCCCATCTCTGGTTTCCTATTGTCCAGAGGCTCCAGTTCAAAACCTTAACTTTGACTTACAAAGCCATCCACAACCTGTCTGCTCCACACATCTGTGACATGGTCTCCCGGTACTTACCTACACACAACCTTCGATCATCTCAAGATCTCCTTCTCTACTCCCCTCTTATTTCTTCTTCCCACAACCGCATACAAGACTTCTCCCGTGCTTCCCCCATACTCTGGAACTCTCTACCCCAACACATCAGACTTTCGCCTACTACGGAAACTTTCAAAAGGAACCTGAAGACCCACCTCTTCCGACAAGCTTACAACTTGCAGTGATCTTCAGTCTAATGAACCGCTGCAAGACCAGCTCTACCCTCTCCTAGTGTATCCAGTATCCTCACTCATCTCCTGTAGACTGTGAGCCCTCACAGGCAGGGTCCTCTGTCCCTCTATACTTGTGTATGCCTTGTATTGCTCATATTTATTGTACTTGTCATTGTATGCCCCTTTTTCACATGAAAAGCTCCATGGAATAAATGGCGCTATAAGTAATGTACAATAATAATAATAAACTGTATACAGAGCTCCTCTGTATAATATCACCAGTGATCACTGTATTACCTATACACTATGCACTATATACAGAGATCCTGTGTATAAATGTCACTGGTGATCACTGTATTACCTGTACACTAACACTATATACAGAGCTACTGTGTATAATGTCACCTGTTATCACTGTATTACCTATACACTGACACTATATACAGAGCTCATGTGTATAATGTTACTGGTGATCATTGTATTACCTGTACACTAACTCTATATACAGAGCTCTGTGTATAATGTTACCAGAGATCACTATTACCTATTCACTAACACTATATACAGCGCTCCTGTGTATAATGTCACTGGTGATCACTGTATTACCTGTACAATGACATTTTATACAGAGATCCTGTGTATAATGTCACCAGTGATCACTGTATTACCTGTACACTGACACTATATACAGAGCTCCTGTGTATAATGTCACCAGAGATCACTGTATTACCTGTACACTATACACTATATACAGTGCTCCTGTGTATAATGTCACTAGGGGATCACTGTATTACCTGTACACTAGCACTATATACAGTGATCCTGTGTATAATGTCACTGGTGATCACTGTATTACCTGTACACTATATACAGAGCTCCTGTGTATAATGTCACTGGTGATCATTGTATTACCTGTTCACTATATACAGAGCCCCTGTGTAAAATGTCACTGGTGATCACTGTATTACCTGTACACTATACACTATATGCAGAGCTCCTGTGTATAATGTCACTGGTGATCACTGTATTACCTGTACACTATACACTATATACAGAGCTCCTGTGTATAATGTCACTGGTGATCACTGTATTACCTGTACACTATAAACTATATACAGAGCTCCTGTGTATAATGTCACTGGTGATCACTGTATTACCTGTACACTATACACTATATACAGAGCTCCTGTGTATAATGTCATTGGTGATCACTGTATTACCTGTACACTGACACTATATTCAGAGCTCATGTGTATAATGTCACTGGTGATCACTGTATTTACCTGTACACTATACACTATATACAGAGCTCCTCTGTATAATGTCACTAGGGGATCACTGTATTACCTGTACACAGACA
Organism: Dendrobates tinctorius; assembly: GCF_039654945.1. NCBI lineage: Eukaryota > Metazoa > Chordata > Amphibia > Anura > Dendrobatidae > Dendrobates > Dendrobates tinctorius. The sequence goes on from NW_027361763.1 coordinate 11,167,335, forward strand.
CTATATACAGAGCTCATGTGAATAATGTCACTGGTGATCGCTGTATTACCTGTACACTATACACTATATACAGAGCTCCTGTGTATAATGTCACTGGTGATCACTGTATTACCTGTACACTGGCACTATATGCAGAGCTCATGTGTATAATGTCACTGGTGATCGCTGTATTACCTGTACACTATACACTATATACAGAGCTCCTGTGTATAATGTCACTGGTGATCACTGTATTACCTGTACACTGGCACTATATACAGAGCTCATGTGTATAATGTCACTGATGATCTCTGTATTACCTGTACACTATACACTATATACAAAGCTCCTGTGTATAATGTCACTGGTGATCACTGTATTGCCTGTACACTATACACTATATACAGAGCTCCTGTGTATAATGTCACTGGTGATCACTGTATTACCTGTACACTATACACTATATACAGAGCTCCTGTGTATAATGTCACTGGTGATCACTGTATTACCTGTACACTATACACTATATACAGAGCTCCTGTGTATAATGTCACTGGTGATCACTGTATTACCTGTACACTGGCACTATATACAGAGCTCATGTGTATAATGTCACTTATGATCACTGTTTCACCTGTATACTGACACTATATACAGAGCTCCTGTATATAATGTCACTAGGGGATCACTGTATTACCTGTACACTGGCACTATACAGTTGTGGCCAAAAGTATTGACACCCCTGCAATTCTGTCAGATAATACTCAGTTTCTTCCTGAAAATGATTGCAAACACAAATTCTTTGGTATTGTTATCTTCATTTAATTCGTCTTAAATGAAAAAACACAAAAAGAATTGTGCTAAAGCCAAATTGGATCTAATTCCACACCAAACATAAAAAAGAGGGTGGACAAAAGTATTGGCACTGTTCAAAAAATCATGTGATACTTCTCTAATTTGTGTAATTAACAGCACCTCTAACTTACCTGTGGCACCTAACAGGTGTTGGCAATAACTAAATCACACTTGCAGCCAGCTGACATGGATTAAAGTTGACTCAACCTCTGTCCTGTGTCCTTGTGTGTAACACATTGAGCATGGAGAAAAGAAAGAAGACCAAAGAACTGTCTGAGGACTTGAGAAACCAAATTGTGAGGAAGCATGAGCAATCTCAAGGCTACAAGTCCATCTCCAAAGACCTGAATGTTCCTGTGTCTACCGTGCGCAGTGTCATCAAGAAGTTGAAAGCCAATGGCACTGTGGCTAACCTCCCCAGATGTGGATGGAAAAGAAAAATTGACAAGAGATTTCAACGCAAGATTGTGCGGATGTTGGATAAAGAACCTCGACTAACATCCAAACAAGTTCAAGCTGCCCTGCAGTCCAAGGGTGCAGCAGTGTCAACCCGTACTATCCGTCGGCGTCTGAATGAAAAGGGACTGTATGGTAGGAGACCCAGGAAGACCCCACTTCTTACCCCGAGACATAAAAAAGCCAGGCTGGAGTTTGCCAAAACTTACCTGAAAAAGCATATAACGTTTTGGAAGAATGCTCTCTGGTCAGATGAGACAAAAGTAGAGCTTTTTGGGCAAAGGCATCAACATAGAGTTTACAGGAGAAAATAAGAGGCATTCAAAGAAAAGAACACGGTCCCTACAGTCAAACATGGAGGAGGTTCCCTGATGTTTTGGTGTTGCTTTGCTGCCTCTGGCACTGGACTGCTTGACCGTGTGCATGGCATTATGAAGTCTGAAGACTACCAATAAATTTTGCGGCATAATGTAGGGCCCAGTGTGAGAAAGCTGTTTCTCCCTCAGAGGTCATGGGTCTTCCAGCAGGACAATGAACCAAAACACACTTCAAAAAGCACTAGAAAATGGTTTGAGAGAAAGCACTGGAGACTTCTAAGATGGCCAGCAATGAGTCCAGACCTGAATCCCATAGAACACCTGTGGAGAGATCTAAAAATGGCAGTTTGGAGAAGGCACCCTTCTAATATCAGGGACCTGGAGCAGTTTGCCAAAGAAGAATGGTCTAAAATTCCAACAGAGCATTGTAAGAAACTCATTGATGGTTACCAGAAGCGGTTGGTCGCAGTTATTTTGGCTAAATGTTGTGCAACCAAGTATTAGGCTGAGGGTGCCAATACTTTTGTCTGGCCCTTTTTTGGAGTTTTGTGTGAAATAATCAATCTTTTGCTTTTTGCTTCATTCTCTTTTGTGTTGTTTCATTTAAGACAAATTAAATGAAGATAATAATACCAAAGAATTTGTGTTTGCAATCATTTTCAGGAAGAAACTGAGTATTATCTGACAGATTTGCAGGGGTGTCAATACTTTTGGCCACAACTGTATACAGAGCTCATGTGTATAATGTCACTGGTGATCACTGTATTACCTGTGCACTGGCACTATATACAAAGCTCATGTGTATAATGTCACTGATGATCACTGTATTACCTGTACACTAACTCTATATACAGAGCTCCTGTGTATAATGTCAAAAGAGATCACTATTACCTATTCACTAACACTATATACAGCGCTCCTGTGTATAATGTCACTGGTGATCACTGTATTACCTGTACAATGACATTTTATACAGAGATCCTGTGTATAATGTCACCAGAGATCACTGTATTACCTGTACACTATACACTATATACAGAGCTCCTGTGTATAATGTCACTAGGGGATCACTGTATTACCAGTACACTAGCACTATAGACAGTGATCCTGTGTATAATGTCACTGGTGATCACTGTATTACCTGTACACTATATACAGAGCTCCTGTGTATAATATCACTGGTGATCACTGTATTACCTGTACACTATACACTATATACAGAGCTCCTGTGTATAATGTCACTGGTGATCACTGTATTACCTGTACACTACATACTATATACAGAGCTCCTGTGTATAATGTCACTGGTGATCACTGTATTACCTGTACACTATACACTATATACAGAGCTCCTGTGTATAATGTCACTGGTGATCACTGTATTACCTGTACTTTATACACTATATACAGAGCTTCTGTGTATAATGTCACTGGTGATCACTGTATTACCTGTACACTATACACTATATACAGAGCTCCTGTGTATAATGTCATTGGTGATCACTGTATTACCTGTACACTGACACTATATTCAGAGCTCATGTGTATAATGTCACTGGTGATCACTGTATTTACCTGTACATTGAACACTATATACAGAGCTCCTGTGTATAATGTCACTAGGGGATCACTGTATTACCTGTACACTGACACTATATACAGAGCTCATGTGTATAATGTCACTGGTGATCGCTGTATTACCTGTACACTATACACTATATACAGAGCTCCTGTGTATAATGTCACTGGTGATCACTGTATTACCTGTACACTGGCACTATATACAGAGCTCATGTGTATAATGTCACTGATGATCACTGTATTACCTGTACAATGACATTTTATACAGAGATCCTGTGTATAATGTCACCAGAGATCACTGTATTACCTGTACACTATACACTATATACAGAGCTCCTGTGTATAAGGTCACTAGGGGATCACTGTATTACCTGTACTATGACATTTTATACAGAGATCCTGTGTATAATGTCACCAGAGATCACTGTATTACCTGTACACTATATACAGAGCTCCTGTGTATAATGTCACTGGTGATCACTGTATTACCTGTACACTGACACTATATACAGAGCTCCTGTGTATAATGTCACTGGTGATCACTGTATTACCTGTACACTGACACTATATACAGAGCTCATGTGTATAATGTCACTGGTGATCGCTGTATTACCTGTACACTATACACTATATACAGAGCTCCTGTGTATAATGTCACTGGTGATCACTGTATTACCTGTACACTGGCACTATATACAGAGCTCATGTGTATAATGTCACTGATGATCACTGTATTACCTGTACACTATACACTATATACAGAGCTCCTGTGTATAATGTCACTGGTGATCACTGTATTACCTGTACACTATATACAGAGCTCCTGTGTATAATGTCACTGGTGATCACTGTATTACTTGTACACTATACACTATATACAGAGCTCCTGTGTATAATGTCACTGATGATCACTGTATTACCTGTACACTATACACTATATACAGAGCTCCTGTGTATAATGTCACTGGTGATCACTGTATTACCTGTACACTATACACTATATACAGAGCTCCTGTGTATAATGTCATTGGTGATCACTGTATTACCTGTACACTGACACTATATTCAGAGCTCATGTGTATAATGTCACTGGTGATCACTGTATTTACCTGTACATTGAACACTATATACAGAGCTCCTGTATATAATGTCACTAGGGGATCACTGTATTACCTGTACACTGACACTATATACAGAGCTCATGCGTATAATGTCACTGGTGATCACTGTATTACCTGTACACTGGCACTATATACAGAGCCCATGTGTATAATGTCACTGGTCATCACTGTATTTACCTGTACACTATACACTATATACAGAGTTCCTGTGTATAATGTCACTGGTGATCACTGTATTACCTGTACACTGGCACTATATACAGAGCTCATGTGCATAATGTCACTGATGATCACTGTATTACCTGTACACTATACACTATATACAGAGCTCCTGTGTATAATGTCACTAGGGGATCACTGTATTACCTGTACACTGTACACTATATACAGAGCTCCTGTGTATAATGTCACTGGTGATCACTGTATTACCTGTACACTATACACTCTATACAGAGCTCCTGTGTATAATGTCATTGGTGATCACTGTATTACCTGTACACTGACACTATATTCAGAGCTCATGTGTATAATGTCACTGGTGATCACTGTATTTACCTGTACACTATCCACTATATACAGAGCTCCTGTGAATAATGTCACTAGGGGATCATTGTATTACCTGTACACTGACACTATATACAGAGCTCATGTGTATAATGTCACTAGTGATCACTGTATTACCTGTACACTGGCACTATATACAGATCTCATGTGTATAATGTCACTGGTGATCGCTGCATTACCTGTACACTATACACTATATACAGAGCTCCTGTGTATAATGTCACTGGTGATCACTGAATTACCTGTACACTGGCACTATACACAGAGCTCATTTGTATAATGTCACTGGTGATCATTGTATTACCTGTGCACTGGCACTATATACAGAGCTCATGTGTATAATGTCACTGATGATCACTGTATTACCTGTACACTAACTCTATATACAGAGCTCCTGTGTATAATGTCACCAGCGATCACTATTACCTATTCACTAACACTATATTCAGCGCTCATGTGTATAATGTCACTGGTGATCACTGTAATACCTGTACACAATACACTATATACAGAACTCCTGTGTATAATGTCACTAGGGGATCACTGTATTACCTGTACACTAGCACTATGTACAGTGCTCCTGTGTATAATGTCAGTGGTGATCACTGTATTACCTGTACACTATCTACAGAGCTCCTGTGTATAATGTCACTGGTGATCACTGTATTACCTGTTCACTATATACAGAGCCCCTCTGTAAAATGTCACTGGTGATCACTGTATTACCTGTTCACTATATACAGAGCCCCTGTGTAAAATGTCACTGGTGATCACTGTATTACCTGTACACTATACACTATATACAGAGCCCCTGTGTATAATGTTACTGGTGATCACTGTATTGCCTGTACACTATACACTATATACAGAGCTCCTGTGTATAATGTCACTGGTGATCACTGTATTACCTGTACAATATACACTATATACAGAGCTCCTGTGTATAATGTCATTGGTGATCACTGTATTACCTGTACACTGACACTATATTCAGAGCTCATGTGTATAATGTCACTGGTGATCACTGTATTACCTGTACACTATACAATATATACAGAGCTCCTGTGTATAATGTCACTGGTGATCACTGTATTACCTGTACACTATACACTATATACAGTGCTCCTGTGTATAATGTCACTGGTGATCACTGTATTACCTGTACACTATACACTATATACAGAGCTCCTGTGTATAATGTCATTGGTGATCACTGTATTACCTGTACCGTGACACTATATTCAGAGCTCATGTGTATAATGTCACTGGTGATCACTGTATTACCTGTACACTATACACTATATACAGAGCTCCTGTGTATAATGTCATTGGTGATCACTGTATTACCTGTACACTGACACTATATTCAGAGCTCATGTGTATAATGTCACTGGTGATCACTGTATTACCAGTACACTATACACAGAGCTCCTGTGTATAATGTCACTGGTGATCACTGTATTGCCTATACACTATTCACTATATACAGAGCTCCTGTGTATAATGTCACTAGGGGATCACTGTATTACCTGTACACAGACACTATATACAGAGCTCATGTGAATAATGTCACTTGTGATCACTGTATTACCTGTACACTGGCACTATATACAGAGCTCATGTGTATAATGTCACTGGTGATCGCTGTATTACCTGTACACTATACACTATATACAGAGCTCCTGTGTAATGTCACTGATGATCACTGTATTACCTGTACACTGACACTATATACAGAGTTCATGTGTATAATGGCACTGGTGATCACTGTATTACCTGTACACTGACACTATATACAGAGCTCCTCTGTATGATGTCACTGGTGATTACTGTATTACCTGTACACTGGCACTATATACAGAGCTCATGTGTATAATGTCACTGATGATCACTGTATTACCTGTATACTGACACTATATACAGAGCTCCTGTATATAATGTCACTAAGGGATCACTGTATTACCTGTACTCTGGCACTATATACAGAGCTCATGTGTATAATGTCACTGGTGATCACTGTATTACCTGTACACTGACACTATATACAGAGCTCATGTGTATAATGTCACTGATGATCACTGTATTACCTGTATACTGACACTATATACAGAGCTCCTGTATATAATGTCACTAAGGGATCACTGTATTACCTGTACACTGGCACTATATACAGAGCTCATGTGTATAATGTTACTGGTGATCACTGTATTACCTGTACTCTGGCACTATATACAGAGCTCATGTGTATAATGTCACTGGTGATCGCTGTATTACCTGTACACTATACACTATATACAGAGCTCCTGTGTATAATGTCACTAGGGTATCACTGTATTACCTGTACACTGGCACTATATACAGAGCTCATGTGTATGTCACTGGTGATCACTATATTATCTGTACAATATACACTATATACAGAGCTCCTGTGTATAATGTCATTGGTGATCACTGTATTACCTGTATGCTGACACTATATACAGAGCTCATGTGTATAATGTCACTGGTGATCACTGTATTACCTGTACACTATACACTATATACAGAGCTTCTGTGTATAATGTCTCTACGGGATCACTGTATTACCTGTACACTGGCACTATTTACAGAGCTCATGTGTATAATGTCACTGGTGATCGCTGTATTACCTGTACACTGACACTATATACAGAGCTCATGTGTATAATGTCACTGGTGATCGCTGTATTACCTGTACACTATACACTATATACAGAGCTCCTGTGTATAATGTCACTAGGGGATCACTGTATTTCCTGTACACTGGCACTATATACAGAGTTCATGTGTATAATGTCACTGGTGATCGCTGTATTAACAGTACACTTACACTGTATAATTGTCATGTCCCATGATTTAGGATCATACAGACAGTATTGCATTATTATTGTATTGTTGTTATTTTGTTTTGCAATAGGGTTTTCCCCTTTTAGAATTTTCACTCCCTCTCTCCATGTGGCTCCAAGTTAGCTCTGGTGTTAGTAAGCCCTCCCTGTTTCTTCCTCATTCTGTATGTCAACCATGTTAAGAAGCAAACGTGTCTGCATCTCTGATTCAGAAAAAGTTCTTTTTACCTTCTGTAAGTGTGCATAACTGCAAGAATTTAGCTGGGAAATAAGCATATTTCTGGAATCTTTATACATACCTCTTCAGTGAAGTCAAGCTATCTGATTAAACTTCTTTATGAGCAATGGTACATATAGAACCATAGAAACGGTCTCTCAGGTGCCTCACACACTCAGCCTAGTTATGGATTCAGTATAATGCTATCTATAGAGCCCTTACGTAAAATGCCACTGGGGATTATTGTATTCACTGTAGATTTACATTTTATACAGTCATGGACAAAAGTGTTGCACACTTGTGGCAACCTTGTGCCGCCCGTGTACTGCATCAGTACCACAAGGACGGTCGCCGGGTAAGAAGCACTACTATAAACGCTGTTCCGTGGAGGCAGGTGCTGAATGCGGCTCTCATTCTCCCCTGCTCTGCCGGCAATCGGCGCAAGCAGAGGAAAATGAATGAATGAAAAACCCGACGTGGGTTCTCCCTAAGCTTTTCAACCAACCTGGCAAAACTCACATGTAGGGCTGCTATTGTCAGGCTGGTAAGGGGCCATGGAAATGGGCCCCCCAGCCTAAAAACTGCAGTCCACAGCTGCCCAGAAAACGCGCATCTATTAGATGGGCCAATTCTGGAGCTTTTCCTCACTCTTCCCACTTGCCCTGTAGTGGTGGCAAGTGGGATGTTTTGCTATCTTTATTGATCTGCTAATCCAAGCGATGCCCTCAATCTCCTGTAATAAAGATAAAAAAATAAAGCAACAATATACCACACGTGTCCGTTACTCTGTCCCACGCCGTAATCCATATCTGGGGAATAATCAGTTTACAACCGGAACGGTGTTAAATGCGACCTCTCCGGCTGTAAACTACTGGTGAATGAATGAGAAGCTGCGGGCGCAGGCTCAGTGACGTCACTGAGTCTGTGCTCGCTGCCGGCCTGAACTCCTGTGACCTCAGGACCGTAGAAAAATTCAATTGATGAGGTCCCTGTGACAGGCACATTGTAGGGTTCAGAAAAGAGAGGGGGCATTTGGATTTTGAGGCGTAGATGTCACTGGAATTTTTTTTTGGTGGAGCCATGTTGCTTTTACAGTCTTTATACTACTAGTAAAGTGGAAGCCCCTATATTTCCCTTAACAGATGTTGGATCTGAGTGGGGACTTGTTTTTTGCGGGTTGAGTTGAAGATTCTATTGGTGGCATTTTGGGGTACATACAGGTACGGACTGGGACTGAAATTCAGCCCTGGTATTTGAAATCATACTGGCCCATGCTATTCCCATCCACAATCACCAGATGATATATATTACTAATATTACCCAGGATGGAGGAAAGCAAGATTTACTACAAGACCAATATTGCCAATGATACCCAGTGGTCTGCTGGGGTAAGTGAGGGAGTCAGCGACTTTGTGCTTCATCACAGCTCTTAACAGTATGGGTGTCTTGAGAACACCGATTCTATTCACAAAAATAGCAAACAAGGCGGCCCATGACCAGACAGGCCCTTCTGGCATTTGCCAGAATTGTCAGATGGCCAGTCCGGCCCTGGGTACATAACATTATACAGTAGATCACTTCTAAGGATCAGTTCACATTTATCCTCTGATCCTTGCACCCCTTGTAATTATTGATAACATAGTAATAGTGTAGGTTATGACAACCCCTACAGACCGTAACGGATGCAGCTAGTGGTTGTCAGCTCACTTACTTAATAAATGAAGTTCCGTAACATTTCCGAATCTGAACCTTTGTTAAACCTCCATGGAAATATTGCAGCATTTGCACAATCTGACATTATCTGTTTATAATGGCTCTTTTTTTTTGCTGACAACCATATGTGCTGCTGTGATCTCGCTGATATCGGTCACCCACATTACAGCCTTGAAGTGATAATGTTGCTGTAGTCAACATCCTCCAAGCCAACTGACTGACTCATTCAGAAGAAAATGGAAAGGACATTACAGGGGAAATAAACATCAGAATTTTTTTAGGGGGTGGGCACGCATCCCATCTCTTAGGTTTAGTCCCCGCAAGTATATTATAGCCATATAGACGGTACTGTAGGTATCGAAACATGAATTGAGGGGCATGGAGATTTTAGAGCGAGCCAAGCCACCTGCTCTTTAACCAATTAACAACTAGAGGTATTTGAGTTTTTGCGTTTTCGTTTTTTTGCTCCCCTACTTCACAGAGCCATAACTTTTTTTTATTTTTTGCTCAAAATGGCCATGTGAGAACGTGGTTTTTTTTTGTGGGATAAGTTGTACGTTTGAACGACACCATTGGTTTTAGCATATCGTGTACTGAAAAACAGGAAAAAAAAATTCCAAGTGCGGGGAAATTGCGAAAAAAAAAAGTGCAATTCAACAGTTTTTTTTGCCTTTGCTTTTTTGCTAGGTTCACTAAATGTTAAAACTGACCTGCCATTATGATTCTCCAGGTCATTACGAGTTCATAGACATCAAACACGTCACGTCTAGGTTCTTTTTTATTTAAGTGGTGAAAAAAAAAATCCAAAATTTGGAAAAAAAAATTAATAAATAAAGGGAGCCATTAGCGTCTTTATTTTTCGTGATTTGGGACTGATTGAGGGCTCATTTTTATTGAAACCATTTTGGTGTGGATGCGATCTTTTGATCGCCCGTTATTGCAGCTTATTGCATTGTAGCGCCAACCAAAAAACATAATTCTGATGTTTTTCTCCTTACGCCGTTTAGCAATCGGACTAATTCTTTTTATATAGCTTGATAGATCGGGCGATTCTAAACGTGGCGATAACAAATATGTGCATATTTGATTTTTTTTATGTTTTATTTTGAATGGAGCGAATGGGGGTGATTTGAACTTTAATTTTTTTATTTTTTTAATATTTTGTTAAAAAAAATGTTTCCTTTGTGCATGCTTAAATAGTCTCCATGGGAGACTAGAAGATAGAGTACTTCAATGATCAGATCCCCTGTGTGTAGCAGAAACTGTTAGGTGTCGGGTTTCTGCATCTGCTCTGCAGGAATCCAGAGCCTCACATTCTGCGGTCTCCTGCTGTCTATCTACCGCAGAGATTACTTTGCAGCAAATCTCTCCAGAGACTAAAGCCCCCATTACACATAGCGATATCGCTAGCAATATCGCTGTAACGTCACCGATTTTGTGACGTAGCAGTGATATTGCTAGCATTATCGCTATGTCTGATACTTACCTGCGACCGGCTCCCCCGCTGCTCGCGCGAGAAGGTCCTGGATCATTTCTCATCGGCCGCTTCCTGTTGGGCTTCCTGTGGCGCCGACCGGCGACGCGTGGACGTGGGCGGGAGGACGTCAGGATCGCCACGTCTGACAGGTAAGTAACGACCCCCGACCCCTGCGATGTCGCTGGTGTGATCTGCCTGTGTGGCAGTTCACTACCGACCACTTAGCGATGCACCAGCGATCCATATCGTTGTCGGGATCGCTGGTGCATCCCTAAGTGTAACGGTACCCTAAGTTTCTCTATCCTCCTACTGGGCATGCTCACAAGACGATCTCCCATTGGAGATCGGGAGTCATGTGCCCAGGTCCTGTTCCAGATCTCATTGGTCCATCGTGGAGATCTGGAAGCTTCCGGAAGGTCCTGGCTATAAAAAGCGCACATGGCCATTCCGCCATGCGCTAGTATAGTCTCTAGTTGCTACTGTGTGAATGATGATGGATGTATGTGTGGCGCCTCCAGGATTAAGGTCGCCACAGTGGCTTTGCCTTCCTCCATTGAGGGTAATGCCAGGCTTGGAGGCAATGACGGGTCTCTCTCGCAGTCAATCTATGCATGCAACACAGTTCCACTCCAGGCCAGCAGGGGGAACTCTGAATCGGGAATAAGGGGAGGAGTGCTCTCTGAGGGCCAGGGGCAGGGAGTGGTGAGTTAGTCTGCGGAGGGTGAAGTGTGCAGATGTGTGGAAGGAGCGCTGAGATAGAGCTGAGAGGAAGAGCTCATCTCCCGTAAGAGCGCATGAACTGGAGCCTGGTCTCCACGGCTGTATGGACAATGAGGGTCCTACAGCAGACACCAGAGGGGTAGGAGGCTGTAAATGTAATACTCCCATCTAAGACTTGAGGGCACAACAGCAACACTGATAGTGAGCCGGGACTTAGAAGTGAGGAGTCCCTGGAAAAGGCTACAGCTGTTCGTCGTACAAGTAGAGTTCTTGGGAACATCTGACAGGAGGACCTTCAGTGTAACTTGGTACTGGAGATCCCTCAAATAAGTGCTAGGAAGGAGACTGCACAGCCCATCTGCTGAGAGAGAATCCCTGAGTTGCTTCCAGGCTAGCCTGCTCCGTTACCATCTGTAATCAGGACCCTGGACTGCATTTACCAAGTAAAGGTACAGAAATTGCACCCCGCTGTGTCTTGTCTCCTTCGTACCTTTCCGGCACCGCTACATCCCCGTGCCAACCACATCTACACTGCCCTGGGACTATAGCTTCACCTGTGGGGAGCTTTTACATCTTGGCTGCACCATATCATCAGTCCCAGCGGATCTGCATGCAGCGTTGGCTTAACACCTCCCTTGCCGAGCACCACAGGTGGCATCACGAACTATTCATCTAACTACACTCCACCATTCACATTTTCCTATTACTTGGGCGCCCAGGGCCACGGTCCGGGTCACTGCTGCTGTGACACATCCCACTGATACCGGCCCGGTACCGGGTATCCCACAGCCCTGGGAGGGTGACCAATATGATTCTGGTGACTGACTCATTAAAATCCCCTCCCTCTGATATTACGGATGTGTACTGGGACTTAGCTTAGAGTCAGTGCCTGCAAGTGGCAAGCCTCAAGCCACTACAGCATCATCCACAGTGCTAGCGTCCGACATTGCGCTTGCTTCCTTGCTTGGTTGACTAGCGGCAGTGTCCTACGCCGCGCTGCAGTTGCAGCCCTCTTTGGCGTCCGCAGTAGTGACGTCGCATGCACGGTAGGTCTAGACGGACGCAGCTCCTATGTCTTGGGTCCTGCTCTTGTGACCAGATACCGTGTGTGCAGTTTCCTGAGACCTGTGACAATAACAGGCTCAGCCTTTTGTGTTTACCTCTGCTGGCATCTCTGTGAGCAAAGAGAGAGTGCTAAGCGCACCTGGGTGACGTTCAACCTGCGGGCGCATTTCCGCCATATTGCTCATCTGTCACTACTTAGCAGCAGTGATATCACCTTCTGCATGGTGGACGGCGAACGCACTTTATTATTTATTTTATTTAATGCGTTCTGCTGTTCCTAACAAGAAACGCTCACTTGCTATGAGTACCGACCACAGGGTGGCGCTCATAGGAATCTGGCAATGACAACCATAGAGGTCTGCTGGAGAGCTCTGGTTGTCATGCCGACACATTAGTGACCCACGATCATGTGATGGGGTCACCGATGGGTGGGATTAGTGACGTGCCTCCGGTAAGAGCGAGTAAAATGCCGCAGTCTGAAATTGACAGCGGCATTTAACTTGTTTACAGCCGTAGGTGGATACCAGCTGTAATGTGCCCATAAAGGTGCAGGCTCAGCGCCGAAGCCCACACCAAACATGGGGAGTCCCGGCATCGGCGTACTATTATGACCAATGTCGGAAAGGGGTTATATAATTGTCATTTCAACAAACTTTCCTTAAATCAATAGTACAATCAAATATAAGAAACAGTGTAATATATATTATCAGGGAAATTAGCTTCTTTCTCCACTTATGAGCCATTTCTCCTCCCCATGAGCTCATCACTCACTCTGAAAAAATGCTAAAATGCTTCTCAAAAAAGACAAGATAGACTGTCTGCTCACTGAGGAATCTGAGTGCAAATGCCTATTGAAATCTGTAGACGGGAGGGGGGGTGGAGAGAAGAGGACTGTGAGATTATAGTAAGTGTTTTTATATTTTTACCTCACCTCAGTGCTGGATTCACAGTTACGCTGCTCAGTACTGCTGTATAATGTTGTCCATGCTGCTGCTGCTGCTTCTGAACATGTACTACAGAGAGACAGGAGAGAAGGAATCCTTCATGTCTGTGTGTGATGTGTATGAGACATATGATAGCAGCTAGCCTCCACTCACTAGCTCAGAGATGACTGAAAACTAGATCATGCCAGACAAAATGGCCAGAAATATTGTAAATGCATGACAGCTTATTCTGAAACGTTACCTGGAAAAATTAAAACTTTAGTATGTGTGACCACCTTCCTACTGCTACACCACAGGAAAGGATCACCAAACAGTCAGGATGAAGGCCTCCCCCTAGGGATTTCACAAAGGACAAGCCCCATAAACATCACCAGAATTCCCTTGATTACTGTAAAAAATAAAAATAACGTAATATAGACACAGAAAAATAAGTGACAATTGTAATCATAAGATCAAGCACGTAGTTCCCCATGGAGCTTTTCTTGAAGGTAACCTCCAACCCCATTCGCAAGGTGTGTTGATCCATGGGGTCTATACTTGGTGGCTTCATCACCACACTTTAAGTTGTCCAGGAACCAGTACAAAATGTTATTCGTTATGTCCAGAATTATTTCCTGCAGAGAATCCCATAATTCTAGGAAGCTGATGAGGGCCACCTCTCGAAACCTCATGTAGGCTCATCTATGAAGACACCCAAATATCTGCAGGAGAAAGGGTTACAATCTCAACCAGTTGTTTGGCATGCCATTTTCCAAAAATATACAGGATGCTCCCTGTGTGTTAGAATAGTCCCCAAAGAACAAATAAACAATGTTTCAAGTGTTTTCATTGGGGTCCTATATTGGACCAAATGCAAAATTAGTTGTATTTTTTTAATTGCTCCAAATCCGAGTTTAAGCTAAAATCGTTTTGCCACGACTGCCTTAAATTCTTTGCTCTAGTTCACGTCTTCAGCTTCCATGTGTATGAGGGACCCTGAGATGACCTCTTCTCTTCTCACATTCTTTTCTGTTCCACACTTCAGACTTTCACGACTTGGAAAGAATTGTTTGACTTCTCAATTGGAAAATTCTTCCTCGCTATGTAAATATTCCTATCTTTTTTTTTTCCCTAGACAGCTGTCTCAGTGCAGAAAAGGTTTTGTGAGGCCACTGGGCAATAGTAGCTGAAACTTACTTGAAAAACTGCAGCTGTGTTACCGGGGCCTGGATGATATTTACAGTCAAATCACTTTAGGCTACTTTTTCAGAAAATATTAGGATAAGGTCTCATTTCAGTTTACATTTATATTGGGTGATCTAATTGTAACTAAAGGACAATGAAGGCTGAAGGACATGCCAGGTATACTAAAGGACATTTGTTGCTAGCACTTTACCAACCAAACTCAAAAAACTGGGTCCAGTGCTGAGTCTCCACTGCTAATCCTGGTGTATGTTATCTGCAGCGCTGATGCCATGTGGACAGCACTGCGGCCAAACAGTGAGCTCAGCAGCTCTGCCCACGTTGGTGGCACAAGCTTCTTATAGCCACTGATCCCACTGATTGACTGCAGTGCTAACAGACTACAGTGCAGACAATATCAGACACCAGGAGCAGTGGCTTAGTCTTAGTGTTGGACACAGGATGTGTGAAGAAAAGCACAACAACACAACAACAAGCTACAGCCGGGTGGGCAGGGGTTTTTTAAATCTGGAAAACTCCTTTATCAAACACCAGGCTCTTCTGTCCTGGGTGACAAAACCTGGCAGCTAGTGGAGGCCCATTTATGCCCATATAGGACCTTTTATGCCCAAGCACTTGATCAATGCTTAGACTTTTATTACTGCTTCCACGGGCATACAGTTGATTCCCAATTGTTAGACTAAATTGGGTAACAGTTTTTCTGATTAGGGAAATGATATTCTGATTAGTCACTATGTCCTTGTTCCCAGAATAGACCAGAAGGCTAAGTGATGAGGAGTATTTCTGTGTGGTCTTCAAACTGTGGAACTTCTTTAGATGTCCTTGTGTTGACCTTGTGTTGTGTCGGCACAGTACTTGTGATGAATCGTCAATTTGATTCCTTCACTTTGTAGGGTGAAAAATCAATCAAATTACAAATATGTGGGACAAAAAGTACTTCCTTAGTCAAGAGGACTTGTTTTCGAACATCTTTCCAACCAAGAGCCATACGATGTGTGAGCCTCTCAATGTTTCTGAATGGCTCGTATGGTTCTTGGTTGGCAAGATGCCACCAGAAATGATCTCAAGCATATCGAGTACAAACCTTGACCCAACCACAAGACTGATCACCCAATAGAACAGCTCCACAGAGACTGATGATGATGTCAGGTTACGTCATCAGAATTTTTGCAGCTGTGATACTGACAGGGTTACCAACGGTCCAAAAATTCCTCCAAGTCCAAATAATTGGGCACCTTTTATTTACCGTGACCATAGAGAAGAAAAATGAATGCCTCTGTGATTTTTTTTTTCTATGACCAGGAAGGAACATGTGCAGAATATTGTGAATGTCATTATCATCATTTCAGAGGTCACAATGAATGTTAATAATGTGTTTTATATCTATATTAGGGCCTGTAGACATTTATCACTTGTATTATAAATGATTCATTATGATTTTCCAATGTGTCTGCAAAAATGTTTCTGTGGTGGAAAAAGTTTAATGGTTTGATTGATTCTGCACTTTTACAATTATTACAGCTAACGTTAAAGATTAAACAATACGATTCCGAATAAAACTACAAGCTGGAAAGTCTACTCTCCTGACCATCTGGGTCTAGGCATGGAGGGACTCTCCCGGACGTGGAGGTTGATTAGAATAGAAGTTTATCAGTATTGTCTTGTATAATGACATCTTTTGATGTCTTACATATTCATTCCTCAATAGTGAAATTGCAACACCCAGATGGAAAAGTGATAGAATTATGGAAACCACCACAGGATGGATTCATGTTAGTGATGTGCAAATGATAAAGCAAATAGGAACAAAGTTTTCAAAACATCTTGATTTATTAAGTCCGGAGTATGAGCACCACGTGCAGAAATCCGTGAGGTTATTAATGATCATCTTGAGTAATGTTCTGCCACGCTGAATACATTCATCAAGATCCGCTGCTGGCAGCTCACTTTGCAATTGACTTTTTGATGATGTCCCAGATGTGCTAGATAGAGTACGAGTCTGGAGACAGTGCAGGCTGTGGTAGCACGAGTAACATGCGCCCTGTCGATGTTTTATATAAAATCAGCTCCTGGGACACTTTATAGAAATGGCCATAACACTGGTTCTACCACTTTATCAATGTAACACTGATATGTTACATAACCTGGAATGAAAAGTAGGTGTCCGGCTACCACATATTATGCCACCCCACACTATAATCCACAGAGTAGGACCGGTGTGCCCACGTGGTCTCCAGACCAGAGTCTGGAATGGAGGTTCATCCTCTTCAGCAATCAGTCCTGCTTTTATTTTGGATGTAGTTATATGCCAAGGCTGTAAGTGTGAGGATTTTTGAAAATGTTGTTTTATCATTTGCAGAACAGTAACGTCTGTAACGTCTCGATTTCCATAATTCCATGGCTTTCCCTTCTCAGTGTTGCAATTTCAATGAAGAGGACCCCTGATGAAGAAATAGTGAAATGTGCCTCTGGCGTTTGGTGGGTGAGCTACTTTTGCTACATTATTCATATTTATTTATTACTGCCAATATTTGTATTGAGTCCTATATTTATCGGTATCTTCTTGTATAGACATCTATGTATCTCTATTCTTACACAATTGAATACTTATTCATGTATACTGCTAAATTATGTAATTTATACTGTATATTTAGTCATCTATACGTACTATCTTTGGGGTTCTGACTATAGCTCATTCAGCAATTTTTAATCTCTATGTACTGCTGGAATTATTTGTATTTGTTTATAAGATTTCTATTCAATAAAGTTCATTATTTTTTTTTATTATATCTTTCCCTGGAACATTTTCCTTTTCTGTTATATTTGCTGTCCCTGTGCCCTATAGAGGGTTATAATTTTCAGTTGCCAATGTAGAGGAGTGTTTAACCTGTATATATTCTCTTACATGTATTTTTTATTATTATTATTTCAGTAAACTGCAGTGTTTCATTTAGCCATTACCTACTATTATGTCTCCTCCCTATCACTCTCCAGCTATTAGAAATCCCTGCTACCTCTCTAACCTATAACCCATTCACTTGACATTTCGCTGCTCCCTCTCTCTGGAGGACTGTGGCACGCTGGCTCAGTCTGTAAGAAACTCTGTGTTATTCACAACCTCTTCACTTCTCAGAATCTATCCTTCCTGGGCCTCACAGAAACTTGGCTGGCACACTCTGACACGGCCTTACCTGGTGCGCTGTGTTATCGCGGCCTTCACTTCACCCAGACTCTTTGCCCTGGCAATAAAAATGGTGAAGAATTTGGACTTCTCCTTTCTAACAACTGCACCTTCAACCCAATCTTAGCTCTACCCTCCCTTACCCTTCCTTCTTTTAACATGCTCTCTGTCCAGATGCACTGTCCCTGCAATCTCCATACGGCCCTCATATACCAACCCCCTGGCCTTTTTACCACCTTTATCAATCACTTGTCCACTTGGCTTCTACTCTTTTCTTCTCTTGACATTCCTACCGCCATCATGGGTTATCTCAAGATCCCCATTGACACCCACCAGTCAGTAGCTTCCAAACACTTGTCAATTGCTTCAGAATTTGGGCTTACTCAATGTTAGCCACCCACAAACAAACATAGATTAGACCTCATCTTCACCCGTCTATATTCCCTATCTAAACTCACAAACTCACCTCTCTTCCTATCTGACCATCATCTACTCACTTTCTCATGCCTATCCACTTCACCTGCCCTCCAAGTCCAGCTGTTACCACATCCTCATAGAAAACTTCACACTTGTTAGCTCTCTTCTACTGCTGTCCAACTTATCCTTGCTATGCAACATAGACATACACATTGTTCTCTACAATGGCACATTGTCATCAGTTATGGACACGGTTGCCCCTCTCATGCATAGCAGGGGGAGACAAATCATTAGACAAACCTGGTACACAACCTCACAAAAAACCTGCCCCAAGCATCCATGGTTACCGAGCTGCACTGGAAGGAAATGCAGTCGCAGTAAGACTGGATCTTACTCAAACGAGCAATTCTCACATTCAAGTTGGCCCTCAACTCTACTAAACTGGACGACTTCACAACTATCATTTTTTCTCCACCTGTAACGCCGATGACCCTCCATGATTCCTCCTGCCCTTCCGGCAGGGATGCCGACATGCTCACAGCCCAGCTATGTCCTCTGCTCCGACTCCCATGTTCCAGGACCTGCACATGCCACACAGGTCTCCTGTTAGAACACTTAGGACACATGCTCCCCACCTCTTAAAGGAGTAGTGCGCACACTCCTCATGTGTACCCAACCAATGGCTTGGAGGCACTGAAGTGTTTAAGGCACCTTCCCCTACAGGGAGATGCCTGTGCAATACCTGTGTTTAGTTAGTCTGCAACCTGCTAAGCCGTTGTCATGTCCCTATCCCTGAACTGAATCCCGAAACTGAACCGTCATGTCGGTACCTGAACCTGAAACTTGAACCAACTTGTCGGTTCCTGAATCTTCTCTATCAGTCCCTCAACATGTAATCACTCAGTCAGTCGCCGAACCTGAAATCGCTTTGTCGGTCCCCAACTTTGGAACCGCTTTGTCTGTATCTGAACCTGAAACCACTCTGTCGTTTCTGAACCTGAAACAGCCTTGTCAGTCCCTGAACTGAAACCGCTCTTACGGTCCCTGACTCTGAAACCGCTTTGTCTGTATCTGAACCTGAAACCACTTTGTCAGTCTCTGAATCTGAAACAGCCTTGTCAGTCCCTGAACCTGAAACCGCTCTGTCGGTCCACAACTTTGGAACCGCTTTGTCTGTATCTGAACCTGAAACCACTCTGTTGTCTCTGAACCTGAAACAGCCTTGTCAGTCCCTGAACCTGAAACCGCTCTGACGGTCCCCGACTCTGAAACCGCTTTTTCTGTATCTGAACCTGAAACCACGCTGTCAGTCTCTGAATCTGAAACAGCCTTGTCGGTCCCTGAACCTGAAACCGCTCTGTTGGGACCTGAACCTGAATCCATCCCATCTGGTCCTGAACCTGAATCCATCCTGTCTGAACCTGAACCTGTCCTGTCTGTGTCTGAACCTGGAACCATCCTGTTTGTCCATGAACCTGAATCCATCCTGTCTGTAACTGAACCTGGAACCGTCCTGTCTGCAACTGAACTTAAATTTGTCCTGTCTGTACCTGAACCTATTACTTGTTCTGTCAAATCTTCAAGGGTCCACAGTGTCTGAACCTGCACCAGTGTCCATCCGGTCATGAGTTTCTGCACCCACACAGTTTGAAACAGCACCAGCATCCAATCCTTCCTCTGACTCAGAGATCATACCTGCATTCCTGACTCTTGGGTTCAGCTGCTGCAGTATCGGGGGATTGCCCTGGAGTAGTATGTAACATAGTAACATAGTAACATAGTTATTAAGGTTGAAGGGAGACTTTAAGTCCATCTAGTTCAACCCATATCCTATCCTAACTTGCCCTAACATGTTGATCCAGAGGAAGGCAAAAAAAAACCCATGTGGCAAACAGTAAGCTTCACATTGGGGAAAAAAATTCCTTCCCGACTCCACATACGGCAATCAGACTAGCTCCCTGGATCAACGCAATATTAAGGAAACTAGTGTATATACCCTGTAATATTATACTTTTCAAGAAAGGCATCCAGTCCCTTCTTAAATTTTAGTAGGGAATCACTCATTACAACATCATATGGCAGAGAGTTCCATAGTCTCGCTGCTCTTACAGTAAAGAATCCACGTCTGTGAGTATGCTTAAACCTTCTTTCCTCCAGACGTAGAGGATGCCCCCTTGTCCCCGTCACAGGTCTAAGAGTAAAAAGATCATTAGAAAGCTCTTGGTATTGTCCCCGCATATATTTATACATTGTAATAAGATCACCCCTAAGCCTTCGATTCTCCAAATTAAATAACCCCAAATGTAATAACCTGTCATGGTATTGCAGACCCCCTAGTTCCCTAATAACCTTGGTCGCTCTTCTCTGCACCCACTCCAGTTCAGCTATGTCTTTCTTATACACCGGAGACCAGAACTGTACACAGTATTCTAAGTGTGGTCGCACTAGTGACTTATATAGAGGTAAAATTATGTTCTCCTCATGAGCATCTATGCCTCTTTTAATGCATCCCATTATTTTATTTGCCTTTGCAGCAGCTGCCTGACACTGGCCGCTAAATGTGAGTTTGTCGTCCACCCATACACCCAGGTCTTTTTCAGTGACTGTTTTGCCCAGTGTTTTACAATTAAGCACATAATTATACATCTTGTTCGTTCTACCCAAGTGCATGACCTTACATTTATCCCCATTAAAGCTCATTTGCCATTTATCAGCCCAAGCTTCTAGTTTACATAAATCCTCCTGTAATATAAAATTGTCCTCCTCTGTATTGATTACCCTGAAGAGTTTAGTGTCATCTGCAAATATTGAAATTCTACTCTCTATGCCCCCTACAAGGTCATTAATAAATATGTTAAAAAGAAGCGGGCCCAAAACTGACCCCTGTGGTACCCCACTGCTAACCGTGACCCAGTCCGAGTGTGCTCCATTAATAACCACCCTTTGTTTCCTATCCCTGAGCCAGCTCTTAACCCACCTACACATATTTTCCCCTATCCCCATTGTTCTCATTTTATGTATCAACCTTTTGTGTGGCACCGTATCAAAAGCTTTTGAAAAGTCCATGTACACCACGTCCACTGCATTCCCTTGGTCCAGTCCGGAACTTACCTCTTCATAAAAGCTTATCAGATTAGTCTGACAGGAACGGTCCCTTGTAAACCCATGTTGATATTGGGTCATGAGGTTATTCTTCTCCAGATACTCCAGTATAGTATCTCTTGGGAAACCCTCCAGGATCTTACCCACCGTTGAGGTTAAACTTGTGCCATTGTGGCGGCTTCCTGAAGCTCAAGCATAACTCCACTATCAGGGGCTCTAGTGAAAACAAGGTAGCAGCCTAGTCAAGCCCCTCCAGGGCAAGTCTGGCTCATGGGTCCTTGATCCACCAACATGATACTATCCCATAATCGCAAATAGTTATTCAACTCTTTTAATTCCCTCATCCAGCCTCTGTTTACCCTGCATCCTCCATCATTTCTGCAATAGACTTTCTGTTAGGAACGGCAGAACACACTAAATTAAAATATAAATAAAGTGCATTCGCCGCTCGAGGTCCACCGTGCAGTAGGTGAAATAACCGCTGCTAAGTGGTGGCAGGAGCAATATAGCGGAACTGCACACAGGGTTAAACTCCACCCAGGAGCGCAGAGCAATCTCAGTTAAACTCACAGAGATGCCAAAAATACAAATACAAATAACTGAGCCTGTTGCAGTCACAGTAAAAAACGCACACACGGTATACGGTCACAGGAGTAGCCCAAGACGGCGGCACTACATCCGTCTAAACCTACCGTGTGCATGGCGTTGCAACTGCAAACACAAAGGAGGCTGCTACTGCAGCGCGGCGTGGACACTGCCGCCAAACAACAAAGGCAAGGCGCAAGCGCAATGTCGGACGCTAGCAGCTGTGCAAGTTGAAGCAGAGGAACGCTGGCGCTGATACTAACTCAGTCCCTATTCACATGCGTAATATCAGAGGGAAGGGGTTTCAGATGAGTCAGTCACCAGAATCATGCATCCGTCCTCATACACACAGCAGCAAGTAAGTCTATACTAGTGTAGGGAAGGTGACCTGACGGACGGACGGACTAGTCAGAGTGAAGAAAGATAGGTTTGCACAGTGTAGGTAGGAGTCAGTGATTACAGTGGGGAAACAACTAGGAAAGTGTAGTGGACGTGCAGTACCTTGGGATGACCATTAGATGGCAGGGTGGAGTGTGAGCGAAGGACTTTACAGCAGCTTAGGGCTTTTGAAACCGTTGGTCATGGGGGGCGAGGTGACAGTTGGAGTGACAGTTTCAAGGAACCGGGGGAGCTATAAATTCTGAGGGAGGGTTCCAGAAGATTCCAGTCCCCAGGGGGAGCTCAAGTGACAGGAGGACTACGACAGTCTGTGCACTCTGAGGAGAATCCAGACCAGGGGGACTGAGGAGAGAGGACGTCAGGGGGGTGGTCCTGACAGGAAAGGACCGCAGTTGAGACGAGGTACTGGGTGTAAGACACCGTATGTGACACGACGACTGAGCAGTAGAAGCGCTGTTGGTTAATGGGCCTAAGGCGGCCACAGTGATGGAACTGTCAGGAGCGTCGACAGTAAAGGAGGGGACGGTGTGTGCAGACACGTCTCCAGTGTACGGTGTGAGAAGCGGCTCTGGAAACGGAGGGCCGCGAGGTGTGCCGTCAGTCGGACGGCAAGTGAAGAAATAAACTTGGACCTGTTGCACCCAGAATCTGCCTCCATCGTGTCTCTGTTGTCATCTCTGCGCGGTATAAAAGTAGGACCACCCCCCCAGCTCGGCACCCCACCACCGACACTACATTTGGCGTAGTCGGCAGGATCGCCACCGCTAATACCCCATCTTCTGCGGCAGACCTGCCTCAAAGAATGGAAAAGGACTTGGACTACTCTGTTTGGATTACAATTACCTGTGGATTACAAATGACCTACCTGTGGAATTCAAATGGGAAGCGCTGTGGCTGATCTGTGTTGCCAGCAGAGGATCCGGGGCGGTACCAGGTACTGTGCAGTATGGCGGTGTTGCTTCAGCGCAGAGGAGAGGTCCGGGTGTTTGCAGTCGTGTTGAATGGACTGGGACCCCCTCCAACGTACCCCAAAAGGAAGCAGTATGTGCCTGGAAATCGACGCTTCCATATATTGGACCCTGACAGGATGGTGGAGAGGCCTGCCGACACCTCACCTCACAGAGGGAGTGGCACAGAAGAAAAACTTGGCTGCGGCTGTCTGATGCCATTCGAGTGCTGCCCAACGGACGGTATGAGACTCTGCAGGTGTCGGGGCATCGGCCGCCTAGAGTGGCAGTGGCGGCAGGGGATGGAGCTGTGCCAGAAGTCGCCCTCAGAGCCACGGGAGAGCAGCGGGATGCTGAGCTGGGGAGCGGAGCCTGAGCGGAGTCAGCGAAAACGGCCGCCACCAATACCAGCAGAGGACTTCTCAGCGGAGCCCCCGAGTTTAGGGGAAAAACCCGGGGGACAGTGGAGCGAGGGACGGAGGCTGCGGGTGAAGCCACGTATTGATGTGATGGAGGCCGCAGCGCCGGGGAAGGTGAGAGTACCCCCGGCACCACCAGTGCCTCCGCCAGCGGCCCTCATCATTCCGCCGCAGCACGCTGCCCCCTGCGCACCGGAAGGCCTGGGTACATCGGGCCCAGTGGTGTATGCAGAGTTGTGCGAGGCCCCTGCTCAAGTCCCTGAGGTACCCCGCCTGGAGCCGCCAGTGCGGAAGTCATCTAAAGAAGACGCTGCTGCGTTCCCCTTGCTGATAGCAGCTGCGTTGTTGGAACCGGCCGTTACTCCGGCTCCATTGGAAGTAGTGGATGCGGCCTGTCCTGAGGCCGCGGTTATGCCGCTGCTGAAGTCGACTGCGGCCGACTTAGTGGGCCTTGTGATTCCAGCCTCCAAGGACCCGGTTGTCCCCATTTGCCACCTGGCCCCAGCGGCTGTTGAGCCGCAGGAATCATCGGCCGCCTCTGATCCACGTCCTTCCTCGGTTAAGTCCCGCCCACCGGACTCCAGGGCTCATGCCGGACCCTCTGTTTGGGTCGCAGGAGTTATAGAGAAGAAGAGGGCCAGGGGGCAGGAAGTCTGGAACCTGCTCCATGAGAGGGGAGAGGCTGGCATGGCGGCTGCACGACCCCCGGGACGGCTCGTTTATACTATCTTGCAGAAAGGGACACTTCTTGCATCCTGGGAGCTCCACGGTTGTGGGGTCCCATACTACTGACCACCGAAAGGAGGATTGAACTGTCAAGAGTTCGTTGCACCGTTGTGCAGGTCAAAAGGACAGTTCGCGGTCAGCTTTTAAAAAAAAAAAAGAAATGTTTATCTGTGATTTTTATGTCTGTTTTTCTATGTTCCTCTTACAGGATAGTTTGTGTTTACTTGTTAGACTGACAGAGCGGGGATACTTAGAAGAGAGGGAGTGTCCATGTCCAAGGAAGGGGGGAGAAAGAAGACATGCAATGTTATGTTGTTATATGTTGGTTTTAAAATGAGCAAAAGAAAACGGAAAAAAAAAAATTATAAAAAAATGGGGTACTTGTGCTATTATAAAGTTGTATGATGTATAATATGCAAAGTAAAATGCAACAGGTCCGGGTAAGGGAAGGTCTGCGGGACCAAAGGAAAGTGTGAGATCCGGTAGGGATCTAAGAGTTGAGGAGGTCTGGGAGACCGGGACGCCGACCATGACATGTAATTGAAAGAAGGAAAATGAGTTGGAAGACGTGAGAAAGACAGCCGTCCTAGGTCAGGTCCCCAACACCACGGACACCCCTGAAGAAGGAAAGGCGGGCGCCGGCAATGATCTGGTAGGTGAGTGGCCTCGATCATGGCGTACCGGATAGTGAAAGGTAACAGTAGGGGAGAGTAGGGAAAAGATACACGCCGTAGAGAGAATACGGGTGTACCTTGCCCAATTTGAAAGACGTTGTCATGTGGCGTGCGCGCTGGTGAGTAGCAGTAGGCTGCTCAGAGCATAGTGCTCCCAGTATGGTTCGGCCCCCGCAGATAGTGGGTTTGGCTCAACTTCTGGTCCGACAACAGAATGTAGGTGTAGATTCAGAACGACGAAGGCAGGGATTACGATTGTCGAGGACGACAATGGACAAAGGAAGGTGGAGTGTAGGGAAGGTGACCTGACGGACGGACGGACTAGTCAGAGTGAAGAAAGATAGGTTTGCACAGTGTAGGTAGGAGTCAGTGATTACAGTGGGGAAACAACTAGGAAAGTGTAGTGGACGTGCAGTACCTTGGGATGACCATTAGATGGCAGGGTGGAGTGTGAGCGAAGGACTTTACAGCAGCTTAGGGCTTTAGAAACCGTTGGTCATGGGGGGCGAGGTGACAGTTGGAGTGACAGTTTCAAGGAACCGGGGGAGCTATAAATTCTGAGGGAGGGTTCCAGAAGATTCCAGTCCCCAGGGGGAGCTCAAGTGACAGGAGGACTACGACAGTCTGTGCACTCTGAGGAGAATCCAGACCAGGGGGACTGAGGAGAGAGGACGTCAGGGGGGTGGTCCTGACAGGAAAGGACCGCAGTTGAGACGAGGTACTGGGTGTAAGACACCGTATGTGACACGACGACTGAGCAGTAGAAGCGCTGTTGGTTAATGGGCCTAAGGCGGCCACAGTGACGGAACTGTCAGGAGCGTCGACAGTAAAGGAGGGGACGGTGTGTGCAGACACGTCTCCAGTGTACGGTGTGAGAAGCGGCTCTGGAAACGGAGGGCCGCGAGGTGTGCCGTCAGTCGGACGGCAAGTGAAGAAATAAACTTGGACCTGTTGCACCCAGAATCTGCCTCCATCGTGTCTCTGTTGTCATCTCTGCGCGGTATAAAAGTAGGACCACCCCCCCAGCTCGGCACCCCACCACCGACACTACACTAGCACATGGCGGAACAGCCATGCGCGCCTTTTATAGCAGCCGGGACCTTCTGCACGCTTCCAGATCTCTGAGATGGACCAATGAGATCTGGAGCGGGACCTGAGCACATGACTCCCGATCTCCAAAGGGAGATCGTCCCATGAGCATGCCCAGTAAGAGGACAGAAGGACTTAGCCTCAGGAGAGATTTGCTGCAAGGCAATCTCCTCTGCAGTGGAAAAATAGGAGGAGAGTGCAGAATGTGAGGATCTGGATCCCTGCTGAGTAAACGCTGGAATCCGACTCCTAACACTTTCAAAATCAAAATTTACCAAATCAAAACTTTAATTTTCAACAACCACAACCCACTCAAATAGCAAACCAATGCCTTCCCCATAATCTTCCTTCCCATATCATTGAAGTAAAGCGTTCTCATCTTCTCTCCAAATCACACCTTACCACTTGTCCACTCTACCTTATCCCATCCTACATCCTGCCCATCCTTACCACCATGCTTATCCCACCCCTAACCCGTGTCTTCAACTTCTTAACCTTTGGTCTCTTCCTTTCTGATTTCAAACATGCAACAATCACACCTTTCCTGAAGAAGCCAACCCTCGACCCAACCTCTACATCCAGCTTTTGTCCCTTATCACTACTCCCGTTCGCCTTCAAATTCCTTGAACAACATAGCCACATTCTACTTTCCTCAAACCTCTCATTTAACTCACTCTTTAATAATCTACAATCCGACTTCTTCTACCGCTCCATGAAACTGCCCTAAACAAAATTGCTAACAACTTTCTAACCGCCAAAACTAGCAATATTACATAATACTCCTTCTAGACCTGTCATCTGCTTTTGACACAGTTGAACACTCCCTACTACTACAGAACCTTTCTTCCTTTGGAACCATACACCTTGCCCTTTCCTGGACTTCCTCATACCTCATTAGCCACACATTTAGGGTCTCCCATTCCCATATTACCTCCTCATCCCGCCCTCTTTCTGTCTATGTTCCGAAAGCCTCTGTTCTGGGATCCCTAATCTTCTCCAACTATACATTTTGTCTGGAACCACTCATAAGGTTCCATGGCTTCCAGTACTACCTTTATACTGATGACACTCAAATCTATCTTTCTGGCTTGGATATCACCTCTTTGCTGTGCAGTACACATTTTCTATCATTGATATTCTCCTTCTTCCCAACCCACTTTCTAAACATCAAAGTTTCCTCCATCTCATTCACCCTTGACAAGATGTACAGTGTCTATGACAATAAATGACATCATGTTTTCCCCTGTATCACAAGTCTACTGCCTTGGAAAATCCCTCAACTTCGACCACGCATTCAAGCTCATACCAGTTACTGCTATCTCCAACTTGAAAATATTTCCAGAATTTGTCTTTTCCTCAACTTAGAATTTACAAAAAGCTAAAATATTAGTGCATACCCTCAATATCTCCCGCCTTGGCTACTGCAATATCCCCATCTGTGACCTCCCAATTAGCATTCCCCCATCTCTCCAGTCCATCCTTAACTCTGTTGCCTGAATACTCCACCACGCCTGCATTTCTTCTCCTCCTCTCCGTTCTGCAAATCGCTTTATTGGCTCCCAGTTTCCCAAATAATAGAGTTTAAACTACTATAATTGGACCTACAAGATAATCCACAATCTGTGCTCTCCGTATATCTTCAAACTAATCTCCCGATATCTTCTCACACATAATCTCCAGTCCTCACAAAACCTCCTTCTCTCCTCCATTCTTGTATGTTCCTCACCCAATTGCCTTCAAGACTTCTTTCAAGCAACCACCCTGGAATTCAAAATCTCAGCATATCTGATTGTCTCCCACAATGCAAAGAGAACTGCCCAAAAGTGAAACATGGAGAACCGTGAAAAGCTACAGAGAAAAAGTCCTCCAAAAAATTCATTTAAAAGCAATTTTTCTTTATTGAACAATGTCACAGGTTAAAAAAGGGAAATTCACATACAAGGAAAAACAGTGTAAACATTGAGCAGGAGAATAAGTTCAGCCCAAAATGCAAAATGGAAAAAAAAATTTTCTTTGTTGGATAATGAGTAGGAACATGCACATAAATTTAATTTTTAAAGAAGTATAAAAGAGCTAGAACAGATCCTAAAGGACAGTGCCGGGTCACGTTGGAGATAGAAGTCACATGCCCCTTTATGCACCAATTAGATCAGGCTAGGCAGCAATGATGCTCCACACATGCGCACTGGGTCTCAATGGTGGATCACACATCCGGTTCTCTATGCACGGCGTCCCACACAGGTGCAGCGATTTCAAATCTGGGTCATGGGTATAAAGAGATGGTTCATGGGGTTGTTCCCTTGCGCACACCTTCTGAGAAAGATACCGAAACGCGCATCAAGGGGTACATTGCAGCAGCTTGGACTTTGGGTAAATATGTTCATGTTTAGCTCCTTTCAATTGTGTTTACTCCTGCTATCTAATACATAATGACTGGCCATGGTATATAAAGAAATTCTCATTTAACTTGTTATTATATTATCTGTGATGAATTATCTTCTTCCATGAATTAGCCTATATTGTTTTGTGAGCTTGTGTATATTTAACACTCCAACCATTGTCCTTTGGGATCTGTTCTGGCCCGTTTATACTTCTTTAAAAATTAAATTTATGTGCATGTTCCTACCCAAAAAAGAAAAAAAAAATTTCCCATTTTGCATTTTGGGGCTGAACTTATTCTCCTGCTCAATGTTTGCACTGTTTTTCCTTGGATGTGAATTTCCCCTTTTTAACTCATGACATTGTTCAATGAAGAAAAATTGCTTTTCAATGAATTTTTTGGAGGACTTTTTCTCTGTATTGGTTTTCCCACTCCCACAAGTTGAAGTCCAATAATAACACATAAAAAATTGGCAAATCTACTGTAGATATAGACAATGATATGCATCAATCTTACACTTGCACGGAGGAGCCCTACTGGTTTTGAAGATGTAGAGAAATGTCAAGAACCATTTCCTCCAAATCAGAATTTTTTGTAATTCGATTTGAGTTTAATCTAGCAAATTGTCGGATGACTAGTTGCCAAAAATTATGTTGAAACTGTAAAAAAATATATTTTCTTTCCTGCTCTTTATCCTTATGCCGCAATTCCCCACCTGGTCCTCTGCTGGGTCTTTTTGACTCCGGTCTCTGATTTTCATGGCAGGTGATTCCCTCCATGTTGGCAGGCACCGCACTGCCTAAGGAGAGTGCCTCTGACTGCAGCGCCCTCTCCCCTCGCACCCCTCTCCCCCCCCCAAGTTTGTCTGAGGCACGCTTTCGTTCAGCTGCCCACGGTGGGAGGAGTAGGGATGGGGTGAGGGATCGTAAGCCCATCAGGGGCAGGGGTTTCAATTCACCCCTCCCTCCTCCTTACAGCTCCTATACATACTATGCTATGATGTCTATTACTTCCTCTTCCTCCCGGCTTGAAGCGTGTCCTGGAGGCACTTGTGTATAGCGCTGTCTGGTTGGAAAAGGTATGGCAGACCCTCTGCTGGATGCCCTGTGTTCTAGGAGTGAGAGTTAAGGTGAGCAATGGCTGTCTGCCCTCGTCGCAGGGCTCAGCGCTCACCCCCCCGGTGCGTCGCATGAGCCTCCTTTGAATCCCCTGTCGGTCACTTACCTCAGCAGCCCACCCGCGGTCATGCCCCCGACCCTGACGGTAAATACCTGGGGGTCAGTAGCGTCAGGTACTGGGCAGGGAAGCGGGCGGTCTGTGCGGCGTTCCTGCCCTTCTAAGCGCCTCAGAGAGCTCTCCTGCTCTGACAGGGAGCTCGCGCTGGGGCCAAGACAGGAGAAAATTCCCGCCCGTGAAGCTCCCGCCCTCTAGTCAGGCGACAGGAGCAGTTACACGAGTCAGCGGTGGGAACTCTGCATCTGCAGTGTCATTATCTCATCCTGCCCTCCCGTCAGCCGTCGCAGGTGCTTAGAGGCCCGGTTATCACAGCGGGCGACGTAGTTGTGCAAGCGAGGGGCCTGGACTGTAGTTTGGTGCCGGCGGTCGCTGCTAAGGGAGGGAGGACTAGTACCCACTCATCAGGCTTCACTGAAGAGCCAATTTCACCATTAAGTAATAAACAAAGATTGCTTCGTCGGGTGTTTCACAACATAATATAACCCCTTGGTAACCTTTTTCCTAGACAAGCAGCTGCAAGGGCAGTTTTCCCCATATCTGGCCTGTCTGAGGGGGACCCTGTGATGAACGCAGATTTGCTCGAGGTGTCATCGCCTCTGAGGAGCAGCCCCATAAGGGCACACAGGGTAGACATAGGCGCAGGCGTTTCTATTCCTCATTTTCTTCATGGTCGCATTTAGCGGGCAGATGTGACAGGAGGTCCTCGCACTCGAGCTGTAGGTCTAGAAGCAGCCGTCGCCATAGATCTCGGTCCTCGAGGCGCCGCTCTCCTTCTTCATTGTCAGAGAGGTCGAGCGCGTCTGCAAGCCCCCACATCGCTGGCATTGTCCTCCTCGTGATAACGTGAGTTGAGGGCTCATTTAGGAGCTTACAGCCTGGTTGAGCCAAGTGCACCACCGGGGCTACAAGCTAAGGCATCCTATGTTACCACATAACAGGAGCCGGAGTTCCTCCACCAGTGGGAGTCCCTCCTCCAGCCGTGGATCCCGGTGAGTGATCGTTTTTGGTGTCTCAGATGGTAGCAGTGGTTAATGCTAACAGCCTTCAAGGCTTTGGTGGAACAATTATCGTTTCGGATGGTAAAAGTGTGTTACGGATGGTAACAGTGTGTTAATGGTAACAGCCTTTAAGGCTTTGGTGGAACAATTATTGTTGTTCCGGATGGTAAGAGTAAAAAAGAAAAAAAAAATGATGCATGAAAAAATTATAAAAAAAAATAATAAAAAAACGTGAGTGTATATGTGGGTATGTATGTTTATGTATGTGTGTGTGTGTGCGCGTGTGTGTGTGTGTGTGTATATATAAATAGAGAGAGAGAAATTAATATAAAAAAAAGTGTGTGTCTATGTGTGTATGTGTGTATATATTTATATGTATGTGTATATATATATGTATATATATAGAAATTAATTTAAAAAAAAGGGGGGTTCACACGCCAGCTGTTGAGCATAATTTTTAATGGACGAATAATTGGTTGCAAGTTTTGCAGTTTTAACATGCTTTATGGGACAGCCCCGAACGGGGCTGCAATGCTTATACGGTTTGCGCAGGTCCCAGCAGATGGAGCGCAAGGACCCCGATGAGCGTGGTTGCGTTAGGGCCTGTGGTTAGACCGTTACCCCACACAGGATGAAGCAGAAGTCTGCGTTTTTGGTTCATGTGGTTTTTCATTCCGTTAAAGCTGTTTACTAGAGTTGAGCGAAACGGGTCGAAAAAATTCAAAAGTCGCCGACTTTTGGCAAAGTCGGGTTTCATGAAACGAAACCCGACCCTAGGATGAGGTCGGCCACGAGGTCGGCGACTTACGCGCCAAAGTCGCGTTTCAAAAGTTTGTTTTGCGCTCTTTTTCAGCCAATCAGGATCCACGGACACTGTGGGCAACGTGATGACATAGGCACGGGTCACCACCATCTTTCAGAAGGGCATGCAAGTGATTGGCTTGCTTTGGTGGGCGTCACAGGGGGTATAAAAGGGCGTGCACGCCGACCGCCATCTTACTTCTGCCAATCTTAGTATAGGGAGAGGTTGCTGCTGATTCTGTAGGGAGAGCGTTAGGCAGGGAAGAAGACAAAAAAACTGCTTCTGCTGCTAGCGATTTGGCCTGCACAACACACAAGTCACTGTGTGTGCAGTGCAAGGGGAGGCTATATTGTGGTGTATCAGTGGTGTTGGTTGTTGGGCTGCCTTTTAAGGCTTCCTGACACGCTGGCATTGCTGTTTACCCACTGCTCCGCAAACTGCTTTTTTAAAAGCAATCCAATCTCCCTTATCCTCTCGTCACTTTGGTCACAGGCAGCTGTGCCATCGAGCGTGTCACATAGCGCTCAGATATCAGTGGGCCTCACACCATCCACAAGTGTCCAGTGTCCAAAAGTGTACGCAGAGATTCCAAATCTCCATTATCCTCTCGTCACTTTGGTCACAGGCAGCTGTGCCATCGAGCGTGTCACATAGCGCTCAGATATCAGTGGGCCTCACACCATCCACAAGTGTCCAGTGTCCAAAAGTGTACGCAGAGATTCAAAATCTCCATTATCCTCTCGTCACTTTGGTCACAGGCAGCTGTGCCATCGAGCGTGTCACATAGCGCTCAGATATCAGTGGGCCTCACACCATCCACAAGTGTCCAGTGTCCAAAAGTGTACGCAGAGATTCAAAATCTCCATTATCCTCTCGTCACTTTGGTCACAGGCAGCTGTGCCATCGAGCGTGTCACATAGCGCTCAGATATCAGTGGGCCTCACACCATCCACAAGTGTCCAGTGTCCAAAAGTGTACGCAGAGATTCAAAATCTCCATTATCCTCTCGTCACTTTGGTCACAGGCAGCTGTGCCATCGAGCGTGTCACATAGCGCTCAGATATCAGTGGGCCTCACACAATCCACAAGTGTCCAGTGTCCAAAAGTGTACGCAGAGATTCAAAATCTCCATTATCCTCTCGTCACTTTGGTCACAGGCAGCTGTGCCATCGAGCGTGTCACATAGCGCTCAGATATCAGTGGGCCTCACACAATCTACAAGTGTCCAGTGTCCAAAAGTGTACGCAGAGATTCAAAATCTCCATTATCCTCTCGTCACTTTGGTCACAGGCAGCTGTGCCATCGAGCCTGTCACATAGCGCTCAGATATCAGTGGGCCTCACACAATCCACAAGTGTCCAGTGTCCAAAAGTGTACGCAGAGATTCAAAATCTCCATTATCCTCTCGTCACTTTGGTCACAGGCAGCTGTGCCATCGAGCGTGTCACATAGCGCTCAGATATCAGTGGGCCTCACACAATCCACAAGTGTCCACTGTCCACAAGTGTGTGCAGAAATTCTAAAACTCCCCTGTCCTATAGACACCTTGTAGCTTGTTTTACATTACTATATAGTTTGTTGGATTTTGTCTACATTTCTACCAAAAATGAGGAAGGCTGGTGGAAGAGGCCGTGGAATTGGGCGGGGGTTGGCAGCTGGTAATGATGGTGTTGGTGGTGGATCTGATGGTAGTGGCAAGAGCAAAATAGGACCGAATGCAGGAGGTGCTGACCCTGCGTCATCGTCTGGCTACATAAGGCCTCGAACGCTTAGTTTTCTAGGAGTTGGCAAACCGCTTTTAAAGGCAGAGCATCAGGAAAAAGTTTTGTCTTACAATGCTGACTCAGCCTCCAGCTCTATCGCCTCCTCTTCTTCAGTTGTAAAAAGTAAAAGCACTGAGTCGTCATTGGAGGCTCATGTTCATGAACCACACCTTTCCTTGTGTCCTTCACGCCAACCAAGATTGAAGGATGACGCAGGCCATACTACTGATTACTCCATGGAGCTGTTTTCACATACCATGCCTGGATTATCAAGTGAAATGGTGAATTACCCAGGCCAAGATGAATCTGACATGGAGTGCACTGATGCACAGCCGCTGATGGATGATTCTGCTGGTACATTCACTCAGAGCACTACATTGTCCTCGCAGTGTACAGAGCCAGATTCTGACCCTGATGAGACTCAGGTGCCCCTTCCCGCACACTATACCACCATACACGGTGACACAGAGGAAGGTGCACATGACATAGAAGAGGAGGTGATGGATGACCCAGTTGTTGACCCAGATTGGCATCCATTGGGGGAAGAGGGTGCTGCTTCCAATAGCTCAGATGAGGAGCATCCACAGCAGACATCGACATCGCAACAGCTGTTATCTGGCAGGCCTGGAGCACTCCAAAGACAGGTTCCAAACATCAAAAGAGTTGCTGGACAGCTTGTCCAGAGGGTCAAAAGATCACAGCGTGCTAGGCCGCAAAATGTCTGCCAAAGTAGGAAGAGTGCAGTGTGGCAGTTTTTTGAACAAAATCCTCATGATCAGGCCAAGGTTATCTGTAAGAAGTGCGCAAAGACCTTTAGCCGAGGGAAAAATCTGAAAAATTTGAATACCAGTTGCATGCTTAGACATTTAACCAGCATGCACTTGCAAGCGTGGACACAACACCAAACCTCAAGTGCCACATGTGCAACTGATCACAACGAAGGTAGTCAGCAACGCTACATTGTTTCCCCCACTGTAAGCCCACCGGTTAGCACAGCAGCAAATGTTGAGGTGTCGTTGCAAGGCCACAGCAGTCAGGGAATCCCACTGTTATATCAACGAAAGACTGATTCTAGGCCATCAGAAAGAACACCAACTCCATCACCATCATCAACCCTCTCTCAGTCCGCCCTGTCCACCGCTACTTCCACCATATGCAGCTCTCAAGTCCAGCTCACCCTCCCAGACACTATGAATAGGTCAAGAAAGTACTCAGTCTCTCATCCGCGTACACTGGGTTTGAACGCCCACATTGCCAAACTAATCTCGTTTGAGATGATGCCCTTTCGGTTGGTGGAAAGCACAGCTTTCCGCGAACTCATGGCCTATGCAGTACCACGCTATGACCTACCCAGTCGCCACTTCTTCTCTCGCAAAGCCATCCCAGCCCTCCACCATCATGTGAAAGACCGCATTGTCCATGCACTCAAGCAGTCAGTGAGCGGAAAGGTGCATCTCACAACTGATGCATGGTCCAGTCGGCATGGCCAGGGCCGTTACGTGTCCATCACTGCGCACTGGGTTAATGTGGTGGATGCAGGGTCCACAGGGGACATCGGTGGTGGGACAGTGCTGCCTAGCCCACGGTATAGGAAACAGTTGGCTGTAGGCGTTCGACCCTCCTCCTCCTCCTCCTCCTCCAGAAGCGAAAGCTCGTCCACAGAGCGCAGTCGTACGAGCACTCCATCTGCAGCTGCCACTGTTGTACACGATGTGTCCCCCTATCGAGCAGCTAGTGGAAAGTGTCAGCAGGCTGTGTTGCAGATGATGTGTTTGGGCGACAGACACACCGCCGAGGTGCTGGCCGAGTACTTGAAGCGACAAACTGAGTCATGGCTGGGCAGTGTACATCTTGAGGCAGGCAAGGTAGTTAGTGATAACGGCCGTAATTTTTTGGCAGCCATAGCCCTTTCAAAACTCAGCCACATACCTTGCTTGGCTCACACCTTGAACCTGGTGGTGCAGTGCTTCCTCAAAAATTATCCGGAGTTAACAGCCCTGCTCCAGAAGGTGCGAAGACTGTGCGCGCACATCCGCCGGTCGCCTGTACACTCCGTTCGTATGCAGAAGCTGCAGCGATTGCTCCACCTTCCCAACCACCGCCTCATTATCGACATTGCAACAAGGTGGAACTCCACCCTGCACATGGTGGAGCGGCTGTGCGAGCAGAGGCAGGCCATAATGCATTTGTGGGAGGATACACGGCCAGGCACTTTGAGAGCAGACATGGAGTTGACAGGCGTGCAGTGGTCGAAGCTGAAAGACCTTTGTAAAGTCCTTCAGTGTTTTGAGGAATGCACACGGCTGGTAAGCGCAGACGACGCCATCCTAAGCATGAGCATCCCACTTATGCGTCTGCTCATGCAAACTTTGACGCACCTTAAGGAGCAGGCGTCTGCAGCCAATGTTGATGAGGAGGAAGAGGAGGAGGGAATCCTTGATGACATTCAGCCATTGTCTGCTCAGGGACCTCTCCTGGACGAGGTGGAGGAAGAAGAGGAGGAGGAGGAGGATGATGGGGATGATTACTTAGGGGAGGAGGATGCATCTCGTGGGGCAAGTGAAAATGTTGGCGTGGCAAGGTCTGGTACAGGGTTTGTGCGTGACTGGAGGGATGTGGATTTGCCAGAAAGTGCTCCTCCACCCAGCACTCGCAGTGCATCATTGACACCGGGAACATTGGCCCACATGTCAGATTATGCCTTGCGGATCCTAAAAAGGGACCCCCGCATTGCCAAAATGATGAACGATGACGACTACTGGTTGGCCAGCATCCTGGATCCACGCTATAAAGGCAAATTACAAAACATCATGCCACAGGAGAACCTTGACCTAATATTGGCTAATAAACAAGCAACTCTGGTAAATCGGTTGCTTGAGGCATTCCCAGCACACAGCAGCGGTGATGGTTCTCACAAAAGCCGTACGGGCCGGGGCAGCTTGGCAGAGGTGTTCGTGGTGCACACAGCAGAAGTGGCGTTGGAGACAGGGGTTTCATGACAATGTTGTGGACTGATTTTTCAAATACCGCTCACACAACTGGTAATACTGCATCGATGGAAAGTGACAGGAGACAGCAGTTGTCAACTATGGTTACAAACTACTTTTCCTCCCATATCGATGTTCTCCCACACAGGTCATTCCCCTTTGACTATTGGGCCGCTAAACTGGACACCTGGCCTGAATTGGCCCAATATGCCTTACAGGAGCTCGCTTGCCCAGCTGCAAGTGTGCTATCGGAAAGAGTCTTCAGTGCAGCTGGATCAATCCTGACAGAAAAAAGGACCCGTCTGTCAACCCAAAATGTGGATGATCTAACCTTCATTAAAATGAACCACGCATGGGTTTCCAAGGATTTTGTCCCACCTTCCCCTGATGACACATAGGGTGACAGAAAAATGGCTTGCTTTGGTCCACCTCTTCCTGGTACTTCACCTATTTCGCCTTTTGCATCAGCTGAATGTCCAACATCAACATATGCCACTTTCTAAAACTCCATAACTGTGCTGCCTCCCCCCCCATGGCCGGGGTCACCACCTACCGCACGACACCGTGCGAGTGCCGTTTGCCCTGGACAGGTGGGTAGGCCGACTCTTGGGCGCGGGCACTGGCACAGGGTCCCTCATAGTGCAATCAAGTGTCTCTGACGGTGGTGGTGCACACCCAGCCGTCAGACACACCGCTGTACTATGAGGGGCCCAGTGCCAGTACCGACGCCCCCTTGCTTGGCCAGGGCCCCAGCATTTGCAATCTTTACCTCTCCCTGCTCCTCCGCTGTGTAATCTGGGCTGTCAAATCCATACTGTGCCTGACACCGTCTGAGCCTGCCTCCTGAGACATATATTTTGAATGTGTACGCTATCCATACATGTTATCCAGGGATACGGTACCCTTTCTAACCTTTGTGCAATGACGTGCAATCCATACTGGGCCTAACACCGTCTGAGCCTGCCTCATGCTGTATAGACATATATTTTGAATGTGTACGCTATCCATACATGTTATCCGGGGATACGGTACCCCATCTAACCTTTGTGCAATGACGTGCAATCCATACTGGGCCTAACACCGTCTGAGCCTGCCTCATGCTGTATAGACATATATTTTGAATGTGTATGCTATCCATACATGTTATCCGGGGATACGGTACCCTTTCTAACCTTTGTGCAATGACGTGCAATCCATACTGGGCCTAACACCGTCTGAGCCTGCCTCTTGCTGTATAGACATATATTTTGAATGTGTACGCTATCCATACATGTTATCCGGGGATACGGTACCCCTTCTAACCTTTGTGCAATGACGTGCAATCCATACTGGGCCTAACACCGTCTGAGCCTGCCTCATGCTGTATAGACATATATTTTGAATGTGTACGCTATCCATACATGTTATCCGGGGATACGGTACCCTTTCTAACCTTTGTGCAATGACGTGCAATCCATACTGGGCCTAACACCGTCTGAGCCTGCCTCATGCTGTATAGACATATATTTTGAATGTGTACGCTATCCATACATGTTATCCGGGGATACGGTACCCCTTCTAACCTTTGTGCAATGACGTGCAATCCATACTGGGCCTAACACCGTCTGAGCCTGCCTCATGCTGTATAGACATATATTTTGAATGTGTACGCTATCCATACATGTTATCCGGGGATACGGTACCCCTTCTAACCTTTGTGCAATGACGTGCAATCCATACTGGGCCTAACACCGTCTGAGCCTGCCTCATGCTGTATAGACATATATTTTGAATGTGTACGCTATCCATACTTGTTATCCGGGGATACGGTACCCTTTCTAACCTTTGTGCAATGACGTGCAATCCATACTGGGCCTAACACCGTCTGAGCCTGCTTCATGCTGTATAGACATATATTTTGAATGTGTACGCTATCCATACATGTTATCCGGGGATACGGTACCCTTTCTAACCTTTGTGCAATGACGTGCAATCCATACTGGGCCTAACACCGTCTGAGCCTGCCTCATGCTGTATAGACATATATTTTGAATGTGTACGCTATCCATACATGTTATCCAGGGATACGGTACCCTTTCTAACCTTTGTGCAATCACGTGCAATCCATACTGGGCGTGAGAACGGCTGGCGAGCTGTTAAGCAAGCTACAGCACCTGTCCAGACAAGTACAGGGATTCCCTAGCGAGGAGACTTATTTGATTGTTTTCAATGTTGGGACAGCAATTTTTGGGGAGCACTATACTCTGGAGAATGATAGATGGGGCCCACCATACACTGGAACATTCCAAAGGTGGACATCAGACACTGGAGCAGCATTTACAGGGCCCATTATACACTAGAGCATTAGAAATGGGGCCCATTATGTTTGGAGCATTATTTGGGCCCATAAGACAGTAGAGCTTCATCCATGGGGACCAACATATACTGTAGCATTATGTGGAGCTCATCATATACTGTTTCAAACATTATATGGGACCAATGATTCTGTATGGAGAAATAGATGGGCCTCGTCATGAGATGTAAAAAGTGAGGTATTTTTCATTGTACTATACCGCTATTTCTCTGCCGTATCGGAGCATGATGAGTTGTGGTATGTGTTAAAGGGGCGCTCTTTCGCCCAGGGCACATGAAAACCTGCAGCCAGCCCTCCCCCCCACAAATTTAGCCAAATAACCCCCATTTTTCAGTGCGTAACTTGTATTATGAAGTTAATTAAGGTTGACAAGCTTAAGTAAGAAGAATTGATGCTTTTGGCATTCAAATGGGCACTGTAGGTGTGTTTCCTGTCCTCCTCTCACTGCCGACTTTTATTCCCCATTGACTTACATTGGGTTTCGTGTTTCGGGACGACCCCGACTTTTCCCTATAATCGGACGATCTTGCTCGACCCGACTTTTGGAAAAGTCGGGTTTCACGAAACGAAACGCGACCCTAAAAAACCAAAAGTCGCTCAACTCTACTGTTTACTACTTGTGCAAAGAATTTGAAATCTGCTTGGAATACTCGGGTTATCGGTCACAAGATCACTAAGAGACTTGCGCCCGAGCAAGAATCCGGAGCTTTCTGCTTTATTCAACATCTATTACACCCAAAAGGGCTTTTGGTAAATGATGGGTTCTGCTGTGGGTTGCATTGGTGACGCATTAGTTTTTTATAGTGCGTTCGCTCTAGTTAGGGCTGTGGTCACGGAGCTTGGTTAGTAAAGGCCGTTATTGGCCCTGCCTTTCGTTTATTGTCAGTGCATTCCGAGTGTTTTTCATATAGTGGAATGTCGAATGGACTTCGAGTACTTTACGTTCCCATGTGTCGCTCTTTTCATTTTACTATTTCAAGCGTTTTTAGTACTTGGGTGGTGAGATATGAGTCTGAGTGAAGATCAGTTACCCACTACATAGATGATTTTATTTTTATCGGCCCTGGGAACTCAGAGTTGTGCTCTGTCGCGATGAGTACGTTTATGGTCATAACGCGTCGTTTCATGTTCATTTGTCTTCCACCCAAAAAAAAAAAAATCATTTGTATGGTGTTGGTTTCACATTTCTCGGAATAAAAAATCAACACCATTGCAATGGTATATTCTTCTATGCTTCTCTACGAAAAATTTCAAAAAGCAATTTTTTTCCTGATCACCGAGCTTGTTTATGTCTGTAGGGTCACCTCCTTTTGCAAATGCAATCTTTGCTGGGGTTTTGGTCTTCGCTAGCAGAACTATGCCGGTAGACAGTGTCTTTTTTGCTGAGTTGGTTATTGGCATCTTAAGGCTTTTTATGCCCGGCTACAGATTGAGAGTTACGTTTACGATGAAGGCTGATTTTAGGTGTGTAAGGTATTTTGGTTTCTTTTAATGGTTTATACTAGGTTCATTTTACTTGAAACGTCAAAATCGGGAATTACGGTTATTCAATTTGGACACAGTGCGCGGTGAACAAAGTGCATGGTTTCATGGCCGTTTTATTATAGGAGGCCTGGTTTGTGTCAGGACATTTATTTTATGCAAAGTTTTTTCTATTGCATTGATCGTAGAATTTCGGGGTGCTTAGTTGTTCAATAAGAAAGTTTATTTTGTTAAACAGCCTTGATGTATAGCGTGGTATAAACCTCAGGTCGTCCGTGTCACCCACGGTGTTGGGTTTTCTTCGTCGTTTAGTGTTATGTCTGTGATTTAATGTTTTACCACAGGCGCGGCATATGCCGAAAACAGATGACACTCTTGCTAATATTATGAATGTTTTGTTTGTCAAGCCATCAAAGAAGTCTTTCCCGATATTTTCTGAGGAGTTTTTTCCTTGCCCTCCTTCGCTAAGGGAAGTGGTGGTGATCTACTAATGCCACTGGTGCGTTCTTCTGTGGCTCCATAAACTTGGCAAGCATTCGGTTAGGCATGGGTAGAGTGGTGTCTACTGGTAAATAACAA
The DNA here is from genome assembly GCF_039654945.1 of Dendrobates tinctorius. Lineage (NCBI taxonomy): Eukaryota > Metazoa > Chordata > Amphibia > Anura > Dendrobatidae > Dendrobates > Dendrobates tinctorius. The sequence goes on from NW_027361763.1 coordinate 11,208,509, forward strand.
TATGTTTACGTCTTGTGACCAAGCACGCTTGAAGGTTTCCATGTAGTTTCTGTTGCAGATTCATCGATGGGGTTTATCGGTCACGTATGCTCAGCAGCGCTTATCTAGGTTGGCCTGTTTTTTCAGTTGTTGGATTGGGCGGATGTTACGAAAATGTTATTCGGCTGCTTTCGGGATCGCCTTTTTGGTGCGTTTTGTATCGGTGAGATTGTTCTTGGGGTCGAAGTTTAGCTCTTTAGGGGGGTTGTTGCTTGTCGATGTCGTGGTTGTACGGAATACTATTCGTTTCCACAAGTCAAAGAAAGACCTGTTGGGTAAAGGAGCTTGTGGGATTATACGGCCGTTTGAAGGCCTTACTTGTCCCGTTACCTTAATTAACGATTATTCGTCACACAGTGCGGGGTCTAGTTTTGTCTTGTCACATGTTGTGGTTCTCTTTTCACGAGGTATCAATTCCAGTCCATATTTACGATAATTTTGTCGGCGCTGGGAGTTGAGCCACGGGAATATGGCACCCACGCATTTGGTTCGAGGATGCGATGAAGGCAGCTAGTTGGATTTACCGGATTTCAAGGTGCAGAGATTGGGTTGGTGGCGTTTGACGTGCTTTTTTAGGTGCCTTAGGCCTCATTTCTTGTATGGTTGCCGTCTATTTTACTCGCAGGTGCCATGAGGCATAGGGTTTGGCCTTTGGGCCACTCATTTATATTCTGGGTTACCCAACGGGCTGAAGGCCTTCATGGAGGTAGAAATTTGGGTTTCAGGAGGTGAATTTTATGTGTCAGGGTATAAGGGGTTTATATTGGCCGCAAGTGCTTACTGATGTTGTGTACATCTCCAGAACAAACACTGGTACGATAATCCTTGTGCTGCATGGGGGGGGGGGGTGAAATGACTTATGCCCCTGCAAATTGGCATAGTTCCTGTGCATTATTTGGTTGGGGTTTGTGTTTTGGAAAGAGTGCCAAAGGAAGGGGTCCGGGTCCAGGCTCTGGGGTCGCTGCAGTCCTCTCTTCACTCATCGTTGCCACTTTCTGTGGTGAGTACGCCCTAGGAAATGCACTTCATTATCACAACATGCGCTTTCCAAAACCTAGTCAACAACTTGGGAGATGCCCATCAGAACTTCCCGTTGTGCATCGCCCAATATCTTCGCTGGTGCAGAGGGAAGGAATGCAGAGGGGTCTGAAGAGACGATAGAACATAATTGTCACGTCCGCCATGTCTGCCATGTCTGTTTGTCTCAAGAACTCCTGGAGCGATGTGCATGCGCATGTTTTGTCTGCTGTCCTGCATGTTCGCTAGAGCTGTGTGCAGACTCACCTCATGTCTGAGCTGCAGGATCCCTGCGTTTCTGCTCTGCCTTCTGTGATCTTCTCGTCATGTCTGGAGTCCTTGATCATGTGATGTTTCTTAAGATCCTGCACTGTCTGGTTCTGCAATCATCTCGTCATGTCTAGAATCCCGGATCATGTGTTCTTCCTAGGATCCTGCACTGGTTGGTTCGGTGATCATCTCGTCATGTCTGAAACCCTGATCATGTGACGTTTCCTAAGATCCTGCACTGTCTGGTTCTGCTATCATCTCGTCATGTCTAGAATCCGGAAGTTCTCCCCTGGTCCTGACCTGGAGGAGGAGGTGCTATGCCCTATATCAGGCCGCCTCTTCCTATGCTCAGGGCGCGATTATTGTGTTGCTTCCCTGCAAGGCTCTGGGTCTGTGGGGTTGCTCCCTCTATTCTGTGCCCTTGCACTTTGCTCTGTAGTGCGTCTCTGCACACGCTCCGTGCTCGTATTCCGCCTCTTGTCTTGTGCCATGTCTTGTTGTCTCTTGTGCCATGTTTGTCTTTGCCTTGCTTTGCCTTGTAGTCCTTCTGCTGTTCTTTGTCTTAGTCTGTTTTGCTATGTCTCGCCTTAGCTATGCTTTGACTTGTAGTCCTTCCTTTGTTCTCTGCCTCGCCTGTTTTGCCATGTCTTGCTTTTGCTATGCTTTGACTTGTAGTCCTCCCTGTGTTCTCTGCCTTGCTATTCCTTGCTTTGTGTTCCTCCCTATGGTCTCAGTCTTTGCTTGCTCTGCCTCGCTCTCTCCTATGGTGCTCTGTAGTGCTCCCTGGCACACGCACCATTTCTCCTCTCCTTAGTGCTCGTTTCTTTGTCTAGTCCCAAGGTCTTCCCTTGGCCCGGCTCTGGGCTTCTGCCTACGCTCCGCTGCTAGACTCTGTCCTCTCTCTGACCTGGCTCTGTTTCTGCTTGTGTTCCTTGCCTTGTTCCCTGCCTTGTACTTGCATTGAACCCCGGCGTGGGTTCCCCTTGGCCGTCTCCTGTGCCGTGGTAAGTGCCACGTGTTTGTGTACAGCCGTGTGTACTGGCCAGTGTGGTGTGCCCCCTGCGTGGCTCCTAGCACGCAACCCTTCCTTGTGCCCTGGCGTGGCTCCTAGCACGCACCCTGCCTTGAACCCTGGCGTGGCTCCTAGCACGCACCCTGCCTTGAACCCTGGCGTGGCTACTAGCACGCACCCTGCCCTGAACCTGGCGTGGCTCCTAGCACGAAGGTACCTTTGCCCCCTCCTGTGCCTTAGTCGTGCCTCGTGCTGGCGTTACAGCCGTGTGCATTGGCCAGTGAGGTGTGCGTCCCTGCGTAGCTCCTAGCACGCAGCCCTGCTCTGAACCCTGGCGTGTCTCTACATGCACCCTGTCTTGTGCCTTGGCGTGTCTCTACACGCACTCTGTCTTGTACCTTGGCGTGTCTCTACACGCACTCTGTCTTGTACCTTGGCGTGTCTCTACACGCACTCTGTCTTGTACCTTTCGCCTTGGCGTGTCTCTACACGCACTCTGTCTTATTCTATGCTTTGGCGTGGCTACACACGCACCCTGTCTCGCTTTGAACCCTGGCGTGTCCCCTACACACGCACCTAGTCTTGAACCCTGGTGTGTCCCCTACACACGCACCTAGCCTTGGACCTTGGCATGTTCCCTAAACACGCACCCTGCTTGGATATCTGTCGTGCCTCCTTGCCTGAACCCTGGTTTGCCTGCCGGATGCCCGGAACCTGCCGACCGTTGCCAGAGGTCCGGAACCAGATGACTACGTCCTGATGTCCGGAGCTGACGTCCGCAGCCTGATCCCTGGACCCTGTCGGTTTGCCAGCAGTCCGGAGTCCAATGCCATCATGCCATTACCTGTGCCTAGGCGTGCCATCTGGCACGTACCATGTTATGGACCTTGGCGTGCCCATGCGCGCACCTTGCACGTTTTGCTTGTTTTCTCTGTATGTGATCTTGTGTTATTCTAATGAAGATACCTTGCACCTACGTCTAGTCTCGTCTTGCTTCCTGCTCGTCCTTGTCGTCAGACACTCGTCTAGTGTCCCCTGAGCCGGCCGTCTGGTCCCAGCAGTCGTGGTGGCTCACCCCCTTGGTCTTGCCCCTGACACTCCCTGTATAGGGGGTGGATTCTCACAAGGTCAGCTCGCCCTCGGTGGGTGGGTGCCACGACCCAGAGTGTCCACTCAAAAAATGGGCTCAGCAGGAGCTGAGTCCGTCACAGTTAATCAGGCCATGGACTCCGCTGGTACCTCGGCTACCCGTCTGATGACCCGTCTGTTATAGAATCTGATCTGCTCTGTCTCCTGGACTCTCCTGAATATGGCGGTACCCCGGCCACTCTTCTGATGTAAATCAGACCTGGCCATTGACCTCTGGACTCATTTGGAAATGATGGCAGCCAGAGTAAGAAGACTTGCTTGTCTAACCGCAGTCCTCCCCACTGGATCTTCATGTCTCGTTAGCGGCTCCTGTGTCTTGACCGGTGCAGGTGTCCGTTTCAGATGTCGGATCAACATTGTTGGAGTGGTTTGTACTAAACTCTGGTTTCTCCCGAAGAAAATTTTTTTTTTTTCTTCTTTCCAGCCCCGGTGAGAGGGGGCTTAAAGAGGGGGGTACTGTCACGTCCGCCATGTCTGCCATGTCTGTTTGTCGCAAGAACTCCTGGAGCGATGTGCATGCGCATGTTTTGTCTGCTGTCCTGCATGTTCGCTAGAGCTGTGTGCAGACTCACCTCATGTCTGAGCTGCAGGATCCCTGCGTTTCTGCTCTGCCTTCTGTGATCTTCTCGTCATGTCTGGAGTCCTTGATCATGTGATGTTTCTTAAGATCCTGCACTGTCTGGTTCTGCAATCATCTCGTCATGTCTAGAATCCCAGATCATGTGTTCTTCCTAGGATCCTGCACTGGTTGGTTCGGTGATCATCTCGTCATGTCTGAAACCCTGATCATGTGACGTTTCCTAAGATCCTGCACTGTCTGGTTCTGCTATCATCTCGTCATGTCTAGAATCCGGAAGTTCTCCCCTGGTCCTGACCTGGAGGAGGAGGTGCTATGCCCTATATCAGGCCGCCTCTTCCTATGCTCAGGGCGCGATTATTGTGTTGCTTCCCTGCAAGGCTCTGGGTCTGTGGGGTTGCTCCCTCTATTCTGTGCCCTTGCACTTTGCTCTGTAGTGCGTCTCTGCACACGCTCCGTGCTCGTATTCCGCCTCTTGTCTTGTGCCATGTCTTGTTGTCTCTCGTGCCATGTTTGTCTTTGCCTTGCTTTGCCTTGTAGTCCTTCTGCTGTTCTTTGTCTTAGTCTGTTTTGCTATGTCTCGCCTTAGCTATGCTTTGACTTGTAGTCCTTCCTTTGTTCTCTGCCTCGCCTGTTTTGCCATGTCTTGCTTTTGCTATGCTTTGACTTGTAGTCCTCCCTGTGTTCTCTGCCTTGCTATTCCTTGCTTTGTGTTCCTCCCTATGGTCTCAGTCTTTGCTTGCTCTGCCTCGCTCTCTCCTATGGTGCTCTGTAGTGCTCCCTGGCACACGCACCATTTCTCCTCTCCTTAGTGCTCGTTTCTTTGTCTAGTCCCAAGGTCTTCCCTTGGCCCGGCTCTGGGCTTCTGCCTACGCTCCGCTGCTAGACTCTGTCCTCTCTCTGACCTGGCTCTGTTTCTGCTTGTGTTCCTTGCCTTGTTCCCTGCCTTGTCCTTGCATTGAACCCCGGCGTGGGTTCCCCTTGGCCGTCTCCTGTGCCGTAGTAAGTGCCACGTGTTTGTGTACAGCCGTGTGTACTGGCCAGTGTGGCGTGCCCCCTGCGTGGCTCCTAGCACGCAACCCTTCCTTGTGCCCTGGCGTGGCTCCTAGCACGCAACCCTTCCTTGTGCCCTGGCGTGGCTCCTAGCACGCACCCTGCCTTGAACCCTGGCGTGGCTCCTAGCACGCACCCTGCCTTGAACCCTGGCGTGGCTACTAGCACGCACCCTGCCCTGAACCTGGCGTGGCTCCTAGCACGAAGGTACCTTTGCCCCCTCCTGTGCCTTAGTCGTGCCTCGTGCTGGCGTTACAGCCATGTGCATTGGCCAGTGAGGTGTGCGTCCCTGCGTAGCTCCTAGCACGCAGCCCTGCTCTGAACCCTGGCGTGTCTCTACACGCACCCTGTCTTGTGCCTTGGCGTGTCTCTACACGCACTCTGTCTTGTACCTTGGCGTGTCTCTACACGCACTCTGTCTTGTACCTTGGCGTGTCTCTACACGCACTCTGTCTTGTACCTTGGCGTGTCTCTACACGCACTCTGTCTTGTACCTTGTGCCTTGGCGTGTCTCTACACGCACTCTGTCTTATTCTATGCTTTGGCGTGGCTACACACGCACCCTGTCTCGCTTTGAACCCTGGCGTGTCCCCTACACACGCACCTAGTCTTGAACCCTGGTGTGTCCCCTACACACGCACCTAGCCTTGGACCTTGGCGTGTTCCCTAAACACGCACCCTGCTTGGATATCTGTCGTGCCTCCTTGCCTGAACCCTGGTTTGCCTGCCGGACGCCCGGAGCCTGCCGACCGTTGCCAGAGGTCCGGAACCAGATGACTACGGCCTGATGTCCGGAGCTGACGTCCGCAGCCTGATCCCTGGACCCTGTCGGTTTGCCAGCAGTCCGGAGTCCGATGCCATCATGCCATTACCTGTGCCTAGGCGTGCCATCTGGCACGTACCATGTTATGGACCTTGGCGTGCCCATGCGCGCACCTTGCACGTTTTGCTTGTTTTCTCCTTATGTGATCTTGTGTTATTCTAATGAAGATACCTTGCACCTACGTCTAGTCTCGTCTTGCTTCCTGCTCGTCCTTGTCGTCAGACACTCGTCTAGTGTCCCCTGAGCCGGCCGTCTGGTCCCAGCAGTAGTGGTGGCTCACCCCCTTGGTCTTGCCCCTGACACTCCCTGTATAGGGGGTGGATTCTCACAAGGTCAGCTCGCCCTCGGTGGGTGGGTGCCACGACCCAGAGGGTCCACTCAAAAAATGGGCTCAGCAGGAGCTGAGTCCGTCACAATAATAAAGCACATTCAATTCATATCCGACTTTTTCGATGCAACTCAAATTTCTTATCCAGATTTCAGAGACCTAAAATCCGATTTTGACAGATTTTCTCAAACCCTTAAGTAATACAAAAAAAAAAACAAAATGATACAACTTTACATTAATGCCAAAAAGCCATACAAAAATTAAACCCGTCATAGAGAGCTCACACGCCAGCAAAAGATAGAAGTCCACATGTTGTCGTGAATCCAAGGTTGTGGAGACTAGGACAATTCTTTCATCCAGTGATCAGACCATTCTTTTTCACAAAGACATATATACGTTCTTACTCTCCATTCTTAAGTATGGAGTCAATGGAGTCAAAGGAAACACCTCGCCCTAGAGACAGAAATATGGATCTGACTGGTTCTATTGCTATGATCTATCCATCATCCTATAAATTAAAATTTGGTGTCTTATGAGGTCAATTAAATTCAGGCAAAGTGAATTAAACATTATAAAAAAAAGCCAGATAAGCAGCAGCACATTGTGTCCTGGGTGGAATGCGCCACGTGGACCAATATACTGCGCTGACTAAGCCAACTAACCTTTGTGAGCTCTTATAAGACTGCACATTAAACAGATAAAATCTTAGTCCTGTACAAGGTGTCATATTCCAAGAGGAGTTTACTATTGGAGTAATAAAATAGATATGTTGGCACAATGAATTATGTAAGATCACTTTAGCTATGTTTACAAAGAAGGTTCTCCAGCAAATTCTAAGGCCCTTTTTATATTCTTGCACATAGGAGCAGCATTATAGTAGTTATATTCTTGTATATAGGGGCAGTATTATAGTAGTTATATTCTTGTACATAGGGGCAGTATTATAGTAGTTATTGTTATGAATGAGTCACCGGAGGATGAGAAAACAAAAATACAAGCTAAGTCCAGAAAATCGGAGAGGTTGGTAGCTATCGGATTGCAGACCCCTGATCCTATACACCACAACTAACAGTAGCCGTGGGGGGTTCCTACGGTGCCCTAGACCCCTCGTCACAGCCGGAGAACTACATAAGCCTAAAGAAGGAAAGGGGAAATCTAAACTGCCCCAGAGCAGACCCCAAAGCAATAGACAGCCCCCAACATGTATTGTCGGTGAAAAACAGATGAAAACACAAACACAGACAGAAAGACAGGCTGAGCAAATGATGGGGCCTAACTAACTAGATAGGACAGGACAGAAAAGATGCTGGCTGCAATCCGCAAAAAACCCTACCAAAAATGTCCCAACCGTCTGATAGGGAAAAAGGCCCTGAAGTCGCTAGACTTAAAAATCGCTATATCAGCACTCAGGTATATTCTGAAAACAGAGCAAAGAGATCAACTGATCAGAGACAAAAATGGAATTCAGCCAGTCCCAACCAGGACTGGCTGAATACATACACTAAGGAAACCAGACAAAATCTCATGGAATAATAGCAGGGCAAAAAACTTAGCTTTTAGTAGACAGGAACTAAGCTGGATGCAAGAGCTCAGAGCAGAAAGGATCACCAGCAGCCCTGCAGGGCGTCAGCTGCCTTATATCCACTCAGAAAATCCAGATGTCCAATCACACTCCGCCTGTTCAGATGACAGGTTCTTCCCATCCCAATCAATTTCACTACCTCTCTTCACCAGCAGAGGGAGTTTATCAGACATCAAAGGTGAAGGGGAGAATGAACTCACAACAAGTTATATTCTTGTACATAGGGGGCAGTATTATAGTAGTTATATTCTTGTACAGAGGGGACAGTACTATAGTAGTTATATTCTTGTACATAGGAGCAGTATTATAGTATTTATATTCTTGTACATAGCGACCCTATTATAGTAGTTATATTCTTGTACATAGGGCCAGTATTATAGTAGTTATATTCTAGTACATAGGGACAGTATTATAGTAGTTATATTCTTGTACATAGGGGGCAGTATTATAGTAGTTATATTCTTGTACATAGGGGCAGTATTATAGTAGTTATATTATTGTACGTAGAGGCAGTATTATAGTAGTTATAGTCTTGCACATAGGGGCAGTATTATAGTAGTTATACTATTGAACACACAGGCAGTATTATAGTAGTTTTATTCTTGTACATAGAGGGAGTATTATAGTAGTTATATTCTTGTATATAGGAGCAGTATTATAGTAGTTATATTCTTGTAGTTAGGGGCAGTATTATAGCAGTTATTTTCTTGTACATAGGAGCAGTATTACAGTAGTTATATTCTTGTACATAGGGGCAGTTGTTGTGAGTTCATTTTCCCCTTCACCATTGAGGTCTGATGAACTCCCTCTTCTGGTGAAGGAAGGTAGTGAGGCTGATTACAAAGCACCTGAGCAGAATGATGATGACTGGGTGACTGGGATTGCTGACTGGATATAAGGCAGCCAACGCCCTTCTGCCTTGCGGGTGATTACTCTGAGGGATTCTTGGAGACCAGTCTGATTCCTGCTCCTCAAAAGCTAAGTTTTCTTCTCTACTTTTTGCATTTGTGTTTTGGTTTTGTTTTGCCTTGTTTTTCTGGATTTCTGCCTTTCCCTGCTGGAAGAGCTGAATTCCTTTTTGCTCTGTTTTCAGTTAATACCTGATTACTGATAAAGTCTTTTTGAAGCCTAGCGTCTTCAGGGCTTTTTGCCCTATCAGACTGTTGGCTCTTGTTTTTGAGAGAGAGTTTTGGCGGATTGCAGACAGCAGCTTTTCTATTCTATTTAGTTAGCTTGGACCCCATCATTTGCTCAGCCTATCTTTCTATCTGTGTGAGTGTTTTTTCATCTTGCTTCACCGTCATTATATGTTGGGGGCTGCCTATTGCTTTGGGGTCTGCTCTGGCTCAGTTTAGATTTCCCTTTCTGTCTTTAGGCTATGTAGTTCTCCGGCTGTGATTGAGGGGTCTAGGGCACCGTAGGAACCCCCCACGGCTACTGCTAGTTGTTGTTATTAGGTTCAGGGGTCTGCAATCCGATAGCTGCCAACTTCTCTGGTTTTCTGGACTTAGCTAGTATTTCTGTTTTTGCCTCCTACGGTGACTCATTCATAACAGAATCACCCGCCATACCACAGATCCTAGGGTACTCAATAGCAGGAAAGAATTGTAAAAAAAAAAAAAGTGTATATTTTTCCCTCTATATCTCTGAGGCGTAGGGGGAATTTTTTTTCTCTCAATAGAGATAAAGCAATTGTCTGATCGTGTGGAGCAGCTCGCCTACCTTGCTCATTCACATGCTGCTGAACCAAAGATCCCTACTCCTGATGTGTTATTTGGGGATCGGTCTAAATTTTTGAATTTCAAAAATAATTGTAAATTATTTTTTGCCTTGAAGCCTAACTCGTCAGGGAGCTCTGCGCAGCAGGTTAAAATTGTCATCTCTTTGCTGCGTGGCGATCCCCAAGATTGGGTGTGAACGCATTTTTTCAAGCCTTGGGGTTGTTGTATGACGAACCTAATGCTATTGATCAGGCTGAAAAGACCCTGTTGGCATTGAGCCAGGGTCGAGATTCTGCAGAATTGTACTGTCAAAAATTCTGAAAGTGGGCGGTCCTTACTACCTGGAATGATAATGCCTTGGCAGCTCTCTTTCGGAAGGGTTTGTCAGAAGCCGTAAAAGATACTATGGTGGGATTTCCTGTTCCCTCTGGTCTTGACGATTCTATGTCATTAGCCATTCAGGTTGATCGGCGTTTACGTGAACGCAGGACTGCACGAAAGGTGTTGCCACATGTTGAACAAGTGTCTGAACCTATGCAATGTGATAGAGTTTTGTCCAGGGAGCAACATCAGGAGTTCAGAAGGCGTAATAAGCTGTGTTTTTTTTGTGGAGATGCCTCGCATATTATTTCTGTCTGTCCTAAACGAGAGAAACGTTTTGCACACACGTTTTCTGTGGGTGGTGTTCAACCTAAGTTTCTTCTGGCAATTACTCTGATCTGCTCCCTGTTCACATTTTCCGCCAAGGCTTTTGTGGATTCGGGAGCAGCCCTGAATCTAATGGACTTGGATTTTGCTAAACGTTGTGGATTTCCGATGACACCTCTGCGGACGCCTATCCCTTTGAGGGGTATTGATGCTACTCCTTTGGCGAAAAATAAACCTCAGTTTTGGACCCAGGTGGTAATGCGGGTCGCCCCAGACCATCAAGGAAATTGCAGATTTTTGGTGTTGCATAATTTGCATGATACCATTGTTCTGGGGTGTCCCTGGTTGCAAATCCATAATCCAGATTTGGATTGGAAATCTGTGTCTGTGGTGAGCTGGGGTTGTCGGTGTCCCCGTAGTGAGGCTCCGTTTTTTTCCACCTCTCCTCAGTCGCATGATGTTCCTGACTATTTGGCAGACTTTTATGATGTATTTAGTGAGAATGAGTCTGCGTCTTTGCCTCCTCATAGGAGTTATGACTGTGCAATTGAACTAAGCCCGGGGTGTAAATTTCCTAAGGGTCGGCTCTTCAATTTATCTGTACCCGAGCACGAGGCTATGCGATCCTATATTAAGGAGGCGTTCGAGAAGGGTCATATTAGACCATCCTCTTCACCCTTAGGTGCCGTTTTTTTTTTCGTGGCCAAAAAGGATGGTTCATTAAGGCCTTGTATTGATTATAGTACCCTCAACAAAATTACTATTAAATATCAGTATCCGATACCCCTGATTTCGGATCTATTCTCCAGAGTTAAAGGTGCTTGCTGGTTTACCAAGCTTGACCTCAGGGGGGCGTATAATCTTATCCGCATTAAGCATGGGGATGAATGGAAGACGGCGTTTAATACTCCGGAGGGACATTTTGAGTACCTGGTGATGCCTTTTGGGCTCACTAATGCCCCTTCTGTCTTCCAGTGCTTCATGAACGACATTTTCTGAGACTTTGTGGATAAATTTTTGATTTTCTATCTGAATGATATTTTGATCTTCTCCAAGGATTGGGATTCTCATGTGGAACATGTTCGGACTGTGTTCCGGATCTTGAGGGAGAATTCCCTGTATGTCAAAGGATCGAAATGCCTTTTTGGGGTACAGAGGATTTCATTTTTGGGATTTATTTTGTCTCCGTCAACTATTGAAATGGACCCGGCCAAGGTACAGGCCATTTATGATTGGGTTCAGCCCACTTCTTTGAAGGCCCTCCAGAAGTTTTTGGGTTTTGCTAATTTTTATCGGAAATTTATAGCAAAATTTTCTAGTATTGCCAAGCCATTGACTGATCTGACTAAAAAGGGTGCTGATGTGTTGAATTGGTCTCCAGAGGCTGTTTCTTCCTTTCAGGAGCTGAAGCGAAGATTCACTTCTGCCCCGGTTTTGCGGCAACCTGATGTCTCACTCCCGTTCCAGGTAGAGGTGGACGCTTCTGAGATTGGTGCAGGAGCTGTTTTGTCCCAAAAGGATCCTGTAACATCTAAAATGAATCCCTGTGCTTTCTTTTCCCGAAAGTTCTCTCCATCTGAACGTAACTATGATGTGGTGAATCGGGAACTGTTAGCCATGAAAAGGGCATTTGAGGAGTGGAGACATTGGTTGGAGGGAGCTAAACACCAATTCGTGGTCCTCACTGACCACAAGAATTTGATTTACCTGGAGTCGGCCAAAAGCTTGAACCCTAGACAGGCTAGGTGGGCCTTATTTTTTACACGTTTTGATTTTGTGGTCTCTTTTCTTCCTGGCACTAAGAATGTCAAGGCAGACGCCCTCTCTAGGAGCTTCTTTGCTGATTCTCCTGTGGTGACCAAGCCTGCTACCATCTTAGGCGAAGGGGTAGTTCTTTCTGCCATCTCGCCCGATTTGAGACGTGCTCTGGAAGAGTTCCAGGAGGACAAACCTGAGCGTTGTCCCAGTGGAAAGTTGTATGTGCCTGACCAGTGGAAGAAGAGAGTGATGTCTGAAGTTCATTGCTCTGCATTGGCTGGTCATCCAGGTATTTTTGGTACTAGAGATCTGGTGAGTCGGTCTTTTTGGTGGCCCACCTTGTCTCGTGATGTCAGGAATTTTGTGCAGTCCTGTGGGACTTGCTCCCGGTCTAAACCTTGTTCTCGCTCTAGTGGGTTGTTGATGCCTTTGCCGGTCCCCAGGAGGCCATGGACCCATATTTCAATGGATTTCATCTCTGATATGCCTGTCTCTCAGAGAATGACTTTTATTTGGGTGATTTTTGATAGGTTCTCTAAGATGGTTCATCTTGTACCACTTCCTAAGTTGCCATCTTCCTCTGAGTTGGTGCCCCTGTTTATGCAACAGGTGGTTCGCTTGCACGGGATTCCTGAGAACACTGTATCTGACAGAGGAGTTCAATTTGTGTCTAGATTTTGGAGGACTTTCTGTTCCAAGCTGGGAATTCAGTTGTCCTTCTCCTCTGCTTTTCACCCTCAGACCAATGGGCAGACGGAGAGAACAAACCAGACCTTGGAGTCGTATTTGAGATGTTTTATTTCCGCTGATCAGGATGATTGGGTTTCATTTTTGCCCTTGGCCGAATTTGCTTTAAATAATAGAGCTAGGTCTGCCACTTTGATATCACCTTTTTTTTGTAACTTTGGGTTTCATCCTCGATTTTCTTCAGGGCAGGTGGAGACTTCTGCCTGCCCAGGTGTTGACACTGTGGTGGAGAGAATGCACCAGATCTGGGACCAAGTGGTGGATAAGTTATCTCTCTCCCAGGAAAAGGCCCAGCGGTTTTCAAACCGACATAGGACCATTGGTCCCCAGTTTAAGGTTGGTGATATGGTTTGGTTATCATCAAAAAATATCACTATGAAGGTGGCTTCTCCTAAGTTTAAGCCTAGATTTATTGGACCTTACAAGATTTTGGAGATTATTAATCCGGTCTCTTTTCGTTTGGCTCTTCCTGTCACATTTAAAATTCATAATGTGTTTCATAAGTCCTTGTTGAAGAGGTTTGTTGAACCAGTTGTTCCTGGGGTGGCACCTCCGGACCCTGTATTAGTTGAAGGTAACATGGAATATGAGGTAGAGAAGATACTGGATTCCCGTCTGGCTAGACGGAGACTCCAGTATTTGGTTAAGTGGAAGGGTTATGGTCAGGAGGATAATTCCTGGGTCTCTGCCTCTGATATTCATGCCAAAAGATTGGTGCATGCCTTTCATTGGGCTGACCCTGATCGCCCTAGTGGCATGGAGGAGGGTTCAGTGACCCCTCCTCAAGGGGGAGGTACTGTTGTGAGTTCATTTTCCCCTTCACCATTGAGGTCTGATGAACTCCCTCTTCTGGTGAAGGAAGGTAGTGAGGCTGATTACAAAGCACCTGAGCAGAATGATGATGACTGGGTGACTGGGATTGCTGACTGGATATAAGGCAGCCGACACCCTTCTGCCTTGCGGGTGATTACTCTGAGGGATTCTTGGAGACCAGTCTGATTCCTGCTCCTCAAAAGCTAAGTTTTCTTCTCTACTTTTTGCATTTGTGTTTTGGTTTTGTTTTGCCTTGTTTTTCTGGATTTCTGCCTTTCCCTGCTGGGTGAGCTGAATTCCTTTTTGCTCTGTCTTCAGATAATACCTGAGTACTGATATAGTCTTTTTGAAGCCTAGCGTCATCAGGGCTTTTTTCCCTATCAGTCTGTTGGCTCTTGTTTTTGAGAGGGTTTTGGCGGATTGCAGACAGCAGCTTTTCTATTCTGTCCTATTTAGTTAGCTTGGGCCCCATCATTTGCTCAGCCTATCTTTCTATCTGTGTGAGTGCTTTTTCATCTTGCTTCACCGTCATTATATGTTGGGGGCTGCCAATTGCTTTGGAGTCTGCTCTGGGGCAGTTTAGATTTCCCTTTCTGTCTTTAGGCTATGTAGTTCTCCGGGTGTGATCGAGGGGTCTAGGGCACCGTAGGAACCCCCCACAGCTACTGCTAGTTGTTGTTGTTAGGTTCAGGGGTCTGCAATCCGATAGCTGCCAACTTCTCTGGTTTTCTGGACTTAGCTAGTATTTCTGTTTTTGCCTCCTACGGTGACTCATTCATAACAGGCAGTATTATAGTAGTTATATTCTTAGACATAGGATCAGTATTATAGTAGTTATATTGTTGTACATGGGGGCAGTATTATAGTAGTTCTATTCTTGTACATAGGGGGCAGTATTATAGTAGTTATATTATTGTACATAGGAGCAGCATTATAGTAGTTATATTATTGTACATAGAGGCAGTATTATAGTAGTTATATTATTGTGCATAGAGGCAGTATTATAGTAGTTATATTCTTGTACATAGTGGCAGTATTATAGTAGTTATATTCTTGTACATAGGGGCAGTATTATAGTAGTTATATTCTTGTACATAGGAGCAGTATTATAGTAGTTATATTCTTGTACATAGGGGCAGTATTATAGTAGTTATATTCTTGTACATAGGGGCAGTATTATAGTAGTTATATTCTTGTACGTATGGACAGTATTATGGCAGGTATATTCTTGTACATAGGAGCCGTATTATAGTAGTTATATTCTTGTACATAGGGGCAGTATTATAGTAGTTATATTCTTTTACATAGGGGCAGTATTATAGTAGTTATATTTTTATACATAGGAGCAGTATTATAGCAGTTATATTCTTGTACATAGGGGACAGTATTATAGTAGGTATATTCTTGTACATAGGAGCAGTACTATAGTAGTTATATTCTTGTACATAGGGAGCAGTATTATAGTAGTTATATTCTTGTACATAGGAGGCAGTATTATAGTAGCTATATTCTTATACATAGGAGCAGTATTATAGTAGTTATATTGTTGTACATAGGGGCAGTATTATAGTAGTTATGTTATTGTACTGTCATGTCCGCCATGTTTGTCATGTCTGCCTTGTCTGTTTTGCCTTAAAAACCCCTGGAGCGGTGTGCACGCGCATCTCGTGTCTATCTTGCATGTTCCCTAGAGCAGTGTGCACACTCAACTCATGTCTGTTGAGCTGCAGGATGCCTGCGTTTCTGCTCTGCCTTCTGTGATCATCTCGTTATGTCTAGAACCCCTGATCATGTGTCCTTCCTATGCTCCAGCATAGGCTGGTTCTGCAATCATCTCTGCATGTCTGCAACTCTGATCATGTGACCTGCCTAGGTTTCAGCACTGGTTCTGCAATCATCCCTGCATGTCTGGAATCCTGATCATGTGACTGCTCCCTGTGATCCTGGAGGATCTGAACTGGAAGTTCTCCGCTGGTCCTGACCCGGAATTGAGGTGCTATGCCCTATATCAGTCTGCCCCTTCGTTTGCTCAGGGCCTGAGTATTGTGTTGCTTCCCTGCATGGCTGCTTGGTCTGCTGGGTTGCTCCCTCTATTCTGTGCCCTTGCACTTTACTCTGTCGTGCGTCTCTGCACACGCTCCGTGCTCGTATTCCGTCTCTTGTCTCATGCTTTGTCTCATGTTGTCCTTCGTGCTTTGTTTGTCCTCGCTATGCTTCCTTGTTATGCTATGCTCTGTACCCTGTCCCTGACGTGTCTCTCTACACGTGCAGGTCACCGTTCTGTACCCTGTCCCTGACGTGTCTCTCTACACGTGCAGGCCTCCGTTCTGTACCCTGTCCCTGACGTGTCTCTCTACACGTGCAGGCCTCCGCTCTGTACTCTGTCTAGTCCCAAGGCTCTCCCTTGGCCCGGCTCTGGGCTTCGGCCTACGCTCCGCTGCTAGACTCTGTCCCTGTCCCTGGCATGTCTCTCCACACGCACAGGACTCGTCTTGTACTTTGCCCCTGGCATGCCCTCTGCATGCGCAGGACTCTGCCTCTTACCCTATGCCTTGTCTCTGATGTTTCGTGTGCCCTTGCACTTTTTGTACTAGGCTTTGCTGTGCTGTTTCGCACGCGTCTCTGTCCTGTACCTTTGCCTAGCCCTGCCTCTTGGCTCCGTGCCCTAGTGCACGTGACTGGTCGCCCAGTGCCTGCCTGTTGTGCCTCAGTCGTGCCGCCTCTAGTCGTGCTCGCCTGCTTATGCTACCGTCGGTACCGCCTGCCGGTGCCCCAGCCATGGTTTCCGTGCTCCCTTGCACTCACGCTGGTTCTCGCACTGTGCCTTTTCGTGCTACTCTTGCACAAAGTCTTTTGCTTACTTTGCTCTGCTCTGAACCCTGTCTTGCCTGCCGGATTCCGTAACCTGCCGACCGCTGCCAGAAGTCCGGACCTAGATGACTGCGGCCTGATGTCCGGAGCTGATTTCCGCAGTCTGATTCCTGGACCCTGTCGGTCGATGCCAGCACCCCAGATTCCGATGCCACCGTACCCTATCTTGGTTTCTGGCGTGTCCTCTGCACGCGCAGGCCTCCGTCCTGTATCTCTCCCTGGCGTGTTTCTTCGCACGCGCAGGCCACCGTCCCTGTACCTGTCCCTGGCATGCCCCTTGGCATGCGCAGGCCTCCGTCCTGTGAACCTGACCCGGGCGTGTTCGTTGACACGCATCCTGTTTCTAACTTTTCTTGTCTCCTTGCATGGAACCCTGGTTTGCTTACTGGATGTCCAGAACCTGCCAATCACCTTCAGAGCTACAGAACCTGATGTCCCGGTTGATCGTTGCCTGCTGTCCGGAGTCCGATGTCCTCGTGCCTCTGTCTACCATCTGCACGTACCATGCTTTGGACCTCGGCGTGCCCTTGCACGCATCTTGCTTTATGTACTTTGTGTGTTCACGTTTTGCACCTGTTATACCCTGAAGTGTTCCTCATGCCTTGGACCTCGGCGTGCCCTTGCACGCATCTTGCTTTATGTACTTTGTGTGTTCACAACTCTAGCACCAGAGGATAAAAATGGGTCCTTCTCTCTGAAATACAGCCTTTTCACCATCTTGTCTCTACCGGAACTGACTGTCCAGCTGCTGTTCTTCCCCCCACCCCCTTCCTTGTCCAGGGGTAGTCAAACAAGTTGCCTCCCAGAAGAGAACAAAGGGCCTTAGGGATTAATGCACTACAGGGGGTCATCAAGAGACAGATACAGTGAGGCTGTAGACTTACAATGTAATAAGAAAAACACTATGAAAATAACTGGAATTGTTAAAAATAGGAATATACAAAAAATGACATCCACCTAACATATCACACCATCACAACCTCTCCCCCCCCATAATAAGTGAGCACGCCATGAGGTCTACACAGACCTCTGGCCTGCTCACTTTAGTCCACATTGCTCAGTTATTTATAGTTCCTTGTACAGTGGCAGGGGTAGGTCGGCCTGGGGAGCCTATGGTTCTTCTTGTATTGGATGGAGAAGCTGTAGGGTTGTAAGGACAAGTAGTAGTAGTTATATTCTTGTACATAGGAGCAATATTATAGTAGTTATATTCTTGTACATAGGGGCAGTATTATAGTAGTTATATTCTTGTACATAGGAGCAATATTATAGTAGTTATATTCTTGTACATAGGAGCAGTATTATAGTAGTTATATTCTTGTACATAGGAGCAATATTATAGTAGTTATATTCTTGTACATAGGGGCAGTATTATAGTAGTTATATTCTTGTACATAGGAGCAGTATTATAGTAGTTATATTCTTGTACATAGGAGCAGTATTATAGTAGTTATATTCTTGTACATAGGGGCAGTATTATAGTAGTTATATTCTTGTACATAGGAGCAGTATTATAGTAGTTATATTCTTGTACATAGGAGCAGTATTATAGTAGTTATATTCTTGTACATAGGGGCAGTATTGTAGTAGTTATATTCTTGTACATAGGGGGCAGTATTATAGTAGTTATATTCTTGTACATAGGAGCAGTATTATAGTAGTTATATTCTTGTACATAGGGAGCAGTATTATAGTAGTTATATTCTTGTACATAGGAGCAGTATTATAGTAGCTATATTCTTGTACGTAGGGAGCAGTATTATAGTAGTTATATTCTTGTACATAGGAGCAGTATTATAGTAGTTATATTCTTGTACATAGGGGCAGTATTATAGTAGTTATATTCTTGTACATAGGAGCAGTATTATAGTAGTTATATTCTTGTACATAGGAGCAGTATTATAGTAGTTATATTCTTGTACATAGGGGCAGTATTGTAGTAGTTATATTCTTGTACGTAGGGGCAGTATTATAGTAGTTATATTCTTGTACATAGGGGCAGTATTGTAGTAGTTATATTCTTGTACATAGGGGGCAGTATTATAGTAGTTATATTCTTGTACATAGGAGCAGTATTATAGTAGTTATATTCTTGTACATAGGGAGCAGTATTATAGTAGTTATATTCTTGTACATAGGAGCAGTATTATAGTAGTTATATTCTTGTACATAGGGAGCAGTATTATAGTAGTTATATTCTTGTACATAGGAGCAGTATTATAGTAGCTATATTCTTGTACATAGGGGGCAGTATTATAGTAGTTATATTCTTGTACATAGGAGCAATATTATAGTAGTTATATTCTTGTACGTAGGGGCAGTATTATAGTAGTTATATTCTTGTACATAGGAGCAGTATTATAGTAGTTATATTCTTGTACATAGGGGCAGTATTATAGTAGTTATATTCTTGTACATAGGAGCAGTATTATAGTAGTTATATTCTTGTACATTAATGCAGTATTATAGTAGTTATATTCTTGTACATAGGGGCAGTATTATTGTAGTTATATTCTTGTACATAGGGGCAGTATTATAGTAGTTTTATTCTTGTACATAGGAGCAGTATTATAGTAGTTATATTCTTGTACATAGAGTCAGTATTATAGTAGTTATATTCTTATATGAAGGGGTTGACGTAGTAGACTGCTTCTGCATATCCGCCTCCTGAAGGTATACAGTCCCAAAAGTAGTGCACGTCAAGAGCTCAGGTTTGCTGTACTGTCACCATTACAGTGTATCTTTATGTCCCTGTTGGCACAGGCGTTCGGACCCCAATGTCGGACGTATGCCCCGCCGGCGACACAGAAGGCACTGTGAAACGCTCTCTTTTGTGGATTTTAGCAACAGATTTATCTCTACTCTATGTAATATAATTCTTATACTAATAGTCACAAATGTTCTTTTTCTGGGTGGAGTAAGATGGCTACATATTTTATTTTTTTTGCAGATAGATGAGCTGCTGCCTGACGTCTTTAGTACCACTAATTCCATCGAGACCATTGTTGTATTCTGTCCGGTCTAACGGAGTAAATCAATAGTTATATGAGAGACAACCCCTTTAAGAGGCAGGTGCTTCTTCAATATAAAAAAAGAGGTGCAGGAAAGGAAGTAACTTATTTGCTTAAGGAAATTCATCTGGACTGACGGAAATGAAAGTTCCTGTTGTTAGCGTAACAAAAGCTGCCACATAAATAAACTCCTAGACTTGCTTGTTTCCAGCCCTGCCCTGAAGAATCTGCACTTGTTTCCATTTGTGTTGTTTTGTCTTGACCAACACAATAAGGTCAATGGGGAGAAAACTGACTGCTCTTCTCCGCTCTTTCCACTGTAAAACCACCAGTAGGCTTAAATATTCATCTATTTCCATTTATTTGGTGTCATGTAAGATAAATCTTTTTCTTTGGTTCCTCAAATACTGTTAAGGCCTGTTTCACACATCTGTTTGTCACTATCAGTCAAAATCCGCCGTTTTTTAGAAAAAACGGATCCGCCATTTTTTTTATGGATCCGTTTTTTTCCCCATTGACTTGCATTAACGGCGGATTTTGACTGACTCTCGTCCATTGCATCCGTATGTCGGCGGGTCCGCCAAAATTTTGGCGTCCGCTGACATCACCGGACGGACAGTGCACCGTTTTTTTGGCGGCCGGATCCGCATCTTTGCCTTTTGCTCCACATTTAGCCCTGAATCCAATCTGGCTGCTGGAGACAATCTCTCTCTCTCTCCTCCCGCCTGACGATGATCCGCGATATCCTGGCTCTCGTCCCGCGATATCCTGGCTCTCGTCCCGCGATATCCTGGCTCTCGTCCCGCGATATCCTGGCTCTCGTCCCGCGATATCCCGGCTCTCATTTTTTTTTTCAGCGCGGCTCCTTTAACTTTCCCGGATCGGCGGATCCCGTTGCACCAACGGTCCGGTGGCTCCCGTTGCACCAACGGTCCGGTGGCTCCCGTTGGTATTTCGACGCCTACGGATCCGTTCTCCGCCATTTTGACGGATTACAACTGAGAAGAAAAACGTAAGTGTGAGGCTGGTTTCACATTTGCGTTTTTTTGCGCTTGAAAAAAACGCATACGTGCGCATGCGTTTTTTCCCCTATATTTAACATGGGTGCGCATACCTGCGCGCTGGCATGCGCACGTATGCGATTTTCATGCTCTGCGTTTTTTTGGGGTGTGCGTTTGTATTTTCCAGACGCTACATGTTGCATTTTTTGGTCCTGCAAAAAAGCGCATGCGCACGTATGCGCACGTTTTGCGTTAAAAATGGCCATTATAGCCTATGGATGCGCATATGTGCGCACTGGCATGCGCATGTATGCGTTTTTTTAGCGCTGCGTTTTTTTGGTGGTGTCCACTTGTTGTACTAGTTATAAACTTCTAAAGTCAAAAAAAAAAAAGTCTATATAAAGGAGGTGCCTGCCAAAACTCTGCCACTACTACACTGACAGATTGGAGAGCAGACAGTCACCAAGGAACCCATCTTCTATCAGCGTCAAGAATGTGAGTATATTACATTATATGCCTGTCCTTTTAAATTATGTATGTACTAATGATTTTTAGTATTTTTACATGCAGTATGTCTTCAGAATCCGAATATTCCCCATCGAGGCAGGAATTGGCGCAAGCAGACCGTGAGGTGATTATTTTCGTGCATCTGGTAAGTATATCTGCTGCTTCTCCAAATCTCTTACGTTTTTTTCAACTTTTTTAAGACATCGTCATCATCATCTTCTGCGGACGGGACTAGTGAGGGCGAAGAGCAGGAGCAGCGAAGCCAAGTCCCGGTGGTGATACGGAATGTATGTATCAAATGATTTGTAATGTTCTTTATTTTTTATCTTCTATTTTTACTCTTTTTTATGTTTCTTTTTTTTGTAACTTTTTATTCAATTTAAATTGGATTATTCTAATGAATGTGTTTTGTCTAGGTTCCACAACGGGATGAAGACGTCTACCTGGATAATGAGCAGCTCATCAGCCTGGTCCAGGAGCGTGCGCCGTTGTGGGACAGCCGTGAACGGCTGTACAAGGACAATGTGGTGACCCGGCGGCTATGGAATGAGGTGGCCGCAGCGTTGATGGATGGCTGGGACAGCGCCACAGCATCCTCCAAAAAGGCGTTTAGTGAGTATTTCCCTGCTCTATATTGTGCCGCAGTGACTGTTGTCCTTGACGGCACTGTTGGGTTTCGTGCTAGGTATATTCTAGCAGGAAACCCAACAGTGTCATCGGGCTCTACAGTGACTGCTTTGAGTATTGTATTACTATATTGTGCCGCAGTGACTGTTGTCCTTGACGGCACTGTTGGGTTTCGTGCTAGGTATATTCTAGCAGGAAACCCAACAGTGTCATCGGGCTCTACAGTGACTGCTTTGAGTATTGTATTGCTACATTGTGCCGCAGTGACTGTTGTCCTTGACGGCACTGTTGGGTTTCGTGCTAGGCGTATTCTAGCAGGAAACCCAACAGTGTCATCGGGGTCTACAGTGACTGCTTTGAGTATTGTATTGCTATATTGTGCCGCAGTGACTGTTGTCCTTGACGGCACTGTTTTTTTTTTTCCCAACAGTGGACAAAGTCCGAACACGTTGGCGTTCGATCAAGGACCGCTTCAACAGTGATGTTCGTGCTGAAGGCCAGGTTCGCAGTGGATCTGCGTCAAGGACCAGAACAAGATACCGTCACTATCACGCGTTGCAGTTCCTAAGACCGGTCCTTGCCACGAGATCGTAAGTATTATAAATTTTGGGTTTTTGTTTTTATTAATCTGTGTTTTTCTAATCCACAGCTGATGCTTCTTGTAAAGGCATGGTAGTAATGATTTTCCTTTCTTCCACAGCACCTGGAGCAGCACCCTGCAACCTGGCCCTGGAGCGGTCCTTCCTCGGACGTCCTCTGACCCGTCCCAGCCATCCGACAGCTATGAAGCACCTTGCAGGTCAGCCACACACACAGCTGGTAACCAGGAAGCTGGGCCATCAGGTGTTCCCCTGTCCCAGGTCTCTGCCACTGGTTATGCGGGCACTACCCGCCAGCGGCAGAGGGCCTTGGACAGGAATGTCTTGCCCGAGTTTATGCATTTGAGCGAGGCCTTTAATTCCAGCCTCAAGTCGCTGTCCGACAGAGTTGAAAGCGGTTTTGCACTCATGGAACGTGGTTTTAACCACTTTGAACACCGCTTCAATTCTGTAGAACAGCGCCTTGACCGTCTGGAGGCCGACCTCAACAGACCAGCACACCATTTTTTTAGTAAGATTGAAAAGGGCATGGCGGAACACCTTAGTCCTGAGCAACAGCTGAATGTGCTGCAGGCCTGCAACAATGCTTTCTTGCAGGCTATGCAGCATAATCGGTACGGTCAGCAGTCAGTGGTGTCATTTCCACCTGTGCCACCATTGACTCGCTTCACCTCACTACCGACTTGTGCTGCATACCACTGCACGGACACCTCTATTCAAAGCCAGGACACCCACCGTTACACCACCACAAGTCTGAGTGCAGCTGGTCACTTCACCGACACCACCATGGCAAGCGCTGCTCCTGTCTGGAGCACCACCGCCACTCCCATGCATGCGTGGAGCTCAGCCACCACTAGGCAAACATGGAACAGCCCTGCCGCTACAACAACATGTATAGTAGCCCTGCCACCACCACTCCGCAAACCTGGACCATCACTGCCGCCACCAGTCCTCCTGCAAGGACGAGCACTGCCAACCAAGAGCAGCAGCAGCAGCCACCTCAGCAGCAGCAGCAGCCACCTCAGCAGCAGCCACCTCAGCAGCAGCCACCTCAGCAGCAGCAGCAGCCACCTCAGCAGCAGCCACCTCAGCAGCAGCCACCTCAGCAGCAGTAGCAGCCACCTCAGCAGCAGCAGCAGCCACCTCAGCAGCAGCAGCCACCTCAGCAGCAGCAGCAGCCACCTCAGCAGCAGCAGCCACCTCAGCAGCAGCAGCAGCCACCCCAGCAGACGGGGGACCTACACTCAATATTTGCCCCAAGTTCAAGGCGAAATCAATCAAGGCGGGCATTGGGCCAAAGTCGGTCCAGGCACACAAGCCTACGGCGACATGCCATTACAACAAATGTACCTGAACAGATTTCCTCTCCTCCAAGTGTTCCTAGTTTAATTCCCTTAACTGGACTACCTTCCCCCACAAGTTTTGTTGCCCCTTCCCCTCAAACACCGTCTTCAACTGCAAGTGTTGCATATTCCCTGCACACCCCCAAATTGAAACCATCTGCCCCCAAACGCCGGAAAAAATAATTTTTTGGTTTATTTTTGTGATTAAAAATAAATTTACATTTGTGGTTCACCATTACAAAGTTTCATTAATGTTGTTTGCGCCGCTCACACACACTGATGGGTAAATACATGTTAAAAACCAACCCAAGGCCTAGTATAGTCATATGTGAAATAACACGGACTAGTATAGTCATACCAAGGCCTAGTGTAATAACTCGAGTTTTACCAACTTGGATCTGGTTTCATGAAAAACAAAAAGTTGAAACTTGTCTAAAAAATAAGTTTCTTTCTTAAAAAGTTTCACCAGTTTGTTTTTTGTGAAACAAGATGCTAGTTGGTAAAAATCGAGTTATTACAGTAGGCCTTGGTATGACTATACTAGGCCGTGGTATTTCACATGACTATACTAGTAGGCCCAAGGCCTACTATACTCATATTTGAAATACCACGGCCTAGTATAGTCATTCCAAGGCCTAGTGTAATAACTCTAGAAACTTGTCTATTTATACACTACCACAATTTTAAATAAAAGTTGGAATTGAGCTGATTACATTCATCCACTCAATGCTGACTTGTATTCCCCATTGACTTTCATTGGGTGGGGTTGGGTTTTGAGGGTTGGGTTTTGAAAAAATCACATACTTTTTTTTCAACTAGTTTGACCCATTTTCTCTTGAAAAAAAATGGTTTCCTGATTCATGGCCTGCAGCTTTGCTCGTTCCAATATATTTCACGCAGACTAGCAATGCTGCATTTTAACTCATATGTGTATTTACCTGCCCAGGTGTGTGAACATCAAAAAATTCAGTTATACATGGGAAGTTTTTTATTTAATTGGATTTTAAAAAATATAGTGCACTCAGTAATGGTATCAAATAAGGTTTTTTATTACCATAAACAAACAAAAACATTACACCATTTCATCTTGCCAGTGCACCCGTCCTACATCAGAAATAAAGTAGGCCGCAAATTGGTCCCTCATTTGGCCAACTTCAACGGATGACCTGAGAGTGTGCTGAGTGAATTCAGGCAATGGGTTAGGAGCATCATCGTCCAGTTCAAAGGTCGGGTGCTCTTTAGCCATCACAAAGTTATGTAGAACCACACAGGCCTTCACCACCTCATCGACTGTTTCAAGTTTAAGATTAATGGCCGTGCCCAGAATTCGCCATCTGGAGACAAGAATCCCAAAAGCACACTCGACAGTTCTTCTGGCCCTGGTCAGCCTGTAATTAAATATTTTTTTGGTGTGGTCCAAGTCCCGGCTGGAGTAGGGTTTCAGTAAGTTTCCGCACATTTGAAAAGCCTCATCGCCAACCATTACAAAGGGCATTGGCGGAGCTTCGGTGTGAGGAAGAGGCCGTGGCAAAGGGAAATTAAATTGGTTGCCATACAACCTCCGGCCCATGTCTGAGTTTTTAAAAGCCTGTGAGTCATTACCACGGCCAAATGCTCCAATGTCCACTGCAACAAACATACATCCGGCATCCGCAATGGCCATGACTACTATTGAAAAGTACTTTTTGTAATTATAGTACTCAGATCCCGTTCTTTTGGGTTTGATGATCCGTATGTGTTTACCATCAACAGCTCCCAAACAGTTGGGAAAATTGCATACTGTCCAGAATTTGTCAGCAATTTCCATCCACTTTTCAGCGGTGGGCAGGGGCAGAAATTCTGGACAAAGAACATTCCAGAGAGCCCGGCAGGTGTCAGCAACAATTCCAGACAAGGTAGAGATTCCAATACGGTACTGGAAGTGTAGTGAAGATAGGGTTTCTCCAGTCGCCAGGAATCTGTGAACAGACAAAGAAGTAAAATTAATATTTATGTATATTATTTTAAAAAACTATAAAATAAAATATTAGTACATTCACGAAAACTAATTACCCAATGTTTTGAATACTAAATTTAAAAAAAAACCATCAGACCGCACCCCTTGGTTTAATATTACATACCGTAATGTCACCAGTAGCCGTTCCTCAGGAGGAATCGCACGACGGAGCTGTGTGTCCTGTCTCCGGATGGATTGTTGGACACGAGCAAGCAAATCCCTGAAACTTTCTTGGGACATCCGGATATAATCTATAAATTTCTCCGGGTTTGACTGGAGCTCGCTGTAGAGGGTGTGGTATGCCCCACGGCTCTCCCGGAGTTCATCAATCGGATGTATCCACATACGCCGCCGCTGCCGTCTTCGCTCCCTCTCTCTCTTCCTTTGTTCATGGCAAGCAACTGCATACGCCTGAGCCATCGCGATGTCCAAATCCAAGTTGAAGTGAAAACTCTTCCAGCGCAGATCCATGGTCACGAGAAGAATCAAGCAAATGTGAAGAATACTGTAGACAGGGTCTATATATTAACATACCACACCCACAATGAAGTCCCATTGGTCTTGTGTGTTGTTGAATGTTTTTTTTTTCTTTTTTGGGGGGTTTTTCCAAAATCTGTAAAAAAACGCAAACGCACAAAAAACGCATACAAACGCACAAAAACGCTGCGTTTTTTTCCTGCATGCGCATAAAAATGCTTGAAAAAAACGCAGCGTTTGTATGCATTTGTATGCGTTTTTTCAATGCGTTTTTTTGCGGGAAAAACGCGCTGCAAAAAAAAGCAAGTGTGAAACAGGCCTGAAACAGGCCTAACACTTAAATCATTTCTGTCATTCCAGGTAATAATATATGTAAGGGGGTGAAGAGTCAGAAGGGGGTTACCTCCTCTGTTCCGTGTCTGGAACCACATAGCCGGACAGCAGGGTTGCCGGGGAGAAGACTTGCTGACTTGGACCGACTGCACCATGTGACCGTCAGGAGCAGTGGGGGAAGAGAAGGGGCGGTGGACTGGAAGCTGTGCAGGCTGAGGGCGTGAAAGCAGAGCGCACCAGAGTCAGAGCAGAGCGCGCCAGAGTCAGAGCAGCGCGCGTCACGGAGAGAGCAGATTGCAGCACCGCACACCAGTAGAGAGTGGACTCCCGGTCAGGGTACTGAGGCAGAAGGACGTGACATAGAGAGCGCTGTCTGTGAGAATGTGACCGTGGAAGCCCCGGTGACCATAGGAGGCTTCCCCCCTGACAAGGCAAAGACAGTGACCCGTGCGCGCAGCCCCGTTGCCCGCAGTGACAGGCCAGAGCCCCCTGAGTGTGGCAGAGAGACTTTTCAGTGTACGCAGCATCGTTCCTGCGGAGAGACCGTTAGCTTGACATACAGAGACTCAGAGCAGGGGAGACTCAGTTCCACAGCATCACCCTGCCTCCTGCTTTAACCCCGGAGTTCCCGTGTCCTGAGAGAGAGAGACTACAGAGACTTCAAGTGCCGCTGTTGACGGTGCCAACGTTGGGGAAAACGACCCTTCAATCAAGACTTCATCGGGCTGATAAGTTGCAAGAATACCCGTTTAATTATTTTTATTCTGCTTAACTGTTTTACAGCTTTTCCTAGTTTTAGTGTTCCGTTAAATCGTTGAACTCTGTCAGTTTAACCCCCACTGCTTCTCCCTGTGTGGAGATACTATACCCTGTAAAAAAAACCTTTTAACTTTTCGTCTGTCTCTGATCCGTGGTGACATCATCCGCACCTGCTCATTATTACATATACATGAGGGATAAAACTATTTCTGGGCATTGTATGACTTGTATCCACTGTTTTTTACCAGTGTTCTACAGCCTCAGTCAAAATTCCAGTTTTCTCTGAGCTAGTGAGTGGAGACTGGCTGCTATGAAGTCTCCCATAAACAACGCATACACAGACATTCCTGCACTCCTGCCTCTATGTAGCACATGATCAGAAAAAGCAGCAGCATGGAGGACATTATACAGTGGTACTGTGAGCAGCATAGCTGTGAAACCAGATCTGGAGAGAGATGAAATACTAGGAAGCAGCAGCTTGGAGTACGTTCAAAAGTAGTAATGTGAGCAGTGTGACTGTGAATCGAGCTCTGCAGAGAGATGAAACACTAGAAAGCAGCAGCATGGAAAACATTATACATTGGTGCTGAGTAGTGTAGCTGTGAATCCAGCTCTGCAGTGAGATGAATCACTTATTAGAAAGCAGCAACATGGAGAACATTATACAATGGTACTCTGAGTAGTGTAGCTGTGAATCCAGCTCTGAAGTGACCTGAAAAACTTACTAGAAGGCAGTAGAATTCTCTGTACAATTTTCTTTGCTTCTTTCACTATCTGATCTCTCAGTTAGCTGGCAGTCTGTCTTGCTTTGACCATGATGATAATTTAGCAATTTTTCTGAGTGATTTATGAAGAAGGCAGGGAGAGGAGAAGAAGTGGCTCATATGTAGAGGAAAAAGCATATTTCTCTGCTAAAGATATATTACAAATTTTTGTTTTTACTATTTAATGAAACAATAGTTTTTAAAACAGCAGTGACCATTTAAAAAACAATTACCAAACCACTCAATAAGAAAAAAGCGCGAGACACATGGAAGTCTGGAAGGGGTTTTCAAGTGGAGACTGTGTTGCGTAATCACACAGAGGTTAGCACAACTGTAGGGGGCTAATCAGATGTGTGGACCCGCAACAGTTTATCATGTGAAAGCGTCCTAATGTGTTCATTATTTTATGCATTATATTTATACTGAATGACAGTTGTATTTGGACATTGAATAGTAGTAATAAATAGTACACAAAAAATTGAATTTGTCACCTTTGCCATTTTTTTCTCTAAAATTTGATTTGACATAAATGGTAAGTACTCCAATTGCCCTGAAAAGATATACATAACTCTCAGACGTCTCCTAGGACTGTTTCCAAACACTGTAAAGCTATTTAACACAAACAGAGCCTTAGAAATGTCACTGTGACCTCCATATGTATGGCTATGGGATAGTGGTAAAAAACAACCTGTTAATCTCCTTCACTGCCTTTCTGACTTTCTTTAAGGCTGAGCTGTGACGTGTTCTCACTATCCAGATTCACGCCAAAATGACTGCTGCATTTCCTGCCTCAGTTTTTATACAGGCACATAGTTTGTCATGTGATATACCATGTGATGTGATAGTTTCAGAAGCTCGCGAGTGTGTGCCTGAGGTTATGTGAGCCCTCTCTGGCTGATGCAATCTTCTGTCATGTGTAAATTGGTTAACAACATTTTTGGTGGTTCGTGGGAAGCAAATTGCAAATTGTTCGAATTCAGAGTATCAAGAGAATTTCCAAACATTCTAGACAAATTTGATTTGAATTGATTCAATTCTCTCTTCTCTAATTAGTAGGAAACAACCCAGCAGTGTCTGGTGGACACTTTATGGTAGAAATAATTGCATACTGTACTGGGTAATAGTTAGGCTTTGTATGGCAGTATGACTCAGGCACCGAGTGGCTGTTTTGTGTGGGCATTATATGGAAGAACTATGTGTCATTGTATGGCAGTAGAAAGGGTCTAGGTATCTGCATATTGCCTACAGATTTTCAGATTACTGAGCAACTGTCTAAAAATGACAGGGAGCCCCTTAAGGCTACTTTCACACATCAGGCTTTTTCCGACAGGCAGGATCTGGCTATTTTTAGAAAATACGGAACCGGTGAAATCTGCCGCCGGAACCGTTTTTTTCTCATTGAATTGTAATAGCGCCGGATCGCGCCGCATGGCCTTCTGTTTCTTCCAGTTTTCGCTGGATCCAACTAAAATTTTAATTCCGGCATCTGGGAAAAACGTGTCCAGTAACGTTTTTTGGCTGCGGTGGAAAACCGGACAGCGCCAGATGCGGCGCTTCGGGCTTTTTGCTACAATGCAAGTCTATGGGCGCCGGGATGCGCTGGATATCGAAAAAGCTGGATCCGGTCACCGGATCCGTTCTTTAAGTCTGAGCATGCTCAGATCCAACTGGATCCTCCCTTCAGCGTTTTTAAAAACCGGATCCGTCTTAAAATGGACGAAACAGATGGAAAACTGATGAAACAGATCCGGATTTTTGCCGATTCCGCTAGACGGATCCGGCGGAAAAATGGATCCGTTTCATCAGTTTTCCACAATTTACGCCGGTTCCGGCGCGTCGCCGCATCCTGTCTGTCAGAAGAAACCTGATGTGTGAAAGTATCCTTATGTTCCGATGGCCATATTCTCTATCCAGTACCTTATCTTATTGTGTCCCACATAAAAATGTCATGTTTATTTTGTACTTCTAACCACAAAAATGTATTTTTTTGTTTTTTTTGTTCTTTATTTTTTGCATTTATTATTCTCACTTGATATGTGGCGTACTCGGCAGGGAGGCAACATGCCCCAACACTTCCACAGGAAAAAGAGGAAGAGACTCTGCCCGTTCGGCAAACATTACTTGTAACTGTGCAGGAAACAGCTTAGCGATCTGGCATTAGCTGAGGATATCAAGATGTTTAGCTAGCGGTCTTGCAATCAGCCGGGGTTTGTCTCCTACTGGTTTTGCCGCTTGTCTTTATTTGTTTTGTACTTTCCTATAAATTGTGTTAAACTAATATCGGTAAAGTGTTGTTGTGTCGAGAACTCACTTACTGTAAGGCTTTGCTCCTCTCAGGTCTCATGGCATCTGAATACAATGATTGGGCAAATGCCGTTATCCTTTAGGACAAGAGACACAAAAAGTTAATTGAAAAGTTTTAGGCAGTTTTGGAAAAATTGCTGGTCAGTAAGATCGCTCTCAAAAATAGAAATGGTAATACTTTATTTTTATCAATTAATAAAATGCAAAGTGAATGAATAGAAGAGAAATGTAAATCATATTAAATAATTGCTGTGGCCACCCTTTGCCGTCAAAATTTAAGTTCTTCTAGGGACATTTACACTCAGTTTTTGAAAAATTTGACAGGGAGATTGTAAGAGAACTGACCCCAGACCTTCAGGCTTGTGCAGATCTTTTTGTCTTCTCATGTGGCCCCAAACAGACTGGATGATGTGAGATCAGAGCTCTGAGGAGCCGGATGATCGCTTCATGGACTCCTTCTTTTTAGTAGCATTGACTAAATGTTTGGGGTCATTGTTCAGTTGCAGAATAAATTTGCAGCCGATGGTATTACTTGATGGGTAAGTATCTGACTGGATTTCTTGGAGTTGAGGACACGATTAATCTACTAAATTCCCAACTCCATTGACTGAAATGCACCTCCTAACTTGCAGGACCCTCCACCATGCTTCACTGTTCCTGCAAACACCCATCACTGTGCCACTCTGCAGTGTTTCAGCAAACAAACTGCTTATATTACAACCAAATATTTCACATTTTGACACAATAGTCCAGGGAACCTGCTTCCATTTTTATGAACCCCAGTTTCCATGTTTTTGTGCATAGTTGAAACTCTTGGCCTTGTTTCCATGTAGAAGGTATTTCTTTTGGCTGCAATTCTTCCATGAAGACACTTCTGCCCAATCTTCTCTGAACAGTAGATGGGTGTAGCTGGTCCCACTGGTTGCTGCTAGTTCTGAGCTGATGGCAATGCTGGACATCTTCCAATTTCAATGACAAGTGAGCATAATGTGTTTTTCATCCGCTGCACTAAGTTTCCTAGGCTAGTTTCCTTCATCTACAGTCCTCAATGTTGCCCCTTTTTTTGGTGTCCTCAGTGCTGAGAAATACATGCAGATACTTATTGTTACAGAACCCCCCAGCACCCTGAATAGGAGATGCATGTATGATGGGTGCAATGTGAGATGCATACCCCTAATGCAGCAACCGACCGGCTGCGACCCCTGGGCAGAGATAAACGAGATATCCCACTTCTGACCTCCCCCCACCTTTGTAAATCCCACAGTAAATGATCGGGGGTCGCCAGCCACCTGCGGCTATTGTAATGTATGTCTGGCGTCTTATTTGGAGCCTGTTATCTACTGGCCCGCCACATATTGATTGTCCTGTCCTCTGTATGTATGTATATTCTGAGACCTGTGAGTAAAATGTTGTCACACTGGAAATACGTGGAGAAGCAGTGATCTTTTATATGTTCCCATGTTACAAAGCCTTTTGAGCCAACGTCCTTCATCCAGAAGTGAGGAAAAGCAGACTGGACGTATTATAATTCCCCCTCCTTGGATATTACGCATGTGTTAGGGTTAGGAACTGGAGTCAGCACAGTAGCTCTGACACTGCATAGCGCCGCAGTGTTCCTCATCGTCTTCATCTTGCTCCTTGGTCGTCGGCCCGTACAGGCCTTCTGGATCACTGCTACTGCAGGGGCTGCCTAAGTAACGCCGTGTGCCTTAGGAGCGCTTTCCAGCTCAGTTGTTAGGCTGGTTAGTGGCGTCCGTCAGGGCGGACAGTGCACCCGTACTAAGCGGTGGTTCACACTACCGTGACCTGTGACGCTAACAGGTTGCGGTTGTTCGCCGGCTGGCATGTGCCTCGTGAAGTAACGGGGTTCGCGCCTGTTCACACCGGGTTAGTGTTTTCCCACCGGTGTCTGGCTCTCTCCTACACGCCTTCTCCCCATTGTTTTAGCTGCAGTTGGTCACCTCTGCACTGTGGGGCTTGGGCTGCGAACGCACCTTATATATTATTTCGTCTTTATTTGGTGCGTTCCGCCAGCCCATAACAGGTATATTGATATGCTGCAGTCGGGACAGAGGTGCCGACTGTCCATCTCCGCGGATAAGCTGCAGGCGCCGCTGGACATAGTGTACATGGGATTTCTTGAACGTACACTGCGTCCAACCCGCAGCGTTTACTGATCATGTGCACATGCACAAACACACAATTTATTGTGTACTTCTCATCCCTCATGGCACCTATCTCTGCCTTAACCAATGTGGTGGCTAATAGCAGAGTCTTGCCTAACTTGGCTGTGTTGGCTTTTCAGCATTTGAAAGAGGTTTCTGCGAGAGCTCTGGTGCTGCACCATCCCGATCCTAGCAAACAGTTTCTCCTAGAAGTGGATGCCTCCTTTATCGGTGCTGGGTCAGTGCTTCTGCTAAGAACTTCTGCAGGGAAGTCCATCTCTTGCGTTTTTTCTCTAAACTATTTTCACTAGCCAAGCGGAGTTTCTCAGGTAGTGCAGCTCATCCAGGATGGCACATCCATACGAACAGGGTAGCGGTGTCTGTCAGCACAGTGTCCAGAACTTGGAACAGATACGTGAACAGATGTGTCCTCTCAGTCTGTCAGAAACAGACTACATGAGGGTGTTATGAGGGCCCAACGTCCACCATTAGGTGTTGTGCTTACAGTCCAACACCGTGCAGGGCGATTGGCATTTGCCAGAGAACACCACGATTGGCAGATTCGACATTGGAGCACTGTGCTCTTCACGGATGAGAGCAGGTTCACACTGAGCATATATGACAGAGTCTGGAGACAATGTGGAAAACGTTCTGCTGCCTGCAACATCCTCCAGCATGACCGGTTTGACAGAGGTGTGAGGAGGCAGCCCTCCATGTGCTAGCCAGATGTACCTTGACTACTATTAGGCACTCGGATGAAATCCTCAGACTCATTGTGAGACCATATGCAGGTGCACTGGGTCCTGGGTCCCTTCTGATGCATGACAATGCTAGGCCTCATGTGGCTGAAGTGTGTCAGCAGTTCCTCCATGATGAAGGCATTGATGCTATGTACTGGCCTGCTGATTCCCCAGGCCTGAATCCAATCAAGCAAATCTGGGACATCATGTCTTGTTCCTTCCACCAAAGCCATGTTGCCCCACAGACTGTCCAGGAGTTGACTAATGTTTTACTCCATGTCTGGGAGGAGATCCCTCAGGAGAACATCTGCCACCTCATCAAGACCATGCCCAGGCATTATAGGGAGGTTATTTAGGCACATGGAGGCCACACACAATACTGAGCATCATTTCCCTGTCTTGAGGCATTTCCACTGAAGTTGGATCAGCCTGTAATTTGATTTTTCACTTTGATTTTGAGCATCATTCCAAATCCAGACCTCCATGGCATATTAATTTTGATTGATCATTTTTCTGTTTTATTGTTTTCAACGCATTTCACTATGTAATGAATAAATATTTGCAACTAGAATATTTAATTCAATGATATCTAGGATGTGGTATTTTAGTGTTCCCTTTAGTTTTTTGAGCAGTGTATATCATATAAGAAACATAGTGCCAAATCAGTAATACTTCTGTCCGTGAATCTGCATACGACTTCTTTCCTATAGGGGCCACCAATTGAAGAATGGAAAATGAAGGAAGGCAAAAGTATGCCAAACAACATAAATCCCTCTAGTTCTGCAAGAGATTGGTTGAAAGGTCCACAAGCCCTGCATTGTGCAGGTCTGAGGATTGTATGGTGACAAGAATCGACACCATTGTTTTGTTCTTGCTATGGTACCTACTTCTCTAATTTGTGCCTGCTACTGTTGACCATAGCTGTCGACACGCTTCAGGTCCTTCTGGCAAGAGGTGGCACTGGCAATGAATGAGGTAAGCTCATTAACTAATGATCTACATTTCATCACTTCTCGGCCTTATGACTTAGATCAAGTGTAGTATCTTTCAAAAAGGCAGTTTTGGCCTTGGCCATCCTAATTGATACATTATGCACACTGATTTTCGTGTGCTTGCTAGTATGGTAGGTGGCTTATATGCTTATCTGGTAGAAAGCCTGGACCACCAGGATCAAATCCACTAGTTTGAAACCTCAACGTGCAAAGTGCCCCAGGAGTGGTGAACATGGGGTGCCTTAATTCACTGGGATTGGAAATCCCACTTGAATTTTGGCACATTAGCAGCTCAAATTTTCTCACTTCTTGGCAATACCCACTTTTCCAGGCCTTTTGGCCTTAGGAGGGGTATTTCTAAATTCCCTATCGAAGGTCAAGGTCCAATTGGTATTACACAGATAAACCCTGCACTATTTTTGTTCTCTGTGTCACCCCTTTTACAGTGTGTGTGTGCACTTTGATTTTTTTCTGATGCAGTTCCCTTATGGGTTCCCTTCTGATAGGTCCTGGGGTGGGGAGCGTGTGACGATCAGGTTCTGCTTCCCCTGATCCCTGACTCTCCTCTCTAGGGGGGAGAGTCGATAGTTGATGTCTCCTAGCTGTAGCTTGTCCCTTTCCTTCACTGTGGCCTTTTGGCTTGGAGGGATGGGGAACGGTCTTTGGGGTCCTTTCTCCTGTTGGAGAGGGTTACAGATGATTGCATCTCAGTGCACTTTTTTGTGGCAACTTTTAGTCACATTTTTAGCACACTCGGGAGAGAGAGCATAATCTCAGGGGAAGAAAAAAAAATAGATCTACAGTTCATAGAAAAGAAAAGTATTCATGTGTGGTCATTATGCAGCACCAGTCCCTCCAGGGTTTTATGGAGAAGTTACAAGGTTAATTCATTTTCACTGATGGTGCATTGAATGTCGTGACCACTGATGTTGCCAGACACTTTTTCTCCATAGAGCCTGTAATAACCAGGTCAGCAGACAATGGCATTAGAGATCAATAGAAAGAAGCTTCTTGCATTACTGACTCCTTATATAACTCTCCCTAACACTAGTAATAACTTAGAAAAGCACTGACAATCAGTTATACAACTTGTTTGCTTCAAAAGCATTATTAGATTAAATTTATCAAGTGGACGTAGAATGTAGAACGTAGAGTCCCTCGTGATCCCGAACAGCAGATCGTCAAAAAATATTTTCTACAAATCAATTTAATTTACAAAGTAGCGTAGATGATACCCTTACAAACGTCTAGTTGGGTGCGACCAGATAAAAATGAAAAAATGACAAGTGGGTTGCAGCAGTAGTGTCAGGCTTTAAGTTTACGGTGCACTTACACTTCCTTTATATTTTTATTTTTTCAGGACATCTGATGAATTTCTAATAGCCACACACACGTGTTTGAAGCCCGCCTGAATGCTTCCTCCCTCAGGTCACCGCCATGTACAACCTTCTCCACAAGGTATAGCTGTGCGACTCCAGATGCCTTACCTCAATATCAGTGCTATGACGCTAGTCACTACTCATAAACAAGAAGCGAGGTTGGGTAGTCAAGAGGTCTGAGATCAAAAGCCAGAAGGGTATGTAATAGACAGAGGGGTAAGACAATGGTATTGTCAGGTCATGGTCTGGGGCACAGAATTCCAAGAAGGTGGCAGATCACAACAAAAGGGCTAGACAAATGCAAGGTCAAAGACAAATGCAAGATCAGAATACAAGAAAAGGAGCTTAGACGCTAGGCTGGGTAGTCAAGTGGTCCGAGGTCAAAAGCCAGAAGGGTATGTCATAGACAGAGGGGTGAAACAAAAGCTTAGTCAGGTCATAATCCGGGGTCAGAATTCCAAGAAGATGGCAGATCACAACAAAAGGGCTAGGCAAATGCAAGGTCAAAAACAAATCCAAGGTTGACCAACAAAGATCAGAATATAAGAAAAGGAGCCCAGACACTAGGCTGGATAGTCAAGAGGTCCGAGGTCAAAAGCCAGCAGGGTATGTCATCAACAGAGGGGTGAGACAACAGCTTAGTCAAGTCATAATCCGGGGTCAGAATTCCAAGAAGATGGCAGATCACAACAAAAGGGCTAGGCAAATGCAGGATCAAAGACAAATCCATAGTCGATCAATAAAGATCAGAATACAAGAATAGAAGCCTAGAGTGCACACACTTCATGAGCAAAGCTACA
Source organism: Dendrobates tinctorius (assembly GCF_039654945.1). Classification (NCBI taxonomy): domain Eukaryota; kingdom Metazoa; phylum Chordata; class Amphibia; order Anura; family Dendrobatidae; genus Dendrobates; species Dendrobates tinctorius. The sequence continues at coordinate 11,244,714 of NW_027361763.1, forward strand.
ATTGGCAGCAATCTAAGGCAGAGAGCTGGCTAAGTCGTCAGGTGATTACTGTGAACAGGAGACACATGGATGAAGACCCGGGGCACCCTGGTCCTGATTGAATGGCTAAACTGTCACTCAAGACATTCACAGCTCTGCACGCCCCAGCATCCGCTTGGACCACTGAGCTGTCAGTCACCATACTGACAGCTCAGCACGTCCCTGTCCTAAATTGGACAGCAGAACTGTCATTCATTGCATCTAGACACACTGACAGGAGGAATCATGACAAATGCTTTTTCAGCCACACATCATCTTGACCAATAAAAAAACACATCTGTTTACTACTTTAGGAATGTCTGTGTTATGTTCCACATGGTGAGGTGGCTGAAATAATATACTACGCAGCTATTCACAGGTCAATTTTTTTTCTGTGATCTGATGGTACACATGAAAAAAAACGCAACACGAATTGGTGTGTCATGGACTGGTTGCTCAGAGATGCTTGGGAAACTTCCATTGATTTTTCTTTTTTTGTTTTTGCATATCACAAATGAAACGGTCCATTGTTATGACTATAGAGTGTAGGTAAGGTCTAATAGACACATCTGTGTCCTTCTTCTGCACCTCCATATCTGTACTCAGAAAATGTCTGACTTGACATCTGTCTCTCCGCACCCGGGGCAGTAATTCTAAGCCTGTGACCTCCATGACTTAGGACACCAGTTATTACAGCCTGATTTCCAGTCTTATACACATACCGGCTCGGCTCACAGTAATCTAAACGCCTGTAACATTATCTCTGAGACAGAAATAATAAAATCACTATACAGATATTCTCGTCATGAAAACTGAGCCGTATAGATCTGGTGGACAAACATTGGTTGTCAGACCTCTGTCTTCTATGGGACCCGATAACATGGCAGCCATCATCAATGTCTGGCCTTGATTCCATACATTTAAAGGAGAAAAATAACTTTATGGAGGTGATATATTTAGTGGTTCCATAGTGGAGAGGTGCCATCGGGATCTATAGAAGCGTTTATACTTATGTGAAATGTTGGGCGTCACATAGATAACAAGGTTGCCCCTCACTACCCATCAGAAATTGGCTTTTCATCCTATTTTAATGTTTGCAGCTCCCTGTCACGTACCCACTTCTCAGCACGTGATTTGGGGTTGTGCCTGCAAGGGTTAATCTATCTCCTCTCACTCAGTCCAGCATTCAACCTATTTTCTATGCTGCAATGGGAGCAAAAATCACACCCCAACACAGACCACACACCCTGCTTCATACACGCCGGAAGTACCACTACTATGTGCCCATCACCAGGAGCACACACTCTTTAAGGCTATAGATTCTTTAGAGCAGCAAGGTTCAGACTTATTAAAGTTTTAAGCTTTAATATAAAAGGTACAGTGCTTACAATAAAAAGGATATAAAAATGGAAATAAAAAGTGACATACAAATATGTAAAACAGTGATAAAATAAAAGGAAGAAAACTTACAGAAATATCAAACTTTGCAGTCTGTTATTCTGTCCCTGAGGGAGGGGGGAATATGAAATGGAGCACAACAGCTAAGCTGCCCTCACATGTGAACACTTTTCTTTGTGTATAAGCCTAATTTATAGATGTGACTTGGGAATCCAATTTCTAGGCCAGCCTCTCATGTTAATATTCTAATAGCTGGCTTGTGACTGGACCATGGCTATTTTACCAATGAATACATTATTTTTTCTCTGAAACTCTTGTGTAACCTTTCTCATAGATAGTGTCGTTATCCAGTTGGCAGCTCTTCTTCAAAAGAGCTAAGAGGTGTGAAATGTTACCACTGTGTGGTTCTCAGGAAAGCCCCCTGGGGAGATTGGAGACAGGAGACTGCCTTCTCAGGATAACATGAGGACCATGAGGTCATGACCTGTGTGGAGAGCTGCAGTCTAAGATAAATGTTAATTACTGCTGGTCATACATGCATACATATACATATTTCACTACACTCCCATTTTCCTTCTGGTGAGTGTTACCATTCAAGTAAGTTTTGTACCCTTTTTTGCCTAGCACGATATTACTGCACATGCGTGCCATTTTTTTCCTGGATGCAGTGCTCACCACATGATCCATGGACTTCATTGTTATTTCCTTTGGAATGGCCGACTGTTTTATATCCTCCTGACACTTCTGGCAATCATTATCTTGATTGCTATTTTCGGCATTTGATCTTCTTAATTTGCACCCTATTCAAGACTCATCTGACAACACAACACTATTACCCTGATGAAGGCACAAGTGTGTGGTGATATGCGTGGGATGGGTTTCTCCCCTCTCCTCTTGCTTGATCATCTTTGGCCCATGTTACGTGCACATAGCTCTCATTTTTTGTTGATCCCCACTTCCTTCATTGGCTTATTATTTTCTTCATTGATTCATTATTTATCCAGGATCGCATTTGCCTTTGGTCAGTTGTGTTTATCATATGATTTTCATCATGACACATTACTGACTTAAATCATGTATTTCGGTTTCTTTGTGGGTATTACAGTAGATTTGTGCATATTCTCTTGGGGCAACTTGTTTTATCTACTGTACTATAATCATTTTCAAGTAGAGGTTGTAATTTATCATAACCTTGTTGTGATGCTTTTTAAATACATTAGACACATACAGCACATACCGCTCACATATCAGACACATACACCACATACCGCTCACATATCAGACACATACAGCACACACCGCTCACATATCAGACACATACAGCACACACCGCTCACATATCAGACACATACAGCACACACCTCTCACATATCAGACACATACAGCACACACCGCTCACATATCAGACACATACAGCACACACCGCTCACATATCAGACACATACAGCACACACCGCTCACATATCAGATAAATACAGCACACACCGCTCACATATCAGACACATACAGCACACACCGCTCTCATATCAGACACATACATCACACACCGCTCACATATCAGACACATACAGCACACACCGCTCACATATCAGACACATACAGCACACACCGCTCACATATCAGACACATACAACACACACCGCTCACATATCAGACACATACAGCACACACCGCTCACATATCAGACACATACATCACACACCGCTCTCATATCAGACACATACAACACACACCGCTCACATATCAGACACATACAGCACACACCACTCACATATCAGACACATACAGCACACACCGCTCTCATATCAGACACATACACCACATACCGCTCACATGTCAGACACATACAGCACACACCGCTCACATATCAGACACATACAGCACACACCGCTCACATATCAGACACATACAGCACACACCGCTCACATATCAGACACATACAGCACACACCGCTCACATATCAGACACATACACCACATACCGCTCACATATCAGACACATACAGCACACACCGCTCACATATCAGACACATACAGCACACACCGCTCACATATCAGACACATACAGCACACACCGCTCACATATCAGACACATACAGCACACACCGCTCACACATCAGATAAATACAGCACACACCGCTCACATATCAGACACATACAGCACACACCGCTCTCATATCAGACACATACATCACACACCGCTCACATATCAGACACATACAGCACACACCGCTCTCATATCAGATAAATACAGCACACACCGCTCACATATCAGACACATACAGCACACACCGCTCTCATATCAGACACATACATCACACACCGCTCACATATCAGACACATACAGCACACACCGCTCACATATCAGACACATACAGCACACACCGCTCTCATATCAGACACATACATCACACACCGCTCACATATCAGACACATACAGCACACACCGCTCACATATCAGACACATACAGCACAGACTGCTCACATATCAGACACATACATCACACACCGCTCTCATATCAGACACATACAGCACACACCGCTCACATATCAGACACATACAGCACACACCGCTCTCATATCAGACACATACAGCACACACCGCTCTCATATCAGACACATACAGCACACACCGCTCACATATCAGACACATACAGCACACACCGCTCTCATATCAGACACATACATCACACACCGCTCTCATATCAGACACATACAGCACACACCGCTCTCATATCAGACACATACAGCACACACCGCTCACATATCAGACACATACAGCACACACCGCTCACATATCAGACACATACAGCACACACCGCTCACTTATTAGACACATACAGCACACACCGCTCACATATCAGACACATACAGCACACACCGCTCTCATATCAGACACATACAGCACACACCGCTCTCATATCAGACACATACAGCACACACCGCTCACATATCAGATAAATACAGCACACACCGCTCACATATCAGACACATACAGCACACACCGCTCTCATATCAGACACATACATCACACACCGCTCACATATCAGACACATACAGCACACACCGCTCACATATCAGACACATACAGCACACACCGCTCACATATCAGACACATACATCACACACCGCTCTCATATCAGACACATACAGCACACACCGCTCACATATCAGACACATACAGCACACACCACTCACATATCAGACACATACAGCACACACCGCTCTCATATCAGACACATACATCACACACCGCTCTCATATCAGACACATACAGCACACACCGCTCTCATATCAGACACATACAGCACACACCGCTCACATATCAGACACATACAGCACACACCGCTCACATATCAGACACATACAGCACACACCGCTCACTTATTAGACACATACAGCACACACCGCTCACATATCAGACACATACAGCACACACCGCTCTCATATCAGACACATACAGCACACACCGCTCTCATATCAGACACATACAGCACACACCGCTCACATATCAGACACATACAGCACACACCGCTCACATATCAGACACATACAGCACACACCTCTCACATATCAGACACATGCAGCACACACCGCTCACATATCAGACACATACAGCACACACCGCTCACATATCAGACACATACAGCACACACCGCTCACATATCAGACACATACAGCACACACTGCTCTCATATCAGACACATACAGCACACACCGCTCTCATATCAGACACATACATCACACACCGCTCTCATATCAGACACATACAGCACACACCGCTCACTTATTAGACACATACAGCACACACCTCTCACATATCAGACACATACAGCACACACCGCTCACATATCAGACACATACAGCACACACCGCTCACTCATTAGACACATACAGCACACACCGCTCACATATCAGACACATACAGCACACACCGCTCACATATCAGACACATACATCACACACCGCTCACATATCAGACACATACAGCACACACCGCTCTCATATCAGACACATACATCACACACCGCTCACATATCAGACACATACAGCACACACCGCTTACATATCAGACACATACAGCACACACCGCTCACATATCAGACACATACATCACACACCGCTCACATATCAGACACATACAGCACACACCGCTCACATATCAGACACATACAGCACACACCGCTCACATATCAGACACATACATCACACACCGCTCTCATATCAGACACATACAGCACACACCGCTCACTTATTAGACACATACAGCACACACCGCTCACATATCAGACACATACAACACACACAGCTCACATATCAGACACATACAGCACACACCGCTCACATATCAGACACATACAGCACACACCGCTCACATATCAGACACATGCAGCACACACCGCTTACATATCAGACACATACAGCACACTCCACTCACATATCAGACACATACAGCACACACCACTCACATATCAGACACATACAGCACACACCGCTCACATATCAGACACATACATCACACACCGCTCACATATCAGACACATACAGCACACACCGCTCACATATCAGACACATGCAGCACACACCGCTTACATATTAGACACATGCAGCACACACCGCTTACATATTAGACACATGCAGCACACACCTCTCACATATCAGACACATACATCACACACCGCTCACATATCAGACACATACAGCACACACCGCTCACTTATTAGACACATACAGCACACACCGCTCACATATCAGACACATACAACACACACAGCTCACATATCAGACACATACAGCACACACCGCTCACTTATCAGACACATACAGCACACACCGCTCACATATCAGACACATACAACACACACAGCTCACATATCAGACACATACATCACACCCCGCTCACATATCAGACACATACAGCACACACCGCTCACTTATTAGACACATACAGCACACACCGCTCACATATCAGACACATACAGCACACACCGCTCACATATCAGACACATGCAGCACACACCGCTTACATATTAGACACATGCAGCACACACCGCTTACATATTAGACACATACAGCACACACCGCTCACATATCAGACACATACAACACACACCGCTCACTTATTAGACACATACAGCACACACCGCTCACATATCAGACACATACAGCACACACCGCTCTCATATCAGACACATACAGCACACACCGCTCTCATATCAGACACATACAGCACACACCGCTCACATATCAGACACATACAGCACACACCGCTCACATATCAGACACATACAACACACACCGCTCACTTATTAGACACATACAGCACACACCGCTCACATATCAGACACATACAGCACACACCGCTCTCATATCAGACACATACAACACACACAGCTCACATATCAGACACATACAACACACACCGCTCACTTATTAGACACATACAGCACACACCGCTCACATATCAGACACATACAGCACACACCGCTCTCATATCAGACACATACAGCACACACCGCTCACATATCAGACACATACAGCACACACCTCTCACATATCAGACACATGCAGCACACACCGCTCACATATCAGACACATACAGCACACACCGCTCACATATCAGACACATACAGCACACACCGCTCACATATCAGACACATACAGCACACACTGCTCTCATATCAGACACATACAGCACACACCGCTCTCATATCAGACACATACAGCACACACCGCTCACATATCAGACACATACAGCACACACCGCTCACATATCAGACACATACAGCACACACCGCTCACTTATCAGACACATACAGCACACACCTCTCACATATCAGACACATACAGCACACACCGCTCACATATCAGACACATACATCACACACCGCTCTCATATCAGACACATACAGCACACACCGCTCACTTATTAGACACATACAGCACACACCTCTCACATATCAGACACATACAGCACACACCGCTCACATATCAGACACATACAGCACACACCGCTCACTCATTAGACACATACAGCACACACCGCTCACATATCAGACACATACAGCACACACCGCTCACATATCAGACACATACATCACACACCGCTCACATATCAGACACATACAGCACACACCGCTCTCATATCAGACACATACATCACACACCGCTCACATATCAGACACACACAGCACACACCGCTTACATATCAGACACATACAGCACACACCGCTCACATATCAGACACATACATCACACACCGCTCACATATCAGACACATACAGCACACACCGCTCACATATCAGACACATACAGCACACACCGCTCACATATCAGACACATACATCACACACCGCTCTCATATCAGACACATACAGCACACACCGCTCACTTATTAGACACATACAGCACACACCGCTCACATATCAGACACATACAACACACACAGCTCACATATCAGACACATACAGCACACACCGCTCACATATCAGACACATACAGCACACACCGCTCACATATCAGACACATGCAGCACACACCGCTTACATATCAGACACATACAGCACACACCACTCACATATCAGACACATACAGCACACACCGCTCACATATCAGACACATACATCACACACCGCTCACATATCAGACACATACAGCACACACCGCTCACATATCAGACACATGCAGCACACACCGCTTACATATTAGACACATGCAGCACACACCGCTTACATATTAGACACATGCAGCACACACCTCTCACATATCAGACACATACATCACACACCGCTCACATATCAGACACATACAGCACACACCGCTCACTTATTAGACACATACAGCACACACCGCTCACATATCAGACACATACAACACACACAGCTCACATATCAGACACATACAGCACACACCGCTCACTTATCAGACACATACAGCACACACCGCTCACATATCAGACACATACAACACACACAGCTCACATATCAGACACATACATCACACACCGCTCACATATCAGACACATACAGCACACACCGCTCACTTATTAGACACATACAGCACACACCGCTCACATATCAGACACATACAGCACACACCGCTCACATATCAGACACATGCAGCACACACCGCTTACATATTAGACACATGCAGCACACACCGCTTACATATTAGACACATACAGCACACACCGCTCACATATCAGACACATACAACACACACAGCTCACATATCAGACACATACAGCACACACCTCTCACATATCAGACACATACAGCACACACCGCTCACATATCAGACACATACATCACACACCGCTCTCATATCAGACACATACATCACACACCGCTCTCATATCAGACACATACAGCACACACCGCTCACTTATTAGACACATACAGCACACACCGCTCACATATCAGACACATACAACACACACAGCTCACATATCAGACACATACAGCACACACCGCTCACATATCAGACACATACAGCACACACCGCTCACATATCAGACACATGCAGCACACACCGCTTACATATTAGACACATGCAGCACACACCGCTTACATATTAGACACATACAGCACACACCGCTCACATATCAGACACATACAACACACACAGCTCACATATCAGACACATACAGCACACACCTCTCACATATCAGACACATACAGCACACACCTCTCACATATCAGACACATGCAGCACACACCGCTTACATATTAGACACATGCAGCACACACCGCTTACATATTAGACACATACAGCACACACCGCTCACATATCAGACACATACAACACACACCGCTCACATATTAGACACATGCAGCACACACCTCTCACATATCAGACACATACAGCACACACCGCTCACATATTAGACACATGCAGCATACACCTCTCACATATCAGACACATACAGCACACACCGCTCACATATCAGACACATACAGCACACACCGCTCACATATTAGACACATGCAGCATACACCTCTCACATATCAGACACATACAGCACACACCGCTCACATATCAGACACATACAGCACACACCGCTTACATATTAGACACATACAGCACACACCTCTCACATATCAGACACATAGAGCACACACCGCTCACATATTAGACACATGCAGCACACACCGCTCACATATCAGACACATACAGCACACACCGCTTACATATCAGACACATACAGCACACACCGCTTACATATTAGACACATACAGCACACACCTCTCACATATCAGACACATACAGCACACACCTCTCACATATCAGACACATACAGCACACACCGCTCACATATCAGACACATACAGCACACACCGCTTACATATCAGACACATACAGCACACACCGCTTACATATTAGACACATACAGCACACACCTCTCACATATCAGACACATACAGCACACACCTCTCACATATCAGACACATACAGCACACACCGCTCACATATCAGACACATACAGCACACACCGCTTACATATCAGACACATACAGCACACACCGCTCTCATATCAGACACATACATCACACACCGCTCACATATCAGACACATACAGCACACACCGCTAACATATCAGACACATACAGCACACACCGCTCACATATCAGACACATACATCACACACCGCTCTCATATCAGACACATACAGCACACACCGCTCACATATCAGACACATACAGCACACACCGCTCACTTATTAGACACATACAGCACACACCGCTCACATATCAGACACATACAACACACACCTCTTACATATCAGACACATACAGCACACACCGCTCACATATCAGACACATACATCACACACCGCTCTCATATCAGACACATACAGCACACACCGCTCACTTATCAGACACATACAGCACACACCGCTCTCATATCAGACACATACAGCACACACCGCTCACATATCAGACACATACAGCACACACCGCTTACATATTAGACACATGCAGCACACACCTCTCACATATCAGACACATACAGCACACACCTCTCACATATCAGACACATACAGCACACACCACTCACATATCAGACACATACAGCACACACCGCTTACATATTAGACACATGCAGCACACACCTCTCACATATCAGACACATACAGCACACACCGCTCACATATCAGACACATACATCACACACCGCTCACATATCAGACACATACAGCACACACCTCTTACATATTAGACACATGCAGCACACACCGCTCACATATCAGACACATACAGCACACACCTCTCACATATCAGACACATACAGCACACACCGCTTACATATTAGACACATACAGCACACACCGCTCACATATCAGACACATACAGCACACACCGCTCACATATCAGACACATACAGCACACACCGCTCACATATCAGACACATACAGCACACACCGCTTACATATTAGACACATGCAGCACACACCGCTCACATATCAGACACATACAGCACACACCGCTTACATATTAGACACATACAGCACACACCGCTCACATATCAGACACATACAACACACACCGCTCACATATCAGACACATGCAGCACACACCTCTCACATATCAGACACATGCAGCACACACCGCTTACATATGAGACACATACAGCAAACACCGCTCACATATCAGACACATGCAGCACACACCGCTTACATATTAGACACATGCAGCACACACCTCTCACATATCAGACACATACAGCACACACCTCTCACATATCAGACACATGCAGCACACACCTCTCACATATCAGACACATACAGCACACACCGCTTACATATGAGACACATACAGCACACACCGCTCACATATCAGACACATGCAGCACACACCTCTCACATATCAGACACATACAGCACACACCGCTTACATATGAGACACATACAGCACACACCTCTCACATATCAGACACATGCAGCACACACCGCTTACATATTAGACACATGCAGCACACACCTCTCACATATCAGACACATACAGCACACACCTCTCACATATCAGACACATACAGCACACACCGCTCACATATCAGACACATACAGCACACACCGCTTACATATTAGACACATACAGCACACACCGCTCACATATCAGACACATACAGCACACACCTCTCACATATCAGACACATACAGCACACACCGCTTACATATGAGACACATACAGCACACACCTCTCACATATCAGACACATGCAGCACACACCTCTCACATATCAGACACATACAGCACACACCGCTTACATATGAGACACATACAGCACACACCTCTCACATATCAGACACATGCAGCACACACCGCTTACATATTAGACACATGCAGCACACACCTCTCACATATCAGACACATACAGCACACACCTCTCACATATCAGACACATACAGCACACACCGCTCACATATCAGACACATACAGCACACACCGCTTACATATTAGACACATACAGCACACACCGCTCACATATCAGACACATACAACACACACCTCTTACATATCAGACACATACAGCACACACCGCTCACATATCAGACACATACAGCACACACCTCTCACATATCAGACACATACAGCACACACCGCTTACATATGAGACACATACAGCACACACCTCTCACATATCAGACACATGCAGCACACACCTCTCACATATCAGACACATACAGCACACACCGCTTACATATGAGACACATACAGCACACACCGCTCACATATCAGACACATACAGCACACACCTCTCACATATCAGACACATACAGCACACACCTCTCACATATCAGACACATGCAGCACACACCGCTTACATATTAGACACATGCAGCACACACCGCTCACATATCAGACACATACAGCACACACCTCTCACATATCAGACACATACAGCACACACCGCTCACATATCAGACACATACAGCACACACCGCTCACATATCAGACACATACAACACACACCTCTTACATATCAGACACATACAGCACACACCGCTCACATATCAGACACATACAGCACACACCGCTCACATATCAGACACATACAGCACACACCGCTTACATATTAGACACATACAGCACACACCGCTCACATATCAGACACATACAACACACACCTCTTACATATCAGACACATGCAGCACACACCGCTTACATATTAGACACATGCAGCACACACCTCTCACATATCAGACACATACAGCACACACCTCTCACATATCAGACACATACAGCACACACCGCTCACATATCAGACACATACAGCACACACCGCTCACATATCAGACACATACAGCACACACCTCTCACATATCAGACACATACAGCACACACCGCTCACATATCAGACACATACAGCACACACCGCTCACATATCAGACACATACAGCACACACCGCTCACATATCAGACACATACAGCACACACCGCTTACATATTAGACACATACAGCACACACCGCTCACATATCAGACACATACAACACACACCTCTTACATATCAGACACATACAGCACACACCTCTCACATATCAGACACATACAGCACACACCGCTCACATATCAGACACATACAGCACACACCGCTTACATATTAGACACATACAGCACACACCGCTCACATATCAGACACATACAACACACACCTCTTACATATCAGACACATACAGCACACACCTCTCACATATCAGACACATACAGCACACACCGCTCACATATCAGACACATACAACACACACCTCTTACATATCAGACACATACAGCACACACCGCTTACATATTAGACACATACAGCACACACCGCTCACATATCAGACACATACAACACACACCTCTTACATATCAGACACATGCAGCACACACCGCTTACATATTAGACACATGCAGCACACACCTCTCACATATCAGACACATACAGCACACACCTCTCACATATCAGACACATACAGCACACACCGCTCACATATCAGACACATACAGCACACACCGCTCACATATCAGACACATACAGCACACACCGCTCACATATCAGACACATACAGCACACACCGCTCACATATCAGACACATACAGCACACACCGCTTACATATTAGACACATACAGCACACACCGCTCACATATCAGACACATACAGCACACACCTCTCACATATCAGACACATACAGCACACACCGCTCACATATTAGACACATACAGCACACACCGCTCACATATCAGACACATACAGCACACACCTCTCACATATCAGACACATACAGCACACACCTCTCACATATCAGACACATACAGCACACACCGCTCACATATCAGACACATACAGCACACACCGCTCACATATCAGACACATACAGCACACACCGCTCACATATCAGACACATACAGCACACACCGCTCACATATCAGACACATACAGCACACACCGCTCACATATCAGACACATACAGCACACACCGCTCACATATCAGACACATACAGCACACACCGCTTACATATTAGACACATACAGCACACACCGCTCACATATCAGACACATACAGCACACACCTCTCACATATCAGACACATACAGCACACACCGCTCACATATTAGACACATACAGCACACACCGCTCACATATCAGACACATACAGCACACACCGCTCACATATTAGACACATACAGCACACACCGCTCACATATCAGACACATACAGCACACACCGCTCACATATCAGACACATACAGCACACACCGCTCACATATCAGACACATACAGCACACACCGCTTACATATTAGACACATACAGCACACACCGCTCACATATCAGACACATACAGCACACACCTCTCACATATCAGACACATACAGCACACACCGCTCACATATTAGACACATACAGCACACACCGCTCACATATCAGACACATACAGCACACACCTCTCACATATCAGACACATACAGCACACACCGCTCACATATCAGACACATACAGCACACACCGCTCACATATCAGACACATACAGCACACACCGCTTACATATTAGACACATACAGCACACACCGCTCACATATCAGACACATACAGCACACACCTCTCACATATCAGACACATACAGCACACACCGCTTACATATTAGACACATACAACACACACCGCTCACATATCAGACACATACAGCACACACCTCTCACATATCAGACACATACAGCACACACCGCTCACATATTAGACACATACAGCACACACCGCTCACATATCAGACACATACAGCACACACCGCTCACATATCAGACACATACATAACACACCACTCACATATCAGACACATATAGCACACACCTCTCACATATCAGACACATACAGCACACACCGCTCACATATCAGACACATACAGCACACACCTCTCACATATCAGACACATACAGCACACACCGCTCACATATTAGACACATACAGCACACACCGCTCACATATCAGACACATACAGCACACACCGCTCACATATCAGACACATACATAACACACCACTCACATATCAGACACATACAGCACACACCTCTCACATATCAGACACATACAGCACACACCGCTCACATATCAGACACATACAGCACACACCGCTCACATATCAGACACATACAGCACACACCGCTCACATATCAGACACATACATAACACACCACTCACATATCAGACACATACAGCACACACCTCTCACATATCAGACACATACAGCACACACCGCTCACATATCAGACACATACAGCACACACCTCTCACATATCAGACACATACATAACACACCACTCACATATCAGACACATATAGCACACACCGCTCACATATCAGACACATGCAGCACACACCGCTTACAAATTAGACACATACAGCACACACCGCTCACATATCAGACACATGCAGCACACACCTCTCACATATCAGACACATACAGCACACACCGCTTACATATTAGACACATACAACACACACCGCTCACATATCAGACACATACAGCACACACCTCTCACATATCAGACACATACAGCACACACCGCTTACATATTAGACACATACAACACACACCGCTCACATATCAGACACATACAGCACACACCTCTCACATATCAGACACATACAGCACACACCGCTTACATATTAGACACATACAGCACACACCGCTCACATATCAGACACATACAGCACACACCTCTCACATATCAGACACATACAGCACACACCGCTTACATATTAGACACATACAACACACACCGCTCACATATCAGACACATACAGCACACACCTCTCACATATCAGACACATACAGCACACACCGCTCACATATTAGACACATACAGCACACACCGCTCACATATCAGACACATACAGCACACACCTCTCACATATCAGACACATACAGCACACACCGCTCACATATCAGACACATACAGCACACACCTCTCACATATCAGACACATACATAACACACCGCTCACATATCAGACACATATAGCACACACCGCTCACATATCAGACACATGCAGCACACACCGCTTACAAATTAGACACATACAGCACACACCGCTCACATATCAGACACATACAGCACACACCGCTCACAAAACCAGGGGAAGAGTCTTGAGGAGATCATTTGCATATTCCCAGTGCCTTCTGGGATAAGTGAAGAGTCTCCGCGAGCTCAACGATCACTAGGTTTTGGCCGTTGCAGCTGAAAAGAGGAAATCGGAAAAATTTTGGCTCATCTTTCATCGTTTTTAAGAAATCTCAAGATGGAAGAGGCCAGGAGCCATTTGGTGAGCTGCATTTCTTGCTACATGTTCACAGATTTACCAGTGGAAAAGCCAAACTTCACATGCCACAAATGCAAGCTTGTGTCCCTGTTGGAGGAAAAGTTGCAAAATCTCGAAGAGAGGTTGGCTACGTTGAAGATCATTAAGGAAGGTGAAGAGTTCTTGGACAGAGCAGAATTATCTCTTCATGTTACAGAAAGAGAAGAAATTCGAAGTGCACCTGAAGAAACAGAGGAATGGAGACATGTGACCCAGAGAAGCAGGAGGATCAGGAGGCAGTCAGCACCCATACTGCTCAGGAACCAGTACCAGGCTCTCACGCAGGAAAACGATGAAGAAATACATCAGGATAAGATTTTGCCAACAAACAGCAACCTTGTACGCCTTCAGAGTCCTCCTGGATGGAGAAAGAAAAATGTTGTGAAGAAGAAACGGAGAGTGGTGGTCATGGGGGATTCCCTGCTGAGAGGAACAGAGGCCGCTATCTGCAGACCGGATATAACTACAAGAGAAATGTGCTGTCTTCCAGGTGCAAAAATTAAAGATGTGTCTGACAGGATATCAGGACTCTTCAGACCTACAGATGACTACCCATTCCTGCTACTACATGTGGGGACAAATGACACCGCAAGAAACGACCTGGAAACCATCTGCAGAGACTTTGAAGACTTAGGCAAGAAAGTGAAAGAACTGGGAGCGCAGGTGGTCTTCTCTTCCATCCTCCCAGTGGATGGCCATGGAACAAGGAGGTGGAATAAGATTCTGCAGGTGAACAACTGGCTACGTCGATGGTGCCGTCAGCAACGATTTGGATTTCTGGATCACGGAGTGAACTACTTATACGATGGACTACTTGCTAGAGATGGGGTGCACCTTACGAAGCCTGGAAAGCAGGTATTTGGAAGTCGCCTTGCTACACTTGTAAGGAGAGCTTTAAACTAGAACAACATGGGAAGGGAAGCAAAAGACCAGAAAAAGCCATACACCTGACAAATGCTATTGAGAACTCTGCTATTAGAAGTGGAAAGGAAGAACAAAGACGAAAGAATCTAATTAATAAAAATATTGGAGAAAGAGAAACCAATCACAAACTAAAATGTTTCTATACTAAAGCACAAAGCATGGGCAACAAACAAGGAGAATTGGAACTACTAACACAGGAAAAGAAATATGATGTCATTGGAATCACTGAAACTTGGTGGGACAATACACATGATTGGAATACAAGACTAGAAGGATACAACTTATTTGCAAGAAACAGACTTGATAAACGAGGAGGGGGTGTCGCATTGTATGTTCGAAACGCGTATATCTGCACAGAGATTGAAGCTTCAGAGACTGGGAGTTCTGTGGAAACTGTTTGGGTAAGAATACAAGGACAGAACAATGGAAAGGACACCATTGTAGGCATTTACTACAGGCCACCTGTGCAAGCCGAAGATATAGATGAACTCTTTATGCATCAGATGGCCAAGTTCTCCAAAAAATATGACATGGTTGTCATGGGAGATTTCAACTATCCAGACATTTGTTGGGAATCTCTCTCAGGCAAAACTAACAGGTCAAGGAAATTCTTATCCTCTCTTGCTGACAACTTTATCTTCCAAAAGGTAAGGGAGAAAACAAGGGGAACTGCTACCTTGGATCTAATCCTTATAAACAGGGAGGAAATGGTTGAGGAGGTAAAAGTGGCTGGGACCCTAGGAGGTAGCGACCATGCTATTTTAGAATTTTGGATAACTAGAGGCGGAAGACCTGTGAAGACTCAGACGTCAAGGTTAGATTTCAGAAAGGCAGATTTTAAGGGATTCAGAAAGAGAATTGGAGGGATCCAATGGCTGGATATCCTTAAAGACAAAAATGTCCAGGAAGGATGGGAAATCTTGAAAAATGAAATTCTCAAAGCACAGTTGTTAATTCCGAAAAGAGGGAAGAATAGGAAGCAGTTAAGGAAACCAGGATGGATGAACACAGAACTTAAGCACATGCTAAAAAGGAAGAAAAAAATGTTTATAAAATGGAAAGAGGGAGGCATATCTAAAGAAGAATATAATGCTGTCTGCAGAACCTGCAGGGCACAAATCAGATTATGTAAAGCTGAAAATGAATTGAGGCTTGCAAGAGATGTCAAAAGCAATAATAAAGGATTTTGGGGATATGTCAAAAGTAAAAGAAAAGTCAAAGATGCTATAGGATTTTTACAGGATGAAAATGATGAAATGGTAAGACAGGATGTTGAGAAGGCTGAACTTTTAAATTCCTATTTTGCATCTGTTTTCTCTCAGAAAGGAAATGTAACATCAACTGTTATTCACTGTCCTATTAAGGGAATAGAAGAATCCAGGATATCTATAAACAGAAAGATAGTGAGGAAACACTTAGCTAACCTAAATGAATTCAAGTCTCCAGGTCCAGATGAATTACACCCCAGAGTACTGAAGGAGATAGCAGAAGAAATTTTTGAACCCCTCTCTATAATCTTTGAAAATTCTTGGAGAACAGGAGAAGTGCCAGAAGACTGGAGAAGAGCAAATGTTGTTCCTATCTTCAAAAAGGGGAAGAAGGTGGACCCAGGTAACTATAGGCCGGTGAGTCTGACTTCTATACCAGGAAAGATCTTTGAACAAATTATTAAACAACATGTATGTCAATACCTGGATAAGAATGAAGTGATTAAACAGAGTCAGCATGGGTTTGTAACTAATAAGTCATGTCAGACTAACTTAATTTCCTTCTATGACGGTATCACTGATTGGGTAGATCAAGGAAATGCTGTAGATATAGTATATCTTGACTTCAGCAAAGCATTTGACAAAGTCTCTCATACAATCCTTATTGAAAAAATGATTAAGTATGGAATGGACAAGGCAACTGTTAGGTGGATTCATAACTGGCTTAGTGATCGGACCCAAAGAGTGGTCGTAAATGGCTGCACATCCAGTTGGAAGAATGTCTCAAGTGGGGTACCACAGGGCTCTGTCCTGGGCCCTGTATTGTTCAACATCTTTATCAACGATTTAGATGAAGGAATTGAGGGTAAACTGATTAAATTTGCTGATGACACAAAGCTAGGAGGGATAGCTAATACTAGAGAAGAGAGAGAGAGGATTCAAAAAGATTTAAATAAACTGGAGAAGTGGGCAGCAACTAACAGAATGGTTTTTAACAGGGAGAAATGCAAAGTACTACATCTGGGCAATAAAAATGGAAAAAGCATATATAGAATGGGAGGAATAGGGCTAAGTGACAGCACATGTGAAAAAGACTTGGGTATACTAATAGATCACAGACTGAATATGAGTCAACAGTGTGATGCAGCAGCAAAAAAGGCAAATGCAATTCTAGGATGTATTAACAGAAGCATACAGTCTAGATCACGTGAAGTCATTATTTCCCTCTACTCCTCTTTGGTCAGACCTCATCTGGAATATTGTGTCCAGTTTTGGGCACCACATTTTAAAAAAGACATCAACAAACTGGAGCAAGTTCAGAAAAGAGCGACCAGAATGGTGACCGGTCTGCAAACCCTGTCTTATGAGGAAAGGTTGCAGGATTTGGGAATGTTTAGTTTGCAAAAGAGAAGACTGAGAGGAGACTTAATAGCTGTCTACAAATATCTAAAGGGCTGTCACATTGTAGAAGGATCAACTTTATTCTCATTTGCACAAGGAAAGACTAGAAGCAATGGGATGAAACTGAATGGGAGGAAACACAGATTAGATATTAGAAAAAACTTTTTGACAGTTAGAGTGATCAATGAGTGGAACAGGCTGCCACGAGAAGTGGTGAGTTCTCCTTCAATGGATGTCTTCAAACAGAGGCTGGACAGACATCTGACTGGGATGATTTAGCGAATCCTGCTTTGAGCAGGGGGTTGGACCAGATGGCCCAGGAGGTCCCTTCCAACTCTACGATTCTATGATTCTATGATATCAGACACATACAGCACACACCGCTCACATATCAGACACATACAGCACACACCGCTCACATATCAGACACATAGAGCACATACCGCTCACATATTAGACACATACAGCACACACCGCTCACATATCAGACACATACAGCACACACCGCTTACATATTAGACACATGCAGCACACACCTCTCATATCAGACACATACAGCACATACCGCTCACATATCAGACACATACAGCACACACCGCTCACATATCAGACACATACAGCACACACCTCTCACATATCAGACACATACAGCACACACCTCTCACATATCAGACACATACAGCACACACCGCTCACACATCAGACACCTACAGCACACACCGCTCACATATCAGACACATACATAACACACCGCTCACATATCAGACACATACATCACACACCTCTCACATATCAGACACATACAGCACACACCTCTCACATATCAGACACATACAGCACACACCTCTCACATATCAGACACATACAGCACACACCTCTCACATATCAGACACATACAGCACACACCTCTCACATATCAGACACATACAGCACACACCGCTCACATATCAGACACATACAGCACACACCGCTCACATATCAGACACATACAGCACACACCTCTCACATATCAGACACATACAGCACACACCGCTCACACATCAGACACATACAGCACACACCGCTCACATATCAGACACATACATAACACACCGCTCACATATTAGACACATACAGCACACACCTCTCACATATCAGACACATACAGCACACACCACTCACATATCAGACATATACAGCACACACCACTCACATATCAGACACATACAGCACACACCGCTCACATATCAGACACATACAGCACACACCGCTCACATATCAGACACATACATAACACACCACTCACATATCAGACACATACAGCACACACCGCTCACATATCAGACACATACATAACACACCGCTCACATATCAGACACATACATCACACACCACTCACATATCAGACACATACAGCACACACCACTCACATATCAGACACATACATAACACACCACTCACTTATCAGACACATACAGCACACACCACTCACATATCAGACACATACAGCACACACCACTCACATATCAGACACATACAGCACACACCGCTCACATATCAGACACATACAGCACACACCTCTCACATATCAGACACATACAGCACACACCTCTCACATATCAGACACATACAGCACACACCGCTCACACATCAGACACATACAGCACACACCGCTCACATATTAGACACATACAGCACACACCACTCACATATCAGACACATACAGCACACACCACTCACATATCAGACACATACAGCACACACCGCTCACATATCAGACACATACATAACACACCGCTCACATATTAGACACATACAGCACACACCACTCACATATCAGACACATACAGCACACACCACTCACATATCAGACACATACAGCACACACCGCTCACATATCAGACACATACAGCACACACCGCTCACATATTAGACACATACATCACACACCGCTCACATATCAGACACATACAGCACACACCTCTCACATATCAGACACATACAGCACACACCTCTCACATATCAGACACATACAGCACACACCGCTCACACATCAGACACATACAGCACACACCGCTCACATATCAGACACATACATAACACACCGCTCACATATTAGACACATACAGCACACACCTCTCACATATCAGACACATACAGCACACACCACTCACATATCAGACACATACAGCACACACCGCTCACATATCAGACACATACACCACACACCGCTCACATGTCAGACACATGCATAACACACCGCTCACATATCAGACACATGCAGCACACACTGCTCACATATCAGACACATATAGCACACACCGCTCACATATCAGACACATACAGCACACACCGCTCTCATATCAGACACATACAGCACACACCGCTCACATATCAGACACATACAGCACACACCGCTCTCATATCAGACACATACAGCACACACCGCTCACATATCAGACACATGCAGCACACACCGCTCACATATCAGACACATATAGCACACACCGCTCACATATCAGACACATACAGCACACACCGCTCTCATATCAGACACATACAGCACACACCGCTCACATATCAGACACATACAGCACACACCGCTCTCATATCAGACACATACAGCACACACCGCTCACATATCAGACACATGCAGCACACACCGCTCACATATCAGACACATATAGCACACACCGCTCACATATCAGACACATACAGCACACACCGCTCACATATTAGACACATACAGCACACTCCACTCACATATCAGACACATACAGCACACACCGCTCACATATCAGACACATACAGCACACACCGCTCACATATCAGACACATACAGCACACACCGCTCACATATCAGACACATATAGCACACACCGCTCACATATCAGACACATACAGCACACACCGCTCTCATATCAGACACATACAGCACACACCGCTCTCATATCAGACACATACAGCACACACCGCTCACATATCAGACACATACAGCACAGACACCGCTCACATATTAGACACATATAGCACACACCGCTCACATATTAGACACATATAGCATGTAACGCCGGTATGTTTGTATCTTGTTTCCCCAGCATGTCTCTGTATTAACCCTTTGCTCCGTTCCCCCTAATTAGCAGGGATACTGTTGTCTGTTACCTTTATGGATTCTGCTCAGTTCCCTGCTCCGCTGCGTAGCCATACATGCGTGTGTGGCTCCGCTGCACTGCATGAACACCCGAGTGTGCGGTCCCTGACTGCCGCTGTAGAAAGCTATCCGTGGGTTTTTAGGTCTGCTGCACTGTGCATGGCTTACCACGTGTGTTCAGGCTTGCAGCTTTTGCCAGGTGTCCTTTGCATTGCTGATTTCTGTCTGGCTGTGCTTAGCGTGCGCGTGGCCACACCTCCCCTGCTTTTATGTGGAATGGGTGTGTGCTATAATTGCTGCTCCAGCCTATCGCTGTGAGGCAGCTCCTATATAAAAGTTCACTGCCCTGAGGGGTGTTGCCAGAGCTTTGCCTTATGTCTCTGTGGTGTCAGCACCTGTCCTACTTGCCTGCAGTTTGAGGTGAGCTGATGCCTGTCTTGCTGCCCTCCAGGAGGCAGAATACCCTGGTTCCTGTTCCTGTCCATCCTCCAGGAGGCAGAATATCCTGGTCCCTGTTCCTGTCCGCCCTCCAGGAGGCAGAATATCCTGGTCCCTGGTCCTGTCCACCCTCCAGGAGGCAGAATATTCTGGTCCCTGTTCCTGTCCGCCCTCCAGGAGGCAGAATATCCTGGTCCCTGTTCCTGTCCGCCCTCCAGGATGCAAAATATTCTGGTCCCTGTTCCTGTCTGCCCTCCAGGAGGCAGAATATCCTGGTCCCTGTTCCTGTCTGCCATCCAGGTGGCAGAATATCCTGGTCCCTGTGTTACTGTTTGGAGTCTTGCCTAGTACCTGTTTCCTGCTGTGTCTTGTTTCCTGGATCTGTTCCTAAACCTGAACCTGTCTGAACTGTGTCCTCTGTGTTGTGTTCCTAAGGTCCTTCCGTGTCTTGAACCCTGTGCCCAGTGACTGTGACTCTTTGCTACCTGACTTTCTGTGATCTAGCCTGGGTTCATCTTGGAAGTGGGAGCCTGGTCTGCCCACTGAGTTTCTGCTGCTCTGTGCTCAGCTTGATATTCGGTGCAATCTCCGGCTGGTTCCGGTCCAACCCAGCTGGGCTTGCACCAGACCTCTTGGGTTCCTTTTTAGGTCGCTGCCAGATGTCCGGAGCCTGATGACTGCGGCCTGATGTCCAGAGCTGATGTCCGCAGCCTGATGTCCGGAGCCTATCGATCATTGCCAAATGTCCGGAGTCCAAAGCCAGTGTGCTGATGCTCTTTCTGAAATCCGAGTCCTGATGTCCTGCCTGAGACCTGATGAGACCTGGTGTCCTGATGTCCTGCCTGAGACCTGATGAGACCTGGTGTCCTGATGTCCTGCCTGGTGTCCTGCCTGAGACCTGATATCCGCCTGGTGCCCTGATGTCTGCCTGGTGCCCTGAAGTCCAGATGTCCTGCTTGTGCCCTG
This sequence comes from Dendrobates tinctorius, assembly GCF_039654945.1. Taxonomy (NCBI): domain Eukaryota; kingdom Metazoa; phylum Chordata; class Amphibia; order Anura; family Dendrobatidae; genus Dendrobates; species Dendrobates tinctorius. The sequence goes on from NW_027361763.1 coordinate 11,269,032, forward strand.
TGTTCCTGATGTCCAGTCTGTGTTCCTGATGTCCAGTCTGTGTTCCTGATATCCAGTCTGTGTTCCTGATGTCCAGTCTGTGTTCCTGATGTCCAGTCCGTGTTCCTGATGTCCAGTCCGTGTTCCTGATGTCCAGTCCGTGTTCCTGATGTCCAGTCCGTGTTCCTGGTTCTCCTGCTGAGCCTGTGCTATGCCTGAGAGGCCGTCCTGATATGCCCGTGCCAGATGACCCTGGACTGCATCAACCCGAGATGTCATCCTGCCTTCGTATGTTATTCTGAGACATGTACCCTTCCCTGATGTGCGGAATCGGGAGCCTGGCACAATTATGTTTCGTGTTTGTACTTTGTTTCTTGTTTGAGTAAACTTTATGTCTTCATACCTGAAGTTGTGCGGTGTCATGTCGTTCTGCCACCTCGTCCACATGCTCATCTGCCACTAATCCTGCTCGCTGTCCTTCCCTAGTCTGGGAAGGTCCATGTCACTCCATGTGGTCTAGTGGGTCCAAATTCCGTCCTCACCTGGTACGTTTACCCCATGTTGGCGTGGTTGGTCGACGTGGAGGCGCCGACTGGCCTGTGTACGCGGTTGCAGTCGTGACACAGCACACACCACTCACATATTAGACACATACAGCACACACTGCTCACATATTAGATACATACAGCACACACCACTCACATATTAGGCACTTTAGACACATTTGTTTCCATTTAGAGCTGTAATAGCGTTAACAACCTGTAGGCAGGAGTGGCGCTGCTTTTGGAAGAAATTATTCAAAATAAAGATATTTTTTGTAATTTTCTTTAGGTGCTATAAATGTAGTCTCTGCTTTTTATGCAGATCTGGATAAACCATATTGTTATCTGAGCATTCAATCATTTTTGACTGGGGTAGAAGTGAGCAAAGGCCGCTGCCTTCAGCAATGCTGAGCGTGTTCCTATGTGGCTGCACATTCGGTCTATCTGTGACTCACGAGATTGGTTTCCTGTTCGGCCCTTTCTTTATGCTGAAGTTGTGGTTTTTGCTTTTTATCGTGTTAAAGAGAGGGAAGAGACAGTGAAACTGACCTTTAATCAGGGTTTACGCTCGACAAGATGATTGCAGTAGGGAAACAAAGATGGCTTTAATGTTTTAAGGTTAAAAAAGATGCCGGGTATTGACGTGCGAGACTCGTCCGAGTTTCTCGCAAGTCTGACCATGGCTTATCTCAGTCACAGTTATGACGTATCGATAAAGGGGAGGAGAGACGTCTGTCATGAACTCACTTTCTGCTCCACCAGTTGAGAGTTCCCCTTCCGTTCGCCCTCTGGTGGTGACAGGAGGTAGTGCGATTGGTTTAAGTGGTAGTGATCTGCACCTGATGAGGAAGATAACGATTGGATCTCTGGAGTATCAGACTGGACATAAGACAGCCGACGCCCTATCCGGGTGCTGGTGATTCAGTCTGCTTCTCAGGTCCTGGACTTCAGCTCTCTTCCAGTCTTCTCAAGTTAAGTTTGTTTTTTGCTAATGTTCACACTTGCGCTTGTTGGTCAATTCAGTTTGTTGTGTAATCAGCCTGCCCCTGCTGGGGCTTTGCTGAAATTCCACTCCTATTAATCAGTATTTGCCAATCTGCTTTTGGTCCCTTATTAGACTGGCCTGTTTTTTGCTCTGTCTCAGAATATTTCAGAGTGCTGATATAGGTTTAGAAGTCTAGTGACTTCAGGGTTAATTTTGCTATCAAAAGTGTTGGACAATATTTTTGTAGGTTTTTCTTGACAGATTGCAGACAGTGTCTTTCCTTTTCTGTCCTTTTTCGTTAGCCAGGCCCCATCGTTTGCTCAGCCTATTTTCCTGCCTTTGTTTGTATTTTCATCTTGTTTCACTGTCAATACATTTGGGGGGCTGTTTTTCCTTTGGGGTCTGCTCTGGGGCAGTTAGTTTTCCTCTTTTCCTGCTTTAGGCTTATGTAGTTCTCCGGTTGTGACGAGGCGTCTAGGACCAACGTAGGAACGCTCCACGACTGCTGCTAGTTGTGCGGTTAAGATCAGGGATCTGCAATCTGCATAGTTACCAACTTCTCTGGTTTTCTGAGACTTAGCTTGTTCTCTTGTTTTTCCTCCTCAGTTTCTTATTCATAACAGAATCACCAGCCATACCGCAGATTCAAGGGTACTCAAAAGCAGGAAAGAATTGTTAGAGAAAGAAAAAAAAAAAGTGTCAGAATTTTTTTTTTTTTTTATTATGTATTTTTTCCTCTTTTTCTCTGGGGCTGTAGGAGGATTTTTTTCTGTGATCGTGTGGAGCAGCTTGCTGCTGAAGTATAGGGAATTTCCACCTACCTTAGTCAGTCACATGCTGCTGAACCCAAGATTCCTACTCCTGATGTGTTTTCTGGGGATCGGTCTAAATTTCTGAATTTTAAGAATAATTGTAAATTATTTCTTGCTTTGAAACCTAACTCATCTGGGAGCTCTGTGCAGCAGGTTAAAATTGTCATCTCCTTGCTGCGTGGCGATCCCCAAGATTGGGCTTTTTCTCTGACACCTGAAAATCCTATTCTGACTAATGTGGATGCATTTTTTCAGGCCTTGGGGTTGTTGTATGATGAACCTAATACCGTTGATCAAGCTGAGAGAACCCTGTTGGCATTAAACCAGGGTCAGGATCCTGCAGAGTTGTACTGTCAAAAATTCCAAAAGTGTGCGGTCCTTACTACATGGAATGATAGTGCATTGACAGCTCTCTTTCGGAAAGGCTTGTCAGAGACAGTAAAAGATATTATGGTGGGATTTCCTGTTCCCTCTGGTCTGGATAGCTCTATGTCATTAGCCATTCAAGTTTATCGGCGTTTACGTGAACGTAAAACTACACGGGAGGCGCTGCCACCTTTTGAACAAATGTCTGAACCTATGCAATGTGATGGGGTTTTGTCTAGGGCGCAACGAAATAAGCTGTGTTTTTTCTGTGGAGACGTCTCTCATACTATTTCTGTCTGCCCTAAATGAGCTAAACGTTTTGCACACACATTTGCTGTGGGCAGTATACAACCTAAGTTCCTTTTGGCAATTACTCTGATCTGCTCCTTGTCCACATTTTCCACGAAGGCTTTTGTGGATTCAGGAGCAGCTCTGAATCTGATGGATTTGGACTTTGCTAAACGTTGTGGTTTGTCCATGACACCTCTGCAGACGCCTATTCCTTTGAGGGGTATTGATGCCACTCCTTTGGCGGAGAATAAACCTCAGTTTTGGACCCAGGTGATAATGCGAGTTGCCCCAGACCACCAAGAAAATTGTAAATTTTTGGTGCTGCATAATTTGCATGATACTATTGTTCTGGGGTTCCCCTGGTTGCAAACTCATAACCCAGTTTTGGATTTTAAATCTCTGTCTGTGGTGAGTTGGGGTTGTCAGTGTGTTCTTAGGGTCGCTCCTGTTTTCTCCACCTCTCCTCAATCTCATGATATTCCTGATTATCTCGCTGATTTCTCTGATGTTTTTAGTGAGAGTAAGTCTGCGTCTTTGCCTCCTCATAGGAGTTATGACTGTGCAATTGAGTTGATGCCTGGGTGTAAATTTCCCAAGGGTCGGCTTTTTAACTTATCAGTACCCGAACATGATGCTATGCGATTCTATAATAAGGAGTCGTTGGAGAAGGGTCATATTAGACCATCCTTGTCACCGTTAGGCGCTGTTTTTTTTTTGTGGCCAAGAAAGATGGTTCATTAAGACCGTGTATTGATTATCTTTCCCTTAACAAGATGACGGTTAAATATCAGTACCCGATACCTCTGATGTCTGATTTATTCTCCAGAGTTAAGAGTGCCTGCTGGTTTACTAAGCTTGACCTCAGGGGGGCGTATAATCTTATTCGCATCAAGCACAGGGATGAATGGAAGACGGCGTTTAATACTCCGGAGGTACATTTTGAGTACCTGGTGATGCCTTTTGAGCTCTCTAATGCTCCTTCTGTCTTCAAATCCTTTATGAATGATATTTTCCGAGACTTTGTGGATAAGTTTTTGATCATCTATCTGGATGATATTTTGATCTTTTCTAGTGATTGGGATTCCCATGTGGAACATGTCCAGACTGTGTTCCGGATTTTGAGGGAGAATTCCCTGTTTGTTAAGGAATCGAAGTGCCTCTTTGGTGTACAGAGGATTTCATTTTTGGGATTTATCTCGTCTCCATCGACTATTGAAATGGACCCGGCCAAGGTACAGGCCATTTATGATTGGGTTCAGCCTACTTCTAATTTCTATCGTAAATTTAGCCTACTTCTAATTTCTATCGTAAATTTATAGGTAATTTTTCTAGTCTTGTCAAACCACTGACTGATCTGACCAAGAAGGGAGCTGATGTGCTGAACTGGTTCCGGAGGCTGTCTCAGCATTTCAGGAGCTTAAGTGGAGATTTACTTCAGCTCCAGTTTTACGGCAACCTGATGTCTCACTTCCATTTCAAGTGGAGGTGGACGCTTCTGAGATTGGTGCAGGAGCTGTGTTGTCCCAAAAAGACCCTGTGACTTCTAAGATGAATCCCCGTGCCTTCTTTTCTCGAAAGTTTTCAACATCTGAACGCAACTATAACGTGGGGAATCGGGAATTGTTGGCCATGAAATGGGCATTTGAGGAGTGGAGACATTGGTTGGAGGGAGCTAGACATCAATTTGTGGTCCTCACCGATCACAAGAATCTGATTTATCTGGAGTCGGCCAAATGCTTGAATCCTAGACAGGCTAGATGGGCCTTGTTTTTCACGTGTTTTAATTTTGTGGTCTCTTTTCTTCCGGGCACTAAGAATGTTAAGGCAGACGTCCTTTCTAGGAGTTTCTTTGCTGATTCTCTTAATGTGACCGAGCCTACTACTATCCTAGGTGAGGGGGTAGTTCTTTCTGCCATTTCGCCTGATTTGAGACACGCCCTGGAGGAATTTCTGGAGGATAAACCTGAGCGTTGCCCTATGGGAAGATTGTATGTTCCTGACCAGTGGATAAAGAGTATTTTTGGTACCAGAGATTTGGTGAGTCGGTCGTTTTGGTGGCCTGCCTTATCTCGTGATGTCAGGAATTTTGTACAGTCCTGTGGGACTTGTTCTCGGTCTAAACCCTGTTCTCATTCTAGTGGGTTGCTGATGCCCTTGCCGGTGCCCAAGTGGCCATGGACTCATATCTCAATGGATTTTATTTCTGATCTTCCTGTCTCTCAGAGAATGACTGTTATCTGGGTGATTTGTGATAGATTTTCGAAGATGGTCCATCTTGTACCACTCCCAAAGTTGCCATCTTCCGCTGAGTTGGTGCCCTTGTTTTTACAACAGGTGGTTCGGTTACACGGGATTCCTGAGAACATTGTGTCCGATAGAGGGGTCCAGTTTGTTTCCAGATTCTGGAAAGCCTTTTGTTCCAATCTGGGAATTCAGTTATCCTTCTCCTCCGCGTTTCATCCCCAGTCCAATGGGCAGACTGAGAGAACAAACCAGACCCTGGAGTCTTATTTAAGATGTTTTATATCTGCTGATCAAGATGATTGGGTCTCATTTTTGCCCTTGGCCGAATTTGCGCTGAACAATAGAGCTAGTTCTGCCACTCTGATGTCACCCTTTTCTGTAATTTTGGGTTTCATCCTCGATTCTCTTCAGGGCAAGTGGAATCTTCGTCCTGTCCAGGTGTGGACACTGTGGTTGTGAGAATGCAGCAGATATGGGACCAAGTGGTGGATAAGTTGTCACTCTCTCAGGAAAAGGCCCAGCATTTTTCCAACCGGCGTAGGACCATTGGTTCCCGGTTTAAAGTGGGTGATATGGTTTGGCTGTCGTCTAAGAATATTCCTATGAAGGTTGCATCTCCAAAATTTAAGTCAAAATTTATTGGACCTTATAAGATTTTGGAGATTCTTAATCCTGTTTCTTTTCGATTGGCTCTTCCAGTTACGTTCAAAATCCATAACGTATTTCACAAGTCACTGTTGAAGAGGTTTGTTGAGCCAGTAGTTCCTGTGGTGGCACCTCCTGATCCTGTATTGGTTAAAGGCAATGTGGAATATGAGGTAGAGAAAATATTGGATTCTCGTTTGGTTAGATGGAGACTCCAGTATTTGGTCAAATGGAAGGGTTATGGCCAGGAGGATAATTCTTGGGTCTCTGCCTCTGATATTCATGCCAATAAATTGGTTCGTGCTTTTCACCGGGCCCATCCTGATCGGCCTGGTGGCATGGATGAGGCTTCGGTGACCCCTCCTCAAGGGGGGGTACTGTTGTGGTGTCCCCAGGGGTATGGTCCCCACTCTGGCTTTGCCTTCCTCCAGGGGAGGGTAATGCCAGGCTTGGAAGCAGTGATGGGTCTCTCCAGCAGTTAAGCTAATGCATGCAACACAGTTCCACTCCGGGCCAGCAGGGGAATTCTGAACCAGGATTCTGGAAAGGGGTGTCCCCTGAGGGCCAGGAGGAAGAAGGATCAGATAGTCTGCGGAGGGTGAAGTGTGCAGACGGGAGGTGCGAAGCTGAGAGGTTGAGCTGCAGAAGGCGAGCTCCCTCAGCTTGAGAGCGCACGGAACTGGAGCCTGGTCTCCACGGTGGTACGGATACTGATGGTCCTACCACAGATACCAGAGGAGTAGGAGGCTGTAAATGACCTGCTCCCAGCAAAGACTTGGGACACAACAGCAATGGACTAGTAAGCCAGGGCTCAGGAGAGGAGTCCCTGAGAGAGGCTACAGCTGTCTGTCATACAAGTAAAGTTCTAGGAACATCCGAAGAGAGGTATTTCAGAGTAACTAAGTTCTGGAGTGCTTCACACTACAAAGCACTAGGAAGGAGACTGCACAGCCCTTCTGCCGAGAGAGAATCCTCATCTGCTTCCAGGCTAACCTGCTCCAATACCATCTGTAATCAGGACTCTGGACTGCATATACTCAGTAAAGGTACAGAAACTACAACCACTGTGTCTTGTATGTTCCCTACGCTTTCGGCACTGCTACATCCCCATGCCAGCTACATCTACACTGCCCTGGGACTACAGCTCCACCTGTGGGAAGCTTTACCATCTAAGCTGCACATACCATCAGTCCCAGCGGATCTGTATGCAGCGTTGGCCTAACACCATATTTGCCAAACACCACGGGTGGCGTCACGAACTATCCTACCATTAACTACATCTCCCCATTGCTTGGGCGCCCAGGGCCACGGACCGGGTCACCGCTGCTGTGACACATCCCCCTGACACCGGCCCCGTACCGAGTACCCCACAGCCCTGGGGAGGGCGACCCAATTTGGCGTCACGAACAGGATTACGGAGCAAGGTATCCCCGGGTCCTGTGTGCCATAGACTGCGTTTGTGAACTGTGTGAATTTGGCGCCATTTGCCGCCATTGCCATGCTGCTTGGCGCGTGTGGGAAGAAAGAGGGGCAGTCTTCGTAGGCGGAGACTGCCGCAGAGTGCGAAGAAGAGAAGTGCCGCGCGGGAAGAAAGGACAGCGCGCGCGTGAGAGGAGGAGGAGCTGAGGCCTGCAGCCCAGAGCGTCGGGCCTGCGAAGCGGCCGCCGGTGAGCTCCCGCAACCCCCGGCCCTGGCTAACGTTAACTAGGGGGGAAGAGAATGTCTGCGCCACAAGCCAATGCAGCGGCGGACGCCGCTGCCAACCCTGCAGTACCGCCAGGAGGAGCACCCGCCGCAGCGGTCCCCATAATACCGCTATCCATGCCCTACATACCGGGAGCGGCCTGGCTACCGCAGTACTCGGGTGAGTCACATACCCTGAGTGAATTTAAAGAGAGACTGTGCAGCTTATTTAAAGTTTTCCCCCTGTCTGAAAGCCAGAAAGTGAATATCCTGATTGGACAGCTAACGGGTGCAGCACTGAGGGAGGTGATTGCCTGGCAGGACACTGATAAAGAGACTGTTGCAAAGGTCCTGGCCAAGCTGAAGAGCACTTTTGACACTCGCACTGCAGCTGAAATCAAGATGAGGTTCTTTGGCTGTAAACAGAGGGCACAGGACAGTATCAGAGACTATGCTCTCAACCTGCAGGAGGCGCTGCGAGCAGTTAAACAAGTTGACCCTGACAGTGTAAAGGAAGAAGATCAACTTTTAATGGAGCAGTTCATTGAAGGGCTCCTGTCCAGTACCCACAGAGGGCAGTTACGTATTTTAACCATGCAAGACCCTGATCTGGACTTTGCTAATTTCAAGGACAGGGCTATCCGGGTACTACAGGAATCCTCTGACAGCCGTCCAGCGCCCCCTAGGCACCCAGCGATCACCTACCATCAGGAAACTACATCCTTTCCTTCCATCCCTGTGGAGGCTGATACCCAGACCCTGGATAAAGATCCAACAGAGGAGCTGCGTCTTCAGGTCCAGGAGCTGACCAAAGGGATGGCTGCACTCACCAGAACCGTGCAGTCCCTGCAGGATTCCGCCAAAGAAAAGGTCCAGCTTGCTTCCAGTCCAGAGGATGTCCCGTGGCTCCGGAGGAGGAGAATCCCGCCACTTCGTGTAAGGGACAACGATCGCTACGATCAGAACGGATGTCCCATCTGTCGCCGCTGTCACAAGGCAGGTCATCGTCCAAGGTACTGTCCTTTAAACGAGCAACCCCTGGGGCAGAGGGCCAACCCCCAGGAATAGGATCACCAGGCCCAAAGAACTGGACAGCCAAGCATGTGGGAGGGAGACCGATCCTTCCTGTGGTGATTGACGGCATCCCCATGAACGCTTTGCTGGACACTGGCTCCCAGGTGACCACTATGCCGTATATTTTGTACAAGAGGTACTGGGCTGATTCTGAACTCACCCGTGGCCCAACTGATGAACTAACAGTAGTTGCTAGTAATGGTCATACCTTGCCACAGATTGGATGCAAGGAAATTACTGTTAAAGTGGGCCGGGTGGAGCTAAAATCACAAGGTCTGATAATTGTTGATATTGATCAACGTGAATGTAATCCCATGATGACTCTTGGTGCAAATGTAATTGAAAACTGTCTGTTCGAGGTTATTGTCTTGTTGCAACAGATGGCTGAGACTGCTGGTTCCGGAGAACAAAGAGTCCTGCAGAAGGAGATCCGAGCCCTGAAGCAAAGGCAACAGGTAGAACTCTCTGGTGGAGAGATTGGCAGCGTCAGAGTGAGTGATGCTTTTCCCATTGTAATACCCCCTGATGTGAAATGTTGGTTTGGTGTCGGTCAGCCATAGGGCTCAGAGGGCAGGATTACCAGGCATTGGTAGAATCAGTATATTCTGATAGCAGGCCCACTGTCCTGACAGCGAAAGGGGTGGTTGATGTACGAAAGGGGAGAGTACCTGTACGCCTTCTGAATTGTGGGGAGGAGGAAGCCACAATACCTCGGTACGCCGCAGTTGCTAAACTGCTCACTGTTAATAACAACTCATTGCAGGTAGCAGAGCCTTTGGTCTCATCCAATCCGGTGGAGGACAATGGCCCTGTGAAGCAGCTAGAAGAGTGGTGCCAGCAACTGCAGGTGGGCATACCAGAGAAATGGGGTTTACAGAGTGACACAAGAGTATGAGCGGGTATTCAGCAAACACCCACTAGATTTTGGGCAGGCAAAAGGGGTCCAACATCATATCCCCACCGGAGACCATCCACCCATAAAGGAGAGGTACAGACCTATACCCCCAACACAGTACCAATGTGCTAAGAGTAAGTTGAAAGAGATGAAGGAAGCTGGGGTCATAAGGGACAGTTGTAGCCCATGGGCAGCTCCAATAGTGTTTGTAAAGAAAAAGGATGGTACCATGAGAATGTGTGTTGATTACAGGAAAATTAACAGTATCACACCTAAAGATGCTGACCCATTGCCTAGAATTGAAGAGTCATTAGCTGCACTTAAAACTGCTAACTACTTTTCCACCTTGGATCTCACCAGTGGGTATTGGCAGGTTCCCGTGGCAGAGGCAGACAAGGTGAAAACAGCATTTACCACTCCAATGGGTCTCTGTAAGTTCAATTATATGCCATTTGGGCTCTGCACTGCTCCAGGAACCTTTCAACGGCTGATGGAGTGTTGCCTGGGACACATGAACTTTGAAACAGTCCTGTTGTACTTGGATGATGTCATTGTTTTCTCCAAGACCTATGGAGAGCATCTGGAACACCTGGCCGAAGTGTTTGAAGCTTTGTCCAATTTTGGCCTGAAACTGAAACCTTCAAAATGCCACCTCCTGAAGCCTAAGGTACAGTACCTTGGTCATGTGGTCAGTGCAGAAGGTGTGGCACCAGATCCTGAAAAGGTCACGGTCATGCGGGACTGGACGAAGCCCAGCAACCTCCATGAGGTACGCCAGTTCCTTGGACTGGTAGGCTACTACCGGAGATTCATCAAAGGCTTTACTGAAATAGCCACCCCGATGCAAAACCTTCTGGTGGGGCAGTCCAAGAAAGGCAAGCAGAAGAATTCACATTTGAATGGACTGAAGAGTTGGAGAGGTCTTTCACCAGATTGAAGATGGCTCTCACAGGTGACAAAGTTCTGGCCTACCCAGATTATGACAAACCCTTTGTGCTGTACACGGATGCCAGCAACGTGGGATTAGGAGCAGTACTGTCGCAGGTACAGAATCGAAAAGAGAGAGTGATCTCCTACGCCAGCAGGAAGCTGCATCCCACTGAGAGGAACCCTGATAATTACAGTTCTTTTAAGCTGGAGTTACTTGCCATAGTCTGGGCTGTCACCGAAAGGTTCAAGCTTTACTTAGCTTCGGCCAAATTTACAATCTTCACGGACAACAACCCGTTGACCCACTTGGACACTGCCAAGCTAGGAGCACTGGACCAGCGATGGATGGCTCGGTTATCCAATTATGAGTTTACCATCAAGTACCGGGCAGGGCACAAGAATGCCAATGCTGATGCGCTATCCAGGATGCCTAATCTGCCAGATGCAGGAGAAGACCCTGAGGCTCTGGAAGAGGTAGAATTGCCTCCCTTCCACCGGCCACTGGCGGCCCAATGTGCTCAAGAAGTGAGAAACAGGCGGCCTGGCTTGAAGGAAGTCACTCTGAATCTGTTGCCCCATCATGATTGGGCAGAAGCGCAAGATAATGACCCTGCAGTCCGCCTGGTGAAAGAGCTGCTGACACAAGGTGACTCACGCCCAGAGTTGAATGCTCCTGAAGAAACTCATCAGTTGTGGAAGGAAAGAGGTCGGCTGTTCATTTATGAAGGGAAGCTGTGTCGGAGGAGTATCAATGCCCGCACACATGAGCTGGTCTGGCAGGTGGTGGTCCCAAAGAGAGATGCATCAATGGTCCTAGGAGCATACCACAATGGAGCTGGACACTTTGGATGGAAGAAGTTGGAAACATTGCTCCGAGAGAGGTTCTACTGGACGGGCATGAGAAAAGCCATTGAGAGGTGGTGCTGGGAGCGTGGACAATATAACCTGCGCAGAAAGGATCGAGACAGCCAGAGAGCTCCCCTACAGCCAATCATCACCAAACAGCCACTGGAGTTGGTAGCCCTGGATCATGTGAAGCTGGTTCCAAGCCGGTCAGGCTACCTCTATGCCCTTACCATTGTGGACCACTATTCAAGATTCCAGGTGGTTGTGCCCGTCAAAGATCTAACGGCCAGGACAGCGGCCAGAGCCTTCCAACAGCACTTATGTAGGCCACATGGGTATCCTGAAAAAGTACTCACAGATCAAGGTCCAGCTTTCGAGGCAGAAGTGTTCCATGAGTTCTGCAACTTGTATGGTTGTAAGAAGGTCCGGACAACACCTTATCACCCACAGACCAACGGCATGTGCGAGAAGATGAACCAGGTAGTGATTGATTTACTGAAGACATTGCCCTTGGAGGAGAGAAATCTGTGGCCAGAAAAGTTACCCGATCTGGTAGATCTCTACAACCATATCCCAGTGAACTCTACCAATTGTACTCCAGCGTACCTGATGAGAGCAAGGCCTGGTAAGCTGCCTATTGACTTGGACATGGGAGTCCTGACGCCTGAAGTAACGTCACCAGATGCTGACTGGGACAAGGAGAGGCAGCAGCAGTACAGGAGGGTACAGGAGTGTGTGGAGAAGAGTCTGGCTCAGGCAAGGCAGAAGCAGGAGAGACTTTATAACCAAAATGCACCTGCTGTTCCTTTTTCGCCGGGAGAACAAGTTCTCAAGAGAAAAAGAAGACTGCATAAGCTGGATGATCAATGGGAAGAGGAGCCCTATACAATTCTGCCCTTGAACTTTGATAATGCCAAAGTATGCCTTGTTAGCAAAGATGGAGGAGAGACCTCAGCAGCGGTATCCAGGGATCACTTGAAGTTATGCCCTGACCAGTTGAAAGAAAAAGCGGGAGGAGCAGATAACATCCCACCTACAGATGAAGAAAAGACAGTCAGTACCGTGCTGGGAGAGTTCCCTGCGAATTGGACTAGAGTTAATGATGCATTCATGGTGCCAGTGTTGTTATTCTCCCAAGTGGTAGCACCGGAAGACGGGACTCAAGAAAATCCTGAGAATCAGGAAAATCAGGCAGCAGTTGCCACACCAGCAGTGGAGCCAGAGAACCCTTGCCCTGCCAGTGGTGAACCTGTTATGCCCCTGGTGAATCTAAGAGTCGGAAGGAGAATGCTACCTAGTTTGCCTACACTAGGGTTATGCAGATCCACTCGCACCACACAAGGCATACTACCAGTTAGATATCGCATATAGCAAAATAGATGTAAATGTTGAAATTATGTAAATATGTAACTGGTTTTCAAGCTTTTGTGCCTACAGGTAACCTGTAAGAGTTTCCTTTGGAGTTTGTTTTATGGACACTGAACCACATGACTTGTGTGTGGTCAAAAACTTTTACCATTTGCCCAGGGATGGACTATGGACATTGATGCTGGACTTATCATCATAGGACCATTTTTGAGCTCTTGGTTTTTGTACATTTTTCCCTTTTTCAAATCTTGTACAATTATTGTTGTTTAAATGTTTATATGTTGTTTTTCATGTTTTTGTTCAGCCCAGGAGTGCTGACTTTCACTAGGGGGAATGTGGCACCCCCAGGAGTATGGTCGCCACACTGGCTTTGCCTTCCTCCAGGGGAGGGTAATGCCAGGCTTGGAAGCAGTGATGGGTCTCTCCAGCAGTTAACCTAATGCATGCAACACAGTTCCACTCCGGGCCAGCAGGGGGATCTCTGAACCAGGATTCTGGAAAGGGGTGTCCTCTGAGGGCCAGGTGGAAGAAGGATGAGATAGTCTGCGGAGGGTGAAGTGTGCAGACGGGAGGTGCGAAGCTGAGAGGTTGAGCTGCAGAAGGCGAGCTCCCTCAGCTTGAGAGCGCACAGAACTGGAGCCTGGACTCCACAGTGGTACGGATACTGACGGTCCTACCACAGATACCAGAGGAGTAGGAGGCTGTAAATGACCTGCTCCCAGCAAAGATTTGGGACACAACAGCAATGGACTAGTGAGCCAGGGCTGAGGAGAGGAATCCCCGAGAGAGGCTACAGCTGTCTGTCATACAAGTAAAGTTCTAGGAACATCTGAAGAGCGGTATTTCAGAGTAACTAAGCACTGGAGTGCTTCACACTACAAAGCGCTAGGAAGGAGACTGCACAGCCCTTCTGCTGAGAGAGAATCCTGATCTGCTTCCAGGCTAACCTGCTCCAATACCATCTGTAATCAGGACTCTGGACTGCATATACTCAGTAAAGGTACAGAAACTACAACCGCTGTGTCTTGTCTGTTCTCTATGCTTTCGGCACTGCTACATCCCCGTGCCAGCTACATCTACACTGCCCTGGGACTACAGCTCCACCTGTGGGGAGCTTTACCATCTAAGCTGCACATACCATCAGTCCCAGCGGATCTGTATGCAGTGTTGGCCTAACACCATATTTGCCAAACACCACGGGTGGCGTCACGAACTATCCTATCATTAACTACATCTCCCCATTGCTTGGGTACCCAGGGCCACAGACTGGGTCACTGCTGCTGTGACACATCCCCCTGACACCGGCCCGGTACCGAGTACCCCACAGCCCTGGGAGGGTGACCCACTGTCATGAACTCATTTTCTGCTCCACCAGTTGAGAGTTCCCCTTCCGTTCTCCCTCTGATGGCGACAGGAGGTAGTGCGGTTGGTTTAAGTGGTAGTGATCTGCCAACTGATGAGGAAGATAACGATTGGATCTCTGGAGTATCAGACTGGATATAAGACAGCCGACGCCCTATCCAGGTGCTGGTGATTCAGTCTGCTTTTCAGGTCCTGGACTTCAGCTCTCTTCCAGTCTTCTCAAGTTAAGTTTGTTTTTTGCTAATGTTCACACTTGCGCTTGTTGGTCAATTCAGTTTGTTGTGTAATCAGCCTGCCCCTGCTGGGGCTATGCTGAAATTTCACTCGTATTAATCAGTATTTGCCAATCTGCTTTTTGTCCTTTATTAGATTGGCCTCTTTTTTGCTCTGTCTCAGAATATTTCAGAGTGCTGATATAGGTTTAGAAGTCTAGTGACTTCAGGGTTAATTTTGCTATCAGAAGTGTTGGACAATATTTTTGTAGGTTGTTTTTGGCAGATTGCAGACAGTGTCTTTACTTTTCTGTCCTTTTAAGTTAGCCGGGCCCTATCGTTTGCTCAGCCTATTTTCCTGCCTTTGTTTGTATTTTCATCTTGTTTCACCATCAATACATGTGGGGGGCTGTTTTTCCTTTGGGGTCTGCTCTGGGGCAGTTAGTTTTCCTCTTTCCTGCTTTTCCTGCTTTAGGCTTATGTAGTTCTCCGGTTGTGACGAGGCGTCTAGGACCAACGTAGGAACGCTCCACGACTGCTGCTAGTTGTGCGGTAAAGATCAGGGATCTGCAATCTGCATAGTTACCTGAGACTTAGCTTGTTGTCTTGTTTTTCCTCCTCGGTTTCTCATTCAAAAATGGATCAGCAGCACAGCATGTTGTCTAGCTGACTCTCCTGCGTCTGACACCTTCCCAAATGTGATTTTCAGTTTTATGCTTTGCCTACAAACCTAGGGCATCCTCCCTGGATGACGCCACTGGTGGGCTGGGTAAAAGGACGTACGCCCCTTTTGAAAAATTATTAAAAACTCCTATCTTCAATATCTTTTGCTGGAAAGCTTACAGGGTGACAATAGGTGCATCACATTTTCCCCTTCAAAGTGACCATTCTTTTGAGATTAAATATGCATGTCTGCTTGTTACAGGGGGCAGAAACTCATTTCCCAGGTTTCTGATGGCCCTAAAGGCCGCAAAATGTTGCCATGTGTAGGTCCACTTACCCTGGTCCTGGAAATCCACTTTTCCTGTCTCTAAGGTTATTGAGTGTTATGGAATTCTACCTGGTCCTGGAAATCTACTTTTCCTGTCTCTAGGGTTATTGTGTGTTATGGAATTCTACCTGGAATATTACGCCTGATAGACAAAGGAGTTTTGGAGGGAAAAAAAACACACTTAACTCTGCCAGAGCTGGCATGCAATAAAAGCGACCATTTGCTGAAGGGAGGGGGGGAGGGGATAGAACTTCACAGAGGCAGACTGAGGGGGCTTCAGCATTCCGAGGGGGATTGGAGTGGGTACTGGGTTTTTCAACAGGGCAGAGCAGTGCGCTTGCGCCGCAGCAATTACAGGATGGGAGAAGAGAATGTCATCGCATGAAAAAGGGAGGCGTCGGACCGGACCGCAACCCCCCCCGGCCCGGACCGCCCACCCTGGTGAGTATAATATAACGTGTTTTTCTTATCTTTCAGGTTCATTCGGAGGCTTATCTACAGCACTACAGAATGCTGTAGATAAGCCCCTTATGTCTATGCCGGCAGCTGCAAGCCGAAAAAAAGGGTGACAGATTCCCTTTAAAGTCTATGGGTGCGCAAAAAAACGCATGCTTTTTTTAAAAAACTGCACCAAAACCTGCAAAAAAACGCACACAAACGCATGATGCGTTTTTTTCATGCGTTTGTGTGTGCAAAAAACGTGCAGCAAAAAAACGCAAGTGTGAAAGTAGCCTTAGGCTATGTGCCCACGCAGCGTTTTAAAACGCTCACTAAAAACCGGACTCCTTCCCAGAAATCGCGCGTTTTTTTCTGCGCAATTTCACCGCGATTTTACCGTGATTTTCGCGTGCGATATTCAAGCACTTTCCAAGCGACTTGAAGCATCGCTTGGAAAGTGATTGACAGGTTGGTCACACTCGTCAAACATAGTGTTTGACAAGTGTGACCATGTTTTTACTATTGAGGCCGCCTATGCGGCATCAATAGTAAAAGATAGAATGTTAAAATGCTGAAAAAAATAAAGAATCGGGGTATATTTACCTTCCGACGTCCCGCGCTGCCATCCCGGCCACAGCGTTCCCAGTAATGCCTTGCGAGACCTGTGATGACGTTGGTCTTGCGTTATTATAGCAATCTCGCGAGACCGCTAGAGTCACGCGAGACTACGTCATTGCAGGGCCTTGCCGCAAGGCATTACTGGGAACGCTTAGGCCGGGAATGCAGCACGGGACGCCGGAAGGTAAATATACCCCGATTTTTTATTTTTTATTCTTTTTTTTACAGGGGTATGGTACCCAGGGCCTGGAGGACAGTCTCCTCTCCTCCACACCGTGGGTACCAACCGCACATGAGACGCTTAACTTCTCGCATGGTGGGCATAGCCACATGCAGGAAGTAAGCGATTCTCATGCATTCCTATGGGTGCGGAATCGCGACAATTCTTTGCGATTCCGCACAAAAGAATGAGCATGCTGCGATTTTTTCCGCGATGCGATTCCGCCGCGGAGAAAAGCGCAGCATTAGCACAGCATGTGTGGAATGCCATCGGAATGCATGGGGGGCGTTCTGTACACGATTTTTAAACGTTTTCGCAGCGTTTTCGCGCCGAAAATCGCGGCAAAAACGCTTAAAAATCGCATCGTGGGCACACAGCCTTAGAGGACTGGCACACCCGAGAATACTGGAGACTCATGCTTTTGTCCTCATATAGCTAGGTCTCTATGCTCCCCTCAGGGGTGACAATCCTCACCCTTTCCTAGTAACAATAGATGGCCTGGTCTTCTTCATCTGAGATTGACTACACTGACGTCAGTACAAGCTACTTTGCTACTCAAACATGAAAACCACAGAAAGAGGAAAAAGTCCTCCACAAAAATCAGGAAAAACCAGACCGGACCAAAGTAAAATGGCAGCTGCACAGGTGCAATAATAGCAAATGAGACAGCCAGCCTACAATCAGGGATTGGCCGTGTGGCACACCAGTGCAGAAAAATTAATCTGTATGTGGCAGTGTTCACACAGGGAATGCAGAGCTACTTTGCTACTCAGTTGCCATCTCTGTAGCCCTAAAGCAGCACATCATGTACTGTATGAGCAGTGCTACTCCCTCCCACTTCTGGTTAGCTAAGGTGCAAGCACTCTCTCCTGGTTTGCACAGCTTCTTCCCCTATATGCCAGGCTGCGTGCAGGTTACAGATGCCTTTTATGCTCTTTACATTCCCATAAGTATGGGTAGAAACTACAGCTTCCTATTTTGGTCCTCAGTGGCCCGCTATATAGGCCAAAGTCATCACAGCATGTATAATGGCAGGCACTGTACTAAATCAGGAAGGTGCCTCTGACTGCTGTGCCCCTCTCCTGTTGTTTAGTGGTGTGTTGCTGGTGCCTTCCCACCCACCCCTGTATTTAAGGATGGTTATAGCATTGGTGGGCCAATGGAAAGTGGAGGGGGCTAGTATAGCCCCTTTCCTAGTATTAAAAGCAGGCAGCAAGCCTTTCTCCTGCTCTTCCCCCTGTTCAGGTCCCGGAGGTGCTCATCTCAACCTCCCTCCCATGGTTGATTTCAATTATATTATTGTTAATGTGGCGCCCCCAGGAGTATGGTCGCCACAGTGGCATTGCCTTCCTCCAGGGAGGGTAATGTCAGGCTTGGAAGCAATGAAGGGTCTCTCTGGCAGTTAACCATAACATGCATCACTGTTCCCACTCCGAGCCAGCAAGAATTGGGGGAGGAGTGCTCTCTGAGGGCCAGGAAGGGAAGTGAGGAGTTAGTGTGAGGAGGCCGAAGTGTGTACACGTGGAGAGACAAGCTGGGAGACTGAGCGGAGTTGAGAGCTCGTTCCCAGCTGGAGCGAATGATCTGGAGCCTGGTCTCCACGGTTGTATGGATACTGAAGGTCCTGCAACAGAAACCAGAGGAATAGGAAGCTGTAAATGCTCTATTCCCATCTAAGACTCGGAGGCACAACAGCAACGGGTGAGCCAAGAGAAGAGATAGAAGGCTACAGCTGTCTGCCATACGAGGTAGATCTGAGAAGGAACAAGAAGGAGGAATTTCAGTGTAACACAGTACTGGATGTACCTCAAGTAAGCGCTAGGAAGGAGACTACACAACCTATCTGCATAGAGAGATTCCTGAGTTGCTTCCAGGCTAATCAGCTCCGGTGCCATCTGTAATCTGGACCCTGGACTGCACTTACAAAGTAAAGGTAAAGAAACTACATTCCGCTGTGTCCTTGCCTTCTTTCTGCAACTTCTCCAGCACTGCTACATCTCTGTGCCAAACACTACACCCTCTTCCCCAACACCGATCTACACTGCCCTGGGACTACAGCCCTGCCTGTGGAGGGATACACCATCATTGCTGCACCATACCATCTGTCCCAGAGGATCTGTCTGCAGCGTCGGCTTAACACCTCCCTTGCCAAACACCACAGGTGGCGTCGCGAATCACTCATAAACTTTACTCTACCCCTTTTACGTGGGCGCCCAGGGCCACGGACCGGGTCACCGCTGCTGTGACATTCCCCTCTGAGAGACCGGCCCGGGACCGAGTACCCCACAGCCCTGGGAGGGCGACCCATTAATGCACGTCTTATTTTTCTAGATTTGCAAGTCACAGCGGCAGTAAGTTATAGAAAGAACACATGGTTATATTATGGCTCGTTGGCTGACTTGCCTGTGATTATACAACAGGGTATTTGGCGATGAGCGCGGTTAAAAAAAGTTAAATGCCTTTCTTTTTGTTAAAGCAAAATATTAATAAAGTTGTGACCAACCATCAATTTGTGTACTTGTTTTATTTGTTAGGATGCAGAAGTGTGAGTGGAAAGGCGCAACGGTGGGTTATGTTTTTGCCACCACAGTACGAGTGCTACTCACCCCCACTTCTAGCTACTATGATGTAGAAGCTCCAGAGCCTTGAACACCTTTCATTTCCCAGTTTGCCTTTGTCTGAGCTTTACAGGCAGCATACAGAATCCTTTTAAACTATACACATTGCCAAAAGCAAGAGCTTGCATACTAATTCTGACCCCACACTGTCGGATGTCATCAGTATGACTTTATATGAAGCAAATTCTGTGCAAGTGGCTCGCACATCACCAATTACTGGTGGCATTCATGCGGAGCACCACATGATATGTAAGAGCTTTGTTGCAGCACAAACTGGCATTGCTATGGATCATACGGCTACAGTGTGCACGGCAATGCAATGAATGGCGTAATACTGCTTCGGACTTCCATACTGTATCTAGTATAGTATATGATGGTAGAAAAATGCATTTTTATGCTATAAAATCCATTGTTTGATCCTTGACACTGAGTAATTAGCCTACAGATTGCTCCATCCCCGCCTGCGCCAGCACAATGCTGTAGTCATCATATAATGCTGCTCTTCGAGGCTTAGCGTGTTCACATGACGCTGTGCGCTGAGGATTTACTGATCACGAGACGATTGAGGATGTTACATATTGTCATCCCAGCATTCTTCACAGGCATGTCAGCTCCGTCTAGACAGATTATTATAATAGCCATGTTATAAGGGGCTTACCGGGGTGTTTCTGGGTTACATCACTCACAATCACACGGTAACACATTTGGGATGGTTGCATATTATAGTTTTTTTTGACTCCTCTTGAACTTACGCTTCTCTATTTTTTTTTTTTTTTTTTAAGCCCACGTTCCTCTACTACCTTACAGGGCTATTCCCGACATTTAAAGTTATCACTTATACAAAGAATAGGACCCACCATAATGTTGGAAAATGGGGTCTTAAAACACTGTGCCAGTGGCCAAAAATGCAACCACTGTTCCATTCTTTCTCTATTGCAGCGGGAGACATAGCGCTGTACTCAGCCATCTCTGGAAGTACCATCTTGAATGAATGGAAAGTCGGCATTGTCGAGCAGATTGCTCCATTCCCAACAAGTCTGTTCAGAACCCCGTTCTCAGGTCAGTAAAATCTGTCCCTCAATTCATTCTGAGATATGAATACCAGGAGGAAAAACAGAGCATGCAATAAAAGTTATATCAAATTTTATTTAAGTAAAGTACTACAAACAACATGTATCTAATAGTGTACATTTTTGGACAAAAGCAGACAGTATCCAACCACAATACCCCAAACCTCCATGATGATGGAAAGTAAACCCAAGCTATGTCCCCGGGAAATACTTCAACCCCACAATCAATACTGATATATAATGCCCAGGCACAATGGCCTAAATATAGTTGCAATAAAATAAACAAATGGAGGGCATCAATGTAAAAAAAATTAAACCGCAGTGTGAAGCTGCGGTATAGAAGTGGGGAAGTGAAGTCCCAGGGGCACTTACCGGGAGAGGAGGCAAGGGGGAACCAGGCTGTACCACCCCCGACGCGCGTTTTGCGGCGTCTCAGGCCGCTTTCTCAAGAGGGATATGATGAAAATGGTCCATCAGGACCTTAAAATAGCCCCTGACCCTGGTCATGTGACCTGAATTAATCAATAGGAAAAGCGCTGTCAGCGCATGCTCCCCAATCGCCGCCAAAGCACAAGGTACAAATAGGACCTTGCGAGAGGCCCTGACCTCAGTCATGTGATTTTAGGCTGGCCAATAGTGAAGGCACTACCGGTGCATGCGCCCCAAACCCGAAAGTCCTGCGATGCACCACAGGCATCATGTGTCACTGCACACAGTCCGGGATGTAACCCGGATGTGCGCACCACACATAGAGATGCCGGGCACAGAGCAGGGCCACGGAGCACTGGAGGCGACGCGCACGGCCAATCACCAAATGGCCAGTGCCAAAGATAGATGGAATCAGTATCAGTGGGGCAGAGGGCTAACACGCAAAAGATATATGTGCAAAGATCTTATTATTCAAACCGCTAAGTATAAATGGCAAAAAATATACCAATATTTCCAGCAACATATACATAAAAAATTCAAAACACCACAATATATATATATATCACAATACAGCCAATAACAGTTAAAGCGGTATAGAATATAAACTGTATACAATAATGAATGCATAATACAATATATAGAAATACAGAATATGGATAAGACATAAATATACATTTATCACAATTATGAAAAGGCATCCAATATTGTAAAAAGTAACACTGTGGGCACTTGTAGATGACCAGTCCAATTGTGTAAACAATCACGTCACAAATCCACGGACAGGGGGAATGCTGTATGCTGAAAATGAATAAATGTGAAAAAGATTTTTTAATTAAAAACAAAATATAAAAACAAAAATAAAAACCAAAAAGGAACTGCCACGGAATCAAATGGGGGATACGGAATATGGAAGCAACAGAAAGGAAAGGAAGGGATCTCGCAAAGTAATTGGGACAGAGCCAATGTCAATAAAAAAAAAAAAAAAAAAAAATAAGTTTTGCATGCTACAGGGGTTATAAGAAAGGGGCGAAACTGAGATGTTCATTAAGTCCCTTTGGGGTCATGGTATCCAGTTCCACAATCCACCTTGCTTCCATTTGTGCAAGAATTTTCTTGTTGTCACCACCCCTAATACCCATATGCAATACGTCAATCCCCCTCACCTTCAACAGACTACCATCACTATTATGATGTGACCGGAAGTGTCGGGGGATCGTCTTCAAGTCAGCCGGGTCGGACACCACCCTAGCCGCGCCAATGTCCCGCACATGCTCCCGAACACGTGTCCTCAACTCTCTAGTGGTCAGACCAACGTAGATTTTTGTACACGGACATGTGGCATAATATATCACATTTGATGTGCCACATGAAATACGATTTCTAATTTTAAACTGTCTGGTACCACTTGAAGAGGAGAACGTGGAGCAGCGCAGGACATTGGCGCAGCTAATGCAGTGCCCGCAAGAAAACCAGCCAGTGATCGGGCCACTTGAACCAAAAGGGTTTTTAAAGGTGGGAACGTAATGGCTCAGCACCAAAATATCATTAAGATTTTTTGATCGGCGAGGTGTCATGGAGGGAGAGCTCCCCAGAGTGGCCCCTAGGAAGGGATCTGTCTCTAAAACGGACCAATGTTTACGTAAAATTTTTCTCATATTTTGCCACTCATGATTATATGTAGAGATGAACCTGACAGGTCCATCACCAACATTTCCACCACCCCTCTGGGTCGAATGTAAAAGACTGCTGCGTGGAGTATGCCTTGCCCTGTTATAGCCGGCTTTGATACATCTCCGGCTATAGCCTCTATTAAGGAAACGATTTGTCAGATCGTGAGCTTGTCTCTCAAAACGGTCGTCGGTGGAACAGATGCGTCGCATACGTAGGAATTGTCCGACCGGGATGGCCCTCACCGTGGCATAATCATGGGCTGATGTAGCATGCAATAGGGAATTCACCGAAGTGGGCTTCCTGAATACATCCGTCTGGATGCGCCGGCCGACATCGACCTCCAGACGGACGTCCAGGAAGTCCACGCATGCATAATCAAATGAATATGTCAAGCGAATGTTTTTAGTATTCCCATTTAATGTCCTCATAAAATCACTGAGCTGACCCGTCGTCCCGTCCCACAAAAACAAGATATCGTCTATATAGCGGTACCAGCACAGCACATGGGACGCGTCGCGTGGACCCCCGTCACCAAACACCTCCCTCTCCCAGGCGCCAAGGAAGAGATTGGCATACGAAGGCGCACAGGCCGCGCCCATGGCTGTGCCCCGCTTTTGCAAATAAAACTGGTCTTTGAAAACAAAAAAATTGT
This sequence comes from Dendrobates tinctorius, assembly GCF_039654945.1. NCBI lineage: Eukaryota > Metazoa > Chordata > Amphibia > Anura > Dendrobatidae > Dendrobates > Dendrobates tinctorius. The sequence goes on from NW_027361763.1 coordinate 11,291,973, forward strand.
GGGTAAGGATGAAATCAGCCAGCTCAAGAATCAAGTCACGTAGAGGGCCATCCAGATCGGAGGTCCCCAAAAACCAGCGTACCGCATCTAATCCCACCGAATGATCAATACATGTATAGAGACTCTCCACGTCAGCAGTCACAAGAAGGGTGGATGGTTCCACAAGGACGCCATCGACCCGTGCCAGGACGTCCGTCGTGTCTCGGATATAGGAAGGCAGTGATTCGACAAGTGGTTTCAAATAAAAGTCAACGAATTGACATATGGGTTCACACATGCCACCGATACCTGACACGATAGGGCACCCTGGGGGGTCAAGGGCGTCCTTGTGGACCTTAGGTAGAAGGTAAAAAGTGGGGTTCCTGGAAGACCTGACAGTCAGACCATCAACAACTCCCTTGGTTATGATACCACTCCTAAATGCCCGATCGAGGATAATCTGAAGTTCTTGTGAAAAGGTGGCCCTAGGATCAAACGAGAGTTTCAAATAAGTGTCCACATCTCTGAGCTGTCGGAAGGCTTCCCATTCGTATATCTGTTTAGGCCAGACCACTATGTTCCCCCCCTTGTCGGCCGGTTTAAAAACTACATCCCCCAGAGACTGTAGTTGTGAAATTGCCTGACGTTGTTTATAGGTGAGATTATCAAATTTCCGTCTCGATGATAGTTTCTTAAAATCATCACTAACCAACTTGGTGAAAATCTCAATGGAAGGACAAATAGACAAAGGGGGGAACCTGGTAGATCTAGGCCGAGCCAGAGGGGGAAACTTACTTGTACGTGGGGTGCCCTGTTCCGAGAGCAATTCCTCCAGATCAGAGAGTGCCACCCTTTCCACATCACTCAGAACCTCGGGAGTATAACTTCGGGCATGAAGCTTTTTCAAAATAAGTTTCCTTGAGAAAAGTTGAAGATCTTTCAGAGCTGTAAAATAATCAAATGAGCTGGTGGGTGAGAAGGTCAGGCCTTTACCAAGAACCTCCAACTGTATATCAGTAAGTATATGAGTGGACAAATTTAATACCTGTAGATCCCCCCGAGAGCCGGTCTGGAGAGCCCTAAGTCCGGATGATTTGTTTTTAGACGATTGACGTGTCTCAATCCTCTTTGGGAGAGCCACCTTATTGGTGGTATTCTGATCAAAACCTCTCTGTCCCATCTCATCATCATAGTTCGAAATATTAGAGCTCAATGATGTGGATCTCGAACGAGAGTGGGACATGTTCCTGAACTTTGGACGGGAGCGCCCAGTAGGATCCCGCCAACGATAAACTCTTGATGAGATTTTATCCTGCACATCCCTCTTAAATTTCTTTGCCTTATTGGCTTGGATGTCATGTGCCCATTTTTGGAGATCAACGTCAATTTGGTCATTCAATTTCTTTAAGGCGTCATTAGACATCTCTTTTTGTAGAATGGATTGCAATTCGTCAATCTCGGCCTCAATGGTAGTAAGGGAATCATGGTTCAATTGTTTTAAGAGAACCATGAAACCCTTAGAGCATTCATTGGTTAGGATCTCCCATTTGTTTTTAAAAGTCTCATCCAATACTGGAAATGAGGGGAAAACCTGAATTCGGAGTCCCCTTGGAATCAAATCCTTTCGTATATATTGGTCCAGGAACTCGTGGTTCCACCAAATGCGGGTTCTCTTACGTAACAATTCCTTAAATTTAAATACAACTTCCTGTATGTCCTTATTGGAGCCAACATATTCCCCATCTGGGTTGTCCTGAAGCACATCACTTAGTTGCGTGCGCCACGTGAGATCGCGGGCGCGAAAATCCATAATAGGAATAGGGATAGCTGTGAAGAACACAGAAACAATTAATGAAATCAGAAGCCCTATAGTCATCATATGGCTTATGAAGGAAGAAAAATTCGACCTCCAATGCCAAAAAAGCATAAGCTCAAACAATTAAATGAATACCAGGAGGAAAAACAGAGCATGCAATAAAAGTTATATCAAATTTTATTTAAGTAAAGTACTACAAACAACATGTATCTAATAGTGTACATTTTTGGACAAAAGCAGACAGTATCCAACCACAATACCCCAAACCTCCATGATGATGGAAAGTAAACCCAAGCTATGTCCCCAGGAAATACTTCAACCCCACAATCAATACTGATATATAATGCCCAGGCACAATGGCCTAAATATAGTTGCAATAAAATAAACAAATGGAGGGCATCAATGTAAAAAAAATTAAACCGCAGTGTGAAGCTGCGGTATAGAAGTGGGGAAGTGAAGTCCGAGGGGCACTTACCGGGAGAGGAGGCAAGGGGGAACCAGGCTGTACCACCCCCGACGCGCGTTTCGCGGCGTCTCAGGCCGCTTTCTCAAGAGGGATATGATGAAAATGGTCCATCAGGACCTTAAAATAGCCCCTGACCCTGGTCATGTGACCTGAATTAATCAATAGGAAAAGCGCTGTCAGCGCATGCGCCCCAATCGCCGCCAAAGCACAAGGTACAAATAGGACCTTGCGAGAGCCCCTGACCTCAGTCATGTGATTTTAGGCTGGCCAATAGTGAAGGCACTACCGGCGCATGCGCCCCAGACCCGAAAGTCCTGCGATGCACCACAGGCATCATGTGTCACTGCACACAGTCCGGGATGTAACCCGGATGTGCGCACCACACATAGAGATGCCGGGCGCAGAGCAGGGCCACGGAGCACTGGAGGAGACGCGCACGGCCAATCACCAAATGGCCAGTGCCAAAGATAGATGGAATCAGTGGGGCAGAGGGCTAACACGCAAAAGATATATGTGCAAAGATCTTATTATTCAAACCGCTAAGTATAAATGGCAAAAAATATACCAATATTTCCAGCAACATATACATAAAAAATTCAAAACACCACAATATATATATATATCACAATACAGCCAATAACAGTTAAAGCGGTATAGAATATAAACTGTATACAATAATGAATGCATAATACAATATATAGAAATACAGAATATGGATAAGACATAAATATACATTTATCACAATTATGAAAAGGCATCCAATATTGTAAAAAGTAACACTGTGGGCACTTGTAGATGACCAGTCCAATTGTGTAAACAATCACGTCACAAATCCACGGACAGGGGGAATGCTGTATGCTGAAAATGAATAAATGTGAAAAAGATTTTTTAATTAAAAACAAAATATAAAAACAAAAATAAAAACCAAAAAGGAACTGCCACGGAATCAAATGGGGGATACGGAATATGGAAGCAACAGAAAGGAAAGGAAGGGATCTCGCAAAGTAATTGGGACAGAGCCAATGTCAATAAAAAAAAAAAAAAAATTAAGTTTTGCATGCTACAGGGGTTATAAGAAAGGGGCGAGACTGAGATGTTCATTAAGTCCCTTTGGGGTCATGGTATCCAGTTCCACAATCCACCTTGCTTCCATTTGTGCAAGAATTTTCTTGTTGTCACCACCCCTAATACCCATATGCAATACGTCAATCCCCCTCACCTTCAACAGACTACCATCACTATTATGATGTGACCGGAAGTGTCGGGGGATCGTCTTCAAGTCAGCCGGGTCGAACACCACCCTAGCCGCGCCAATGTCCCGCACATGCTCCCGAACACGTGTCCTCAACTCTCTAGTGGTCAGACCAACGTAGATTTTTGGACACGGACATGTGGCATAATATATCACATTTGATGTGCCACATGAAATACGATTTCTAATTTTAAACTGTCTGGTACCACTTGAAGAGGAGAACGTGGAGCAGCGCAGGACATTGGCGCAGCTAATGCAGTGCCCGCAAGAAAACCAGCCAGTGATCGGGCCACTTGAACCAAAAGGGTTTTTAAAGGTGGGAACGTAATGGCTCAGCACCAAAATATCATTAAGATTTTTTGATCGGCGAGGTGTCATGGAGGGAGAGCTCCCCAGAGTGGCCCCTAGGAAGGGATCTGTCTCTAAAACGGACCAATGTTTACGTAAAATGTTTCTCATATTTTGCCACTCATGATTATATGTAGAGATGAACCTGACAGGTCATCACCAACATTTCCACCACCCCTCTGGGTCGAATGTAAAAGACTGCTGCGTGGAGTATGCCTTGCCCTGTTATAGCCGGCTTTGATACATCTCCGGCTATAGCCTCTATTAAGGAAACGATTTGTCAGATCGTGAGCTTGTCTCTCAAAACGGTCGTCGGTGGAACAGATGCGTCGCATACGTAGGAATTGTCCGACCGGGATGGCCCTCACCGTGGCATAATCATGGGCTGATGTAGCATGCAATAGGGAATTCACCGAAGTGGGCTTCCTGAATACATCCGTCTGGATGCGCCGGCCGACATCGACCTCCAGACGGACGTCCAGGAAGTCCACGCATGCATAATCAAATGAATATGTCAAGCGAATGTTTTTAGTATTCCCATTTAATGTCCTCATAAAATCACTGAGCTGACCCGTCGTCCCGTCCCACAAAAACAAGATATCATCTATATAGCGGTACCAGCACAGCACATGGGACGTGTCGCGTGGGCCCCCCGTCACCAAACACCTCCCTCTCCCAGGCGCCAAGGAAGAGATTGGCATACGAAGGCGCACAGGCCGCGCCCATGGCTGTGCCCCGCTTTTGCAAATAAAACTGGTCTTTGAAAACAAAAAAATTGTGGGTAAGGATGAAATCAGCCAGCTCAAGAATCAAGTCACGTAGAGGGCCATCCAGATCGGAGGTCCCCAAAAACCATCGTACCGCATCTAATCCCACCGAATGATCAATACATGTATAGAGACTCTCCACGTCAGCAGTCACAAGAAGGGTGGATGGTTCCACAAGGACGCCATCGACCCGTGCCAGGACGTCCGTCGTGTCTCGGATATAGGAAGGCAGTGATTCGACAAGTGGTTTCAAATAAAAGTCAACGAATTGACATATGGGTTCACACATGCCACCGATACCCGACACGATAGGGCACCCTGGGGGGTCAAGGGCGTCCTTGTGGACCTTAGGTAGAAGGTAAAAAGTGGGGTTCCTGGAAGACCTGACAGTCAGACCATCAACAACTCCCTTGGTTATGATACCACTCCTAAATGCCCGATCGAGGATAATCTGAAGTTCTTGTGAAAAGGTGGCCCTAGGATCAAACGAGAGTTTCAAATAAGTGTCCACATCTCTGAGCTGTCGGAAGGCTTCCCATTCGTATATCTGTTTAGGCCAGACCACTATGTTCCCCCCCTTGTTGGCCGGTTTAAAAACTACATCCCCCAGAGACTGTAGTTGTGAAATTGCCTGACGTTGTTTATAGGTGAGATTATCAAATTTCCGTCTCGATGATAGTTTCTTAAAATCATCACTAACCAACTTGGTGAAAATCTCAATGGAAGGACAAATAGACAAAGGGGGGAACCTGGTAGATCTAGGCCGAGCCAGAGGGGGAAACTTACTTGTACGTGGGGTGCCCTGTTCCGAGAGCAATTCCTCCAGATCAGAGAGTGCCACCCTTTCCACATCACTCAGAACCTCGGGAGTATAACTTCGGGCATGAAGCTTTTTCAAAATAAGTTTCCTTGAGAAAAGTTGAAGATCTTTCAGAGCTGTAAAATAATCAAATGAGCTGGTGGGTGAGAAGGTCAGGCCTTTACCAAGAACCTCCAACTGTATATCAGTAAGTATATGAGTGGACAAATTTAATACCTGTAGATCCCCCCGAGAGCCGGTCTGGAGAGCCCTAAGTCCGGATGATTTGTTTTTAGACGATTGACGTGTCTCAATCCTCTTTGGGAGAGCCACCTTATTGGTGGTATTCTGATCAAAACCTCTCTGTCCCATCTCATCATCATAGTTCGAAATATTAGAGCTCAATGATGTGGATCTCGAACGAGAGTGGGACATGTTCCTGAACTTTGGACGGGAGCGCCCAGTAGGATCCCGCCAACGATAAACTCTTGATGAGATTTTATCCTGCACATCCCTCTTAAATTTCTTTGCCTTATTGGCCTGGATGTCATGTGCCCATTTTTGGAGATCAACGTCAATTTGGTCATTCAATTTCTTTAAGGCGTCATTAGACATCTCTTTTTGTAGAATGGATTGCAATTCGTCAATCTCGGCCTCAATGGTAGTAAGGGAATCATGGTTCAATTGTTTTAAGAGAATCATGAAACCCTTAGAGCATTCATTGGTTAGGATCTCCCATTTGTTTTTAAAAGTCTCATCCAATACTGGAAATGAGGGGAAAACCTGAATTCGGAGTCCCCTTGGAATCAAATCCTTTCGTACAGTATATATTGGTCCAGGAACTCGTGGTTCCACCAAATGCGGGTTCTCTTACGTAACAATTCCTTAAATTTAAATACAACTTCCTGTATGTCCTTATTGGAGCCAACATATTCCCCATCTGGGTTGTCCTGAAGCACATCACTTAGTTGCGTGCGCCACGTGAGATCGCGGGCGCGAAAATCCATAATAGGAATAGGGATAGCTGTGAAGAACACAGAAACAATTAATGAAATCAGAAGCCCTATAGTCATCATATGGCTTATGAAGGAAGAAAAATTCGACCTCCAATGCCAAAAAAACATAAGCTCAAACAATTAAATGAATACCAGGAGGAAAAACAGAGCATGCAATAAAAGTTATATCAAATTTTATTTAAGTAAAGTACTACAAACAACATGTATCTAATAGTGTACATTTTTGGACAAAAGCAGACAGTATCCAACCACAATACCCCAAACCTCCATGATGATGGAAAGTTATCCCAAGCTATGTCCCCGGGAAATACTTCAACCCCACAATCAATACTGATATATAATGCCCAGGCACAATGGCCTAAATATAGTTGCAATAAAATAAACAAATGGAGGGCATCAATGTAAAAAAAATTAAACCGCAGTGTGAAGCTGCGGTATAGAAGTGGGGAAGTGAAGTCCCAGGGGCACTTACCGGGAGAGGAGGCAAGGGGGAACCAGGCTGTACCACCCCCGACGCGCGTTTCGCGGCGTCTCAGGCCGCTTTCTCAAGAGGGATATGATGAAAATGGTCCATATACCGCTATATAGACGATATCTTGTTTTTGTGGGACGGAACGACGGGTCAGCTCAGTGATTTTATGAGGACATTAAATGGGAATACTAAAAACATTCGCTTGACATATTCATTTGATTATGCATGCGTGGACTTCCTGGACGTCCGTCTGGAGGTCGATGTCGGCCGGCGCATCCAGACGGATGTATTCAGGAAGCCCACTTCGGTGAATTCCCTATTGCATGCTACATCAGCCCATGATTATGCCACGGTGAGGGCCAGCCCGGTCGGACAATTCCTACGTATGCGACGCATCTGTTCCACCGACGACCGTTTTGAGAGACAAGCTCACGATCTGACAAATCGTTTCCTTAATAGAGGCTATAGCCGGAGATGTATCAAAGCCGGCTATAACAGGGCAAGGCATACTCCACGCAGCAGTCTTTTACATTCGACCCAGAGGGGTGGTGGAAATGTTGGTGATGACCTGTCAGGTTCATCTCTACATATAATCATGAGTGGCAAAATATGAGAAACATTTTACTTAAACATTGGTCCGTTTTAGAGACAGATCCCTTCCTAGGGGCCACTCTGGGGAGCTCTCCCTCCATGACACCTCGCCGATCAAAAAATCTTAATGATATTTTGGTGCTGAGCCATTACGTTCCCACCTTTAAAAACCCTTTTGGTTCAAGTGGCCCGATCACTGGCTGGTTTTCTTGCGGGCACTGCATTAGCTGCGCCAATGTCCTGCGCTGCTCCACGTTCTCCTCTTCAAGTGGTACCAGACAGTTTAAAATTAGAAATCGTATTTCATGTGGCACATCAAATGTGATATATTATGCCACATGTCCGTGTCCAAAAATCTACGTTGGTCTGACCACTAGAGAGTTGAGGACATGTGTTCGGGAGCATGTGCGGGACATTGGCGCGGCTAGGGTGGTGTCCGACCCGGCTGACTTGAAGACGATCCCCCGACACTTCCGGTCACATCATAATAGTGATGGTAGTCTGTTGAAGGTGAGGGGGATTGACGTATTGCATATGGGTATTAGGGGTGGTGACAACAAGAAAATTCTTGCACAAATGGAAGCAAGGTGGATTGTGGAACTGGATACCATGACCCCAAAGGGACTTAATGAACATCTCAGTTTCGCCCCTTTCTTATAACCCCTGTAGCATGCAAAACTTAATTTTTTTTTTATTGACATTGGCTCTGTCCCAATTACTTTGCGAGATCCCTTCCTTTCCTTTCTGTTGCTTCCATATTCCGTATCCCCCATTTGATTCCGTGGCAGTTCCTTTTTGGTTTTTATTTTTGTTTTTATATTTTGTTTTTAATTAAAAAATCTTTTTCACATTTATTCATTTTCAGCATACAGCATTCCCCCTGTCCGTGGATTTGTGACGTGATTGTTTACACAATTGGACTGGTCATCTGCAAGTGCCCACAGTGTTACTTTTTACAATATTGGATGCCTTTTCATAATTGTGATAAATGTATATTTATGTCTTATCCATATTCTGTATTTCTATATATTGTATTATGCATTCATTATTGTATACAGTTTATATTCTATATCGCTTTAACTGTTATTGGCTGTATTGTGATATATATATATATATTGTGGTGTTTTGAATTTTTTATGTATATGTTGCTGGAAATATTGGTATATTTTTTGCCATTTATACTTAGCGGTTTGAATAATAAGATCTTTGCACATATATCTTTTGCGTGTTAGTCCTCTGCCCCACTGATTCCATCTATCTTTGGCACTGGCCATTTGGTGATTGGCCGTGCGCGTCGCCTCCAGTGCTCCGTGGCCCTGCTCTGCGCCCGGCATCTCTATGTGTGGTGCGCACATCCGGGTTACATCCCGGACTGTGTGCAGTGACACATGATGCCTGTGGTGCATCGCAAGACTTTCGGGTCTGGGGCGCATGCGCCGGTAGTGCCTTCACTATTGGCCAGCCTAAAATCACATGACTGAGGTCAGGGCCTCTCGCAAGGTCCTATTTGTACCTTGTGCTTTGGCGGCGATTGGGGCGCATGCGCTGACAGTGCTTTTGCTATTGATTAATTCAGGTCACATGACCAGGGTCAGGGGCTATTTTAAGGTCCTGATGGACCATTTTCATCATATCCCTCTTGAAAAAGCGGCCTGAGATGCCGCGAAACGCGCGTCGGGGGTGGTACAGCCTGGTTCCCCCTTGCCTCCTCTCCCGGTAAGTGCCCCTGGGACTTCACTTCCCCACTTCTATACCGCAGCTTCACACTGTGGTTTAATTTTTTTTACATTGATGCCCTCCATTTGTTTATTTTATTGCAACTATATTTAGGCCATTGTGCCTGGGCATTATATATCAGTATTGATTGTGGGGTTGAAGTATTTCCCGGGGACATAGCTTGGGTTTACTTTCCATCATCATGGAGGTTTGGGGTATTGTGGTTGGATACTGTCTGCTTTTGTCCAAAAATGTACACTATTAGATACATGTTGTTTGTAGTACTTTACTTAAATAAAATTTGATATAACTTTTATTGCATGCTCTGTTTTTCCTCCTGGTATTCATTTAATTGTTTGAGCTTATGCTTTTTTGGCATTGGAGGTCGAATTTTTCTTCCTTCATAAGCCATATGATGACTATAGGGCTTCTGATTTCATTCATTCTGAGATATGTAGTTTCACACTTGTCTCATGTTGCTGGGTCTCTCACTGTAATACATGCTGGGTATGAAGTCTGTGTAATAGATCTACTAAGTCATTTCTAACAATTTTGGGTCATGAAAGAAAAGATTCAATTTCATCCCAAAATGCGTTAAATGTAGTAATTTGAGCTTGTTATTAACTTTGGAGAATCTTATTTCCACTTTCTTTGTAGAATGCTGTTCCCTTCGCCGGTTCTCATGCATCAGCACAGCTTCCTTTCTGGACTGATTTCCCTTTCCAAAGCTTGTAGCTTGTGTTTGATTCCTCCTCTATTACACGCTCTGCTTTTTCTCCACACTTACACAAACTCTTTGTAATTGTATTTCACCCCCTTTCTACCACAGACTGCCTTTTTTTCTTTCCTCCCTATCTAGAGCTTTGTACAATCTGTCCTCCCTGATAACTTTGCTCCCTCACCACATTCTAATCCCCAAAGTGCAAATTACTTCCCCTCCCCCGTTATATCTAACACCGAAAGAATCAATGTTAGGAGAACAGAGGGCAATGAAAGTTAGTCATAAGAAAGTGTTGTGGGATGGATGTCAGATTCAGCAGGACAGCCACCTGCATGAAGAAGTTACAGTGATTCTACAGCACCATGATAAGAAACTTAAGATTATTGTTACATTTGTTAACTATTAGGATATACTGTATATACTGTATGTAGGTTCAAGTGCTCTAAAGGAAATGAAAAAAAAATAAAAAATATGAGAAAAAAGTAAAAAAAAATGAAAATTAGAATCACACCTGTTTACCCAAGTAATAATAATAATAATAATAATAATAAAAGCACATTTGTTAAAGTCTGATCTATCAAAATTGAAAATTAAATTACCCAAAAAGGAGAAAGAAAATTGAAATGTAAGAATAGCAGTTCTCTGCTAGTAAAAATCTATTGAAATGTTCTACCCAAGAAAGGTATCTATAAAAAATATCAGCATGACGTGCAAAAAAAACATACCTTCATCACACAGGTACCTCTACAAGCGTTACGGGTCTCAGAAAATGGCGTCATGAACCAGAGTAGAGCAGGGCAGGGCATAGCAGAGTACTGCAGTGCGCAGGCGCCAGACCTCTCTGACCTTTCCCGACACCTGCGCACTGCAGTACTCTGCTCTGCCCTCAACAGGGCAAAGAATTACGCCTGCGCAGGAGCAGCGACAGAAGTAAGGAGGAGGACGTCATCGTTAGAAGATGGGAGGCGCCGGACCGGACCGTGACACCCATCGGACCAGACCCCCCAGTGAGTATAATATAAAGCCCCTGTTACACTAAACAATGTTCCAGCGATCCCACCAACGATCTGACATGATGGGATCGCTGGGACATCGTTAGGCTGATCGCTGGTGAGCTGACGCATAGCCCCAGCGATCAGGACCAGCGATGCTGGACTCTGGTTTCTAATGTAAACATCGGGTACCTAGGAGCAGCGCGACTCCTGGATACCCGACGTTTACATTAGCAACCAGCGTCCAGCGTCGCTGATCACTGGTCTCTCGCTGGGCAGCGGGAGACCAGCAATCGAAAAACGGCCCAGGCCGCTCGAGCACGATCAGCAATACCCGGCGGGGGGGCCGGTCGCTGCTCCCCGTCACACACAGCAATCTCGCTGGCGAGATCACTGTGGTGTCATAAAATCAGCGATCTCACTAGCGAGATCGCTGTGTGTGACGGGACCCTAACTCGTTGTTCTTCTCTTTCAGGTTACATCGGGGGCTTATCTACAGCAATGCAGAATGTTGTATATCAGCCCCTGATGGCGGTGGCTGCATCTCATATCGGAAAAATGAGGTGACAGATTCCCTTTAAGAAATTAAAAATAAATAAATCTTAAAAAAAAAAAAAAAAAAAAAAACAATGGCGGCATTGCTTTTTGGACGACATTTTTTTTCACAATTTCACTTGGAGTTTTTTTTTTCCTATTTTCCAGTACGTTATATGGAAAAATAAATGGTGTCTTTCACGAGTAGAATTCACCCTGCAAAAAAAAAAAAATCCTCAAACGACTATGTGGGTGGAAAAGCAAAAAAAAAAAGTCACGGCTCCTGTGCCGCCCGGCTTCCCGCTATGTGTGAACGTGCGCCTCATTGTATAACCAGTCACACATACAATAATCTCCCTATTTCTATGATTAATTGCTAAACTCTCCTCTTGCCTTAATCATATTAGGTGGCCTGATTCATTTCTCCGGCTCAGAACCTACTTTACAAGAAAAGCCGATTAATTCTTTAAATAGCTGCAGCGCAAATTAATCGACTGGCCGTGTTATCAAAGGAATAATAATAATGCCAGATTCCAGGAGACTTTCACAATAATTAATTGTTACGACATATTCCGCATCTCATTTACCGTGTTTTATTGTAAATTCAGTATTTGGGGGATTTTACGTTGAAGGCAGATGTAAATATAGCAGAGGATTAGACAAGTAGGAGAACAGCACGCATGAAAATTAGCGGGGTATCTATGTAGGGGTGTGACAGGGGCTGTCATATGCATCCCCTTCTCTGAACAGTGTTTGCACCAAGTGTATGGTTTTATTGTATTTTTCTGACTGCAATAATAAGTGAACCTGCATAGAGTTTCATAGGCACTAATGTACACGGTTAATGTAATGCATGCTGATTAATGTATAATGTTATGTATGGTGTATAGGGAAAGTCTAAGGTTAAGTTTAAAGTATATTATGCATGGCATAGGACATAGGGATTAAGTTAGAAAGGGGGAATATTTAGTTGGGGAGCACATTAGACTTAGGAAGTTCAGTGCATACTGTTAGACTGGAGTTAAATAGGTGAAGTCTGCCCAGCAACCATCCACTGGGATAGATAGAGAAAAACAGACAGTTGGTGATTGGTCCAGCCCAAATCTTATAGATGCGCCTTTTCTGGGGTGTCTGGGGGCAGATTTTTGTAGCTGGGGATGGGGGGGCAAAAACAATGGTCCCTCTCATGGCTATTAAGATCTGCCCTCACTCACTGGCTTTGCCTCTCTGGTTGTGCATTTACCGCGGGAGACCACGTAATTTTTTTCAACGAATTAACCCCATTATTTAACACCTAGATGTCCCAAATTTTACACACAAACCCTAATCTAATTATTAGTCATTGACATATAAAAAAAATGAAATGAAATGAAATGCTTTACTATATGTAAACCATGTGTCATTTCATGTCGGGTTGGGGAATGATTTTACAGAAGCCGACAATTGAATTGGCGGCAATTCTGCTATGAAGAACTCTGTGAAATATAGAGTGTAACGGGGTCTACCCAAGCTGGGGTACCTCTTTCAGTACCACCCCGTGTTTTCGGAGGTCCGCTCTGCGTTGGCTGGAGTCTGAATGAAGGACGCTGGCTGGAATTCCTCTGAGTGCATGGGCGCATATAAAAGATCACTGCTTCTCCATGTATTTCCAGTCTGACAACACTTTACTCACAGGACACAGAATATATCACACAGATACAGAGGGCCAGCCAATAGAAAAGCGGCAGGCCAGACATGCATTACAAAAGCCGCAGGTGGCCGGAGCCTGCTGATGTTTACTGTGGGAATTACAAAGATGGGGGGAGGGCGGACAAAAGGAGAATGCTGATGCATTAGGGACATGCATCTCACATAGAACCTATTATCCATACATATAACTGCACAACATATTCTGGGTGCTGAGTGGTTCTGTAACACGTAACATAGATATATGTGTGTCTCAATGACATGTGTATATATATATATATATATATATATATACATATATGCATATATATGTATTCTATGTGTCTATATCTATTCTTTCGTTTCTTTATTAAACCTGTCAGTGTGATTTTACTGTCTCGCAAAATGAATTGCGGGCTTTTGTTAAAGGACACCGGGTGCGATTTTCTCGCGAGTCACACTTGTGGTCCGTTTGTAATCTGATTTTTTTCTCGCACCCATAGACTTGCATTGGCGAATCCGATCCGAAAATCGGTGACAGTCACAGCATGCTGCGATTGTATCGGCCTGAGGAAAACGGCCGAGAAAAAAAATCGGATGATGGGAGCTGCCCCATGGATTAACATTGGGACGATTGCAATGCGACTTTTTATCGCATTGCGCTCGTCCGGTTTTGTCGCTAGTGTGACGCCGGCCTAAGACTGGAGTCAGGGGCTATGGAGAGCGCTGAGAACCCTTCAGTGCAGTGGAAGATGGGTGTGGAACCGAGTGAGGGAAACATTGCGGATCTCGGGCATACTGCGGAGCTGAATTGGGAAACCCTGGGGCTGACAGGAGGATCAAGCGTAGGGTTAATCTGTGCGGAACGTGTGATATTCTGTGTGGAAGAAGAAAGTGACGGAGGGTGCTGTGCCCGATACTGCGTGATAAAGATGGATGTACTTGAACAGCAGAGGCCGGCGGCCAAAACATGAGTTAACTGTACTTCCAGCACATGGCAACTGGGAGACTGTTTATTTGTGGGGTGCCAAGCTGTGGGGGAACTACAGCCCCCCCAGCCATGACTACCGCCGCGCGCACCTTACACCTACTGTATAATGGCAACAGAGGTCACGTTTTATGATCCCGAACCCTAATGCACATGCCATTTATAGTATCTGTGTCTTGTTTGTGGCGGAGAAGCCTTCAGCCCCCCTATGTACCCTGAACACTGGCGCTATGTACAAATGTATTGGGCCACACATCTTAATCATTGAACTCAGGTTTCACATCCAGTCCCATAGTTCCCTGTGTGTAATGTCTGGCCCCATTACCCCATGGTGTATGACATGTGGCCCCATTTCCCTCAGTCTATAACATCTGGCCCGGTTGCCCCCATTTTATAACATTTGGTCCCACTGCCCCCTGTGTAAGTCATCCGGCCCCATTGCCCCCAGTGTTTACCATCTGGCTCCATTTCCCTCACCCCCACCTTCCAGCTCCATTATCCCCAATGTTTAATATCCAGCCCCCCCACCCTGGTGTATATCATTCGGCCTTGTTGCCCCCAGGGTATAATATCCATCCCTCTCATCTCCAATGTATAACATCTGGCCCCATTTTCCCCGGTGTATAACATCAGGCCCTTCGCCCTCAATGTATGACCTCCAGCCCCTCGCCCCAGTGTAAAGCATCCACCCCCCCAAGCCGTCTGCCTTTACTAACATGAGAAAGATGGGCTGGTGGAGTAGAGCTCACTGATACCAGCGCGGCCCTGTGGAAGTTGAAGGAACCGCAGCAATTCAGCCACAAAGTGGAGACCCCGTAATGTTACAGAGCGGAAGGCTGAGTGATGAAGAGCAGAGGGCAAAAAGTCACCACCGCTCTGCTATGGCCTCTTTCACACATCCGTTTGTCACCATCAGTCAAAATCCGCCGTTTTGCTAAAAAAACGGATCCGCCATTTTTCTTGGCGGATCCATTTTTTTTCCCATTGAGTTGCATTACCGGCGGATCTTGACGGATGGTCATCTGTTGGATTCGTTTTAATACGGATCCACCAAAATTTTGGTGTCCGCCGACTTGCCCGGATGGACAATGAAACGTTTTTTTGGCCGGCCGGATCCGCATTTTACAGTGCGCATGCCCGGAGGAATTGACTCAGCCGGAAATTTAACCCTAAACTCTGTTCTGGCAGCTGAGAAAATCTCTCTCTCTCTCTCTCTCTCAATTAATGCCTATGGATGTAGGATGGAATGTCATAAAAGCTCCTGTAGGTGTAATGTGGAGGGGAAATATACTTTTCTCAGTGTATTGTATGTGCATCTCTACAGCTCCAGTGCTATTAATAAGTATGGAGAACCATGGTGCTTCCCCCCTTTTATGACTTTTGGATGTGTGGATCCTCGTGGGCGTGTCTAATTGCCAATTACTGACAGCCCACTCTGCTGTAAATCTTCAGGAGGGGTGGAATAAACAGCCAATCAACGTTTCCAATTTTTTAGCTGACAGGCGAAGGGAACAGCAGAATGTACAGAATGGAAATGTGCTAAGACATGCCATCAATGTCTGACAAAGAAGACTTCTGTCCTGAGGAAAGATAGAAACTACACTCCTGTAGATGCTTGACTTAGGAAAGTCTGACTGACGGCTTCACTGTAATGACCCCTCCCAAAAACTCACACTTACCCCTTCTTAACTTAAATAAGACACAACTGCGTGACATTTGATGTAAAAGGCCACAGCAGCCCCGTTTATTAACACCAAACAAGCAATAACATTTTATCCATAAACGTAGAAATATTCCATAAGCATAACCACCAGCAAAAGGAGGGGGGGTAAATGAAGAGTCCATTGTACATGATTGCAACACCAGCTCCACCACGTGCCCTCAGCCGCACCACACCGGCTCGAGGACACCCAGCCGAGTGTTGCCCAACCAATGTCCTGCTGGGACCCAGCCCAGCAGGGACCCACATTAACATGCCCCGCTGTGACCCAACACAGCAGGGTCCCACGTTAACATGTCCCGCTGTGACCCAGCACAGCTGGGACCCACCTTAACCAAGTATACCATTGCACCACCAGGGGTAACCCGCTCCTGCACTGGGTTCACCCCCCCGCTCTTTGTGCAATCCACCGACTTCAAATACCCCCCTCCTTTCCGCCGACTGCTGCGACAACGTCAAACCTCTTCTTGTCTTCACCATGTCGATCTCCAGAAGATCCTAAAATTAGGGCGGGAGGGCGGGACGATTCCGGACGACTGCAAGGTAAGGAATGACCATCCCCCCACAGTTCTGCCCTATATATCCATCCCACAACTGACCACTCCCTGCCAACTCACATTGCACAATAAGCCCCATAGCTCCAACCCACACCTTCCCCACAAACACAAAGCACTACTGACCACTCCCTGCCAACTCACATTGCACCATAAGCCCCATAGCTCCAACCCACACCTTCCCCACAAACACAAAAGCACTACACCTTACCCTTCACTAACCCTCAGGCCTAGCATCCCTCCTTAGTCATGTGCGCCCTCCCTGTAGCCCCTTTGGGGCAGGCGTCCGGGCTTGCCTTTCAGAAAGTGTGGACAGCAGCCACATGGTGACAGCGGTCACATGGTATAGAATATGAAGGGACAGACAAGTGGATGACCGGCTGTGAAGGGCCAAGCAGCGGCAGTACCATCAGTAGAACAGTTTAGGTATAAAATGATGTACAGGCAGGAGATGGTAGACTGACAACAGTGGGCAGTCAAGCAGGGAGATGGTATGGATGATTTAATTATTGGCATCTGTCATAGGTGAATGACAATCATCACTACCCCATGCTTGATCCATTTTGCCAAATTTAAGATTTTCCACACTCAGGTGAGTGCAGTCTAATCCCCTTGGATGTGACAAAGCCACCTGACATGTTGACATTACGCTGGAGGCTGGAGAAACTTCTTGCCGCTGGTCCAATCAGTTAGCTGAGAAGAATGCCGAAACAATATTTTAACTATTGTCCTCCCACTGCTCTTGGCCAAATAACACAATCCATAAACTTTTTTGTTAAACGGAGGTCATCCACAGGTTGTTTTTTTCTAAATTTTCCTGTTGAATGGATTGTCCACCTATTGAACAGGTTGTCCACCTTTGGAGACATTTTTTTTCCCCTAATGAAGTGCTTGTATGTGGGGCGAAAACTTATTTTTGCAACTGGGTTCCATTAAAGAAATATTCACCATTTGCCTCCAGGTTGTGTTATAGTGTATTGCTGGTGGCTGAATATGTTAACTAAGAATCCATCATTCAGCACTCTACGATGGTCTGATGTGAAGTTTGCCAGTCTTATCTACTTCTTCTGACCTTCTAGTTTGACCTCCACAGGCCACATCAAACTAGAATGTGCAGGAAAACAGCGTGTAAAAGTCAAACGGTACAAACTTGATTAATGAAACCCAAAAGGGAAAATTATTACATGTATTTAAGAAAAAAAATCATATTCCATGTCTCTCCCCTATCAAATGCCACATCAGCAGCTTCCGGGAAAAAACTGGGCAGAGTTTATTCGAAGCTTAGACCTCGCTTCTGCAGTTAGTAACACCGTCCCTAAAAGGTGTGGTGTTACCCAGTCTATGGGATCTTGCTCTGGGTATCTGCCGGAGAATGGACCGTTTTCTGACGTAAAAGCTTTGATGAATCTGGACCATAGCTTATGTATGACTAAGTTTGACTGTTCAGGTGCTGCCTCTCTGTTTGCTGCAGGACATCAAGGCTGACGCATCTGTCGGTAAAGCATCTGGTCCATCATGTAGTCCTAGTTCAGACACAGATAAGAAATTGTTGGCTCTGTGAAAAATAGAGGTGTCTCCAGATCAGATGTGCGCTTACGAGCAGACAACATTGTTTATCCTACTAATGGAACAGTTTTATATCTCTTTCAGAAGCCAGAAAATAAAATCCCATTTTTCTTTTATAGAGAGGATCTAAAGTCATGGATGCCCAATAGTTATGCCCTTGGCTGATGTTAACGATATGCTTGTCAGTCAACAAGAAATCAAGCATGTAGCTTGCCATATTCACCAGCACTACCAAGGGATCCAGTGGTTTTCTTTCCGCAGCCTGCTGTAATGGCTGTTCATGATGGTCACCGTCAATATGGTCATAATCTATTTCACACTGACTGTGAGACTTGTCACCTACCTGTACCTGGGATAACTCAATGTCCCCCTCCACATCCACTTCCTGCTACTCCTCCTACATCTTCTCCACATCCTGCTGCATACAACATTGACATTGAGGGCCCCCAACAGTCTCAGAGTAGAAATTAACATACACATGTGCTATTCCTCCATGTAAGCCTTCAGTGCCTATTGTAGTCTTCTGCTTTATGTAAAAAGGCAGCAGAACTTTTTTTGGACAACAATTTGTGATTCGAGAGTCAAATTCATAAATTCTTACAATTTGCCCAGAACAGTGAATTTCCTAAAATTCTACACAAATTTAATTTTCTTTGAATCAAGTGGCTCATTTCAAACTGTAATAGTTCACATCTGAATGGCTTTCTCAGTGAATGTAAAATTAGACAGTGATGTATAGCTGACGTCCATTTGACTGACGTGGTTACATAAAAGCACAGATAAAGAGCTGCTGAATAAATGAGCAATTCCTGGGAAGAGAAAATAGCCTGGCTGATGGAAGAAGACATTTACTCCACGCCGCCATACAGAGCAATGTGATACAGTGTTCATTATTCTCCCGGTGAAATGTCTATTGTGTAATGACTCGTCTTTGAATTTATAGATGTTTGTAATATATTGTACTGATCGTATTCATTTCTTTTACTACATGACACCAAGTGAGATTGGAAGATGCACTTGATATATATAACGTTGAGAGCGGGCCTGCTGCTGTGACTACGGAGCAGACGGTCTGCGGTGACTAATAGTGAAGTGGAAGTAGTGGCGGTGACTACGCAAGCAGTTTTAAGGACTAGGAAAGTAAAGGGGGGCAGTGTGGACACAGTTCTTACTGCTGGCAGATTAGCTGTTTTGTTACTTTTGGGGAAAATAATCTGTAATTGAGCAAACTCTCTTTTCAAAAGTCACATTCATAAGGGTGCAGGAAGCTTTAATATACACCTTTGTTTTTTTGGCATTGTCCACTGTATCCCAAGTGTCAGTGCCATTATCCTGTACCCCCAGTGTCAGTGTCATTATCCTGTACCCCCAGTGTCAGTGCCATTATCCTGTACCCCCAGTGTCAGTGTCATTATCCTGTACCCCCAGTGTCAGTGCCATTATCCTGTACCCCCAGTGTCAGTGTCATTATCCTGTACCCCCAGTGTCAGTGTCATTATCCTGTACCCCCAGTGTCAGTGTCATTATCCTGTACCCCCAGTGTCAGTGTCATTATCCTGTATCCCAAGTGTCAGTGCCATTATCCTGTACCCCGAGTGTCAGTGTCATTATCCTGTACCCCCAGTGTCAGTGTCATTATCCTGTACCACGAGTGTCAGTGTCATTATCCTGTACCCCCAGTGTCAGTGTCATTATCCTGTACCCCCAGTGTCAGTGTCATTATCCTGTACCCCGAGTGTCAGTGTCATTATCCTGTACCCCGAGTGTCAGTGTCATTATCCTGTACCCCCAGTGTCAGTGTCATTATCCTGTACCCCCAGTGTCAGTGTCATTATCCTGTACCCCGAGTGTCAGTGTCATTATCCTGTACCCCCAGTGTCAGTGTCATTATCCTGTACCCCCAGTGTCAGTGTCATTATCCTGTACCCCCAGTGTCAGCGTCATTATCCTGTACCCCCAGTGTCAGCGCCATTATCCTGTACCCCCAGTGTCAGCGTCATTATCCTGTACCCCGAGTGTCAGTGTCATTATCCTGTACCCCGAGTGTCAGTGTCATTATCCTGTACCCCGAGTGTCAGTGTCATTATCCTGTACCCCGAGTGTCAGCGCCATTATCCTGTACCCCCAGTGTCAGTGTCATTATCCTGTACCCCGAGTGTCAGTGTCATTATCCTGTACCCCCAGTGTCAGGGTCATTATCCTGTACCCCCAGTGTCTGTGTCATTATCCTGTACCCCGAGTGTCAGCGCCATTATCCTGTACCCCCAGTGTCAGCGCCATTATCCTGTACCCCCAGTGTCAGGGTCATTATCCTGTACCCCCAGTGTCAGTGTCATTATCCTGTACCCCGAGTGTCAGTGTCATTATCCTGTACCCCCAGTGTCAGTGTCATTATCCTGTACCCCCAGTGTCAGTGCCATTATCCTGTACCCCCAGTGTCAGTGTCATTATCCTGTACCCCCAGTGTCAGTGTCATTATCCTGTACCCCGAGTGTCAGTGTCATTATCCTGTACCCCGAGTGTCAGTGTCATTATCCTGTACCCCCAGTGTCAGTGTCATTATCCTGTACCCCAGTGTCAGTGTCATTATTCTGTACCCCCAGTGTCAGTGTCATTATCCTGTACCCCCAGTGTCAGCGTCATTATCCTGTACCCCCAGTGTCAGTGCCATTATCCTGTACCCCGAGTGTCAGTGTCATTATCCTGTACCCCAAGTGTCAGCGTCATTATCCTGTACCCCCAGTGTCAGCGTCATTATCCTGTACCCCCAGTGTCAGCGTCATTATCCTGTACCCCCAGTGTCAGTGTCATTATCCTGTACCCCGAGTGTCAGTGTCATTATCCTGTACCCCCAGTGTCAGTGTCATTATCCTGTACCCCGAGTGTCAGTGTCATTATCCTGTACCCCAGTGTCAGTGTCATTATCCTGTACCCCCAGTGTCAGTGTCATTATCCTGTACCCCCAGTGTCAGTGTCATTATCCTGTACCCCCAGTGTCAGTGTCATTATCCTGTACCCCAGTGTCAGTGTCATTATCCTGTACCCCCAGTGTCAGTGCCATTATCCTGTACCCCCAGTGTCAGTGTCATTATCCTGTACCCCCAGTGTCAGTGTCATTATCCTGTACCCCGAGTGTCAGTGTCATTATCCTGTACCCCGAGTGTCAGTGTCATTATCCTGTACCCCCAGTGTCAGTGTCATTATCCTGTACCCCAGTGTCAGTGTCATTATCCTGTACCCCCAGTGTCAGTGTCATTATCCTGTACCCCCAGTGTCAGCGTCATTATCCTGTACCCCCAGTGTCAGTGCCATTATCCTGTACCCCGAGTGTCAGTGTCATTATCCTGTACCCCAAGTGTCAGCGTCATTATCCTGTACCCCCAGTGTCAGCGTCATTATCCTGTACCCCCAGTGTCAGCGTCATTATCCTGTACCCCCAGTGTCAGTGTCATTATCCTGTACACCGAGTGTCAGTGTCATTATCCTGTACCCCCAGTGTCAGTGTCATTATCCTGTACCCCGAGTGTCAGTGTCATTATCCTGTACCCCAGTGTCAGTGTCATTATCCTGTACCCCCAGTGTCAGTGCCATTATCCTGTACCCCCAGTGTCAGTGTCATTATCCTGTACCCCCAGTGTCAGTGTCATTATCCTGTACCCCCAGTGTCAGTGTCATTATCCTGTACCCCAGTGTCAGTGTCATTATCCTGTACCCCCAGTGTCAGTGCCATTATCCTGTACCCCCAGTGTCAGTGTCATTATCCTGTACCCCCAGTGTCAGTGTCATTATCCTGTACCCCGAGTGTCAGTGTCATTATCCTGTACCCCGAGTGTCAGTGTCATTATCCTGTACCCCCAGTGTCAGTGTCATTATCCTGTACCCCAGTGTCAGTGTCATTATCCTGTACCCCCAGTGTCAGTGTCATTATCCTGTACCCCCAGTGTCAGCGTCATTATCCTGTACCCCCAGTGTCAGTGCCATTATCCTGTACCCCGAGTGTCAGTGTCATTATCCTGTACCCCAAGTGTCAGTGTCATTATCCTGTACCCCCAGTGTCAGCGTCATTATCCTGTACCCCCAGTGTCAGCGTCATTATCCTGTACCCCCAGTGTCAGTGTCATTATCCTGTACCCCCAGTGTCAGTGTCATTATCCTGTACCCCGAGTGTCAGTGTCATTATCCTGTACCCCCAGTGTCAGTGTCATTATCCTGTACCCCAGTGTCAGTGTCATTATCCTGTACCCCCAGTGTCAGCGTCATTATCCTGTACCCCCAGTGTCAGCGTCATTATCCTGTACCCCCAGTGTCAGTGCCATTATCCTGTACCCCCCAGTGTCAGTGCCATTATCCTGTACCCCAAGTGTCAGTGTCATTATCCTGTACCCCGAGTGTCAGTGTCATTATCCTGTACCCCAAGTGTCAGTGTCATTATCCTGTACCCCCAGTGTCAGCATCATTATCCTGTACCCCGAGTGTCAGTGTCATTATCCTGTACCCCAAGTGTCAGTGTCATTATCCTGTACCCCCAGTGTCAGCGTCATTATCCTGTACCCCCAGTGTCAGCGTCATTATCCTGTACCCCCAGTGTCAGTGTCATTATCCTGTACCCCGAGTGTCAGTGTCATTATCCTGTACCCCCAGTGTGTGTCATTATCCTGTACCCCCAGTGTCAGCGTCATTATCCTGTACCCCCAGTGTCAGTGTCATTATCCTGTACCCCCAGTGTCAGTGCCATTATCCTGTACCCCCAGTGTCAGTGTCATTATCCTGTACCCCGAGTGTCAGTGTCATTATCCTGTACCCCGAGTGTCAGTGTCATTATCCTGTACCCCCAGTGTCAGTGTCATTATCCTGTACCCCAGTGTCAGTGTCATTATCCTGTACCCCCAGTGTCAGTGTCATTATCCTGTACCCCCAGTGTCAGCGTCATTATCCTGTACCCCCAGTGTCAGTGCCATTATCCTGTACCCCGAGTGTCAGTGTCATTATCCTGTACCCCAAGTGTCAGTGTCATTATCCTGTACCGCCAGTGTCAGCGTCATTATCCTGTACCCCCAGTGTCAGTGTCATTATCCTGTACCCCGAGTGTCAGTGTCATTATCCTGTACCCCCAGTGTCAGTGTCATTATCCTGTACCCCGAGTGTCAGTGTCATTATCCTGTACCCCAGTGTCAGTGTCATTATCCTGTACCCCCAGTGTCAGTGCCATTATCCTGTACCCCCAGTGTCAGTGTCATTATCCTGTACCCCCAGTGTCAGTGTCATTA
The DNA here is from genome assembly GCF_039654945.1 of Dendrobates tinctorius. NCBI lineage: Eukaryota > Metazoa > Chordata > Amphibia > Anura > Dendrobatidae > Dendrobates > Dendrobates tinctorius. The sequence continues at coordinate 11,315,202 of NW_027361763.1, forward strand.
TCCTGTACCCCCAGTGTCAGTGTCATTATCCTGTACCCCAGTGTCAGTGTCATTATCCTGTACCCCCAGTGTCAGTGCCATTATCCTGTACCCCCAGTGTCAGTGTCATTATCCTGTACCCCCAGTGTCAGTGTCATTATCCTGTACCCCGAGTGTCAGTGTCATTATCCTGTACCCCGAGTGTCAGTGTCATTATCCTGTACTGTCAGTGTCATTATCCTGTACCCCAGTGTCAGTGTCATTATCCTGTACCCCCAGTGTCAGTGTCATTATCCTGTACCCCCAGTGTCAGCGTCATTATCCTGTACCCCCAGTGTCAGTGCCATTATCCTGTACCCCGAGTGTCAGTGTCATTATCCTGTACCCCAAGTGTCAGTGTCATTATCCTGTACCCCCAGTGTCAGCGTCATTATCCTGTACCCCCAGTGTCAGCGTCATTATCCTGTACCCCCAGTGTCAGTGTCATTATCCTGTACCCCCAGTGTCAGTGTCATTATCCTGTACCCCGAGTGTCAGTGTCATTATCCTGTACCCCCAGTGTCAGTGTCATTATCCTGTACCCCAGTGTCAGTGTCATTATCCTGTACCCCCAGTGTCAGCGTCATTATCCTGTACCCCCAGTGTCAGCGTCATTATCCTGTACCCCCAGTGTCAGTGCCATTATCCTGTACCCCCAGTGTCAGTGCCATTATCCTGTACCCCGAGTGTCAGTGTCATTATCCTGTACCCCAAGTGTCAGTGTCATTATCCTGTACCCCCAGTGTCAGCATCATTATCCTGTACCCCGAGTGTCAGTGTCATTATCCTGTACCCCAAGTGTCAGTGTCATTATCCTGTACCCCCAGTGTCAGCGTCATTATCCTGTACCCCCAGTGTCAGCGTCATTATCCTGTACCCCCAGTGTCAGTGTCATTATCCTGTACCCCGAGTGTCAGTGTCATTATCCTGTACCCCCAGTGTCAGGGTCATTATCCTGTACCCCAGTGTCAGTGTCATTATCCTGTACCCCCAGTGTCAGCGTCATTATCCTGTACCCCCAGTGTCAGCGTCATTATCCTGTACCCCCAGTGTCAGTGCCATTATCCTGTACCCCCAGTGTCAGTGTCATTATCCTGTACCCCGAGTGTCAGTGTCATTATCCTGTACCCCAAGTGTCAGTGTCATTATCCTGTACCCCCAGTGTCAGCGTCATTATCCTGTACCCCCAGTGTCAGCGTCATTATCCTGTACCCCGAGTGTCAGTGTCATTATCCTGTACCCCCAGTGTCAGCGTCATTATCCTGTACCCCCAGTGTCAGCGTCATTATCCTGTACCCCGAGTGTCAGTGTCATTATCCTGTACCCCAAGTGTCAGTGCCATTATCCTGTACCCCCAGTGTCAGTGTCATTATCCTGTACCCCCAGTGTCAGCGTCATTATCCTGTACCCCGAGTGTCAGTGTCATTATCCTGTACCCCCAGTGTCAGCGTCAATACCTTTTTTCTCCAGTGTCAGCATGTGATTTTTTTTTACCCTGCGTCGAGCCATCATTCTGAGACTGCAGATAGTTGGATGAGTTTCCTTTATAACCCCAGATACCTGTGCAACTAGTGACAAGCAAACGACCTCAAACAATCCGTGAGAATCTGTAGACACCGGCGCCATTTCGCAGTGCGGATGGTGCTCTGTGCCTTTGTTCTGTAGGATTTATTAGTAGTGATGAGCGAGCGTGCTCGACACGGCTCCTGACCGGCTCAAGCATCAGTGTGCTCGGGATACTCGTTACTTGGCGAGTAATTCTGAAAGCTCGCGCGCCAGCTCGCGTCCCCACGCTGCATGTTTGGTGCTTGATAGACTGGCAACATGCGGGGATTGCCTGCCAGTCACTGTAATGCGGTAGCCATCTTGGTTGTGGCATTACTGTGATTGGCTGGCTGCATAGCGTAATCAGATCTATATAAGACCCGTGACGCCATGCTTGGCATACTGTACCCCAGAGACAGGCCGAGCAGTGAGCGGTGCTGCGCTGCTGAGCTAAGGACAGAGTTGTAGCTGCGCATAGGCAGAGATTAGACACCATTAATAATAACTGCAACAACAGCCCCTATCAGGGCTATTTATATCAATACTCATACTGCTGTTAGCAGCATTTAGGGAAAGATTGCGCTGAAGGGATAGTTAGGACAGGAAAGGGTTAATTGCACATCCTTTCTGCTGCAACTCATACCATAACCTCATCTCAGGGCTAATAATATTCTTTTTTGACTCTTAGGCTGAGTTCACACATCGCGGTTTTTTCACGTTTCCACGGCGGTTTTAAACGCGCGATTTTGCCACGAAAACGTGAAAAATAAGCATCCCATGCATTCCTATGGGATTCCGCAATGCTGTGCTAATGCTGCGTTTTTTCTGCGGCGGAATCACTTTGTGGTAAAAAACGCAGCATGCTCATTAATTTAGCGGAATCGCGACGATTCCGCCCACCTAGGAATGCATTGTTCTGCTTACTTTCCGCATGTGGCTGTGCACAACAGGCGAAAAGTAAGCAGAACATTTGCGGATGGTACCCACGGTCCGGAGGAGAGGAGACTGTCCTCCGGGCTGTGGGTACCATATCCTTGTAAAAAATAGAATTAAAATTAAAAATATTATTCTCACCTTCCGGCGTCCCGCGCAGCCTTCCCGCCTCTCTCCATGCTCCCGGCATCTTCCGGTCCCAGTAATCCTTTGCGAAAATGACCGCGATGATGTTCAGGTCTCGCGGGAGCGTGACGTCTCGCGGTCATTCGCGCAAAGGATTACTGGGACTGGAAGATGCTGGGAGCGTGGAGAGAGGCGGGAAGGCTTCGCGGGACGCCGGAAGGTGAGAATAACAATATATTTTTTTTTTTTTTTTTACATTCTATCTTTTACTACTGATGCCGCACAGGCAGTCTCAATAGTAAAAAGTTGGTCACACTTGTCAAACACTGTGTTTGACGAGTGTGACCAACCTGTCAATCAGTTCTCCAAGCGATGCTCCAGATCGCTTGGGAAATGCTAGCATTCTGCAAGCTAATTACGCTTGCAAATCACTAGTTTTTCTGCGGGAAAATCGCGGGAATTTAAAATGCGATTTTCCTGCGGAATGGAATCCCGGAACTCTCGCGGTAACTTCCGCGAGAGTTCCGCTACATGTGAACGTAGCCTTAATCCTGCAAATTGTTCTGAGCAGGGAAATATTATACATCATTTATACTGCACCAGTTGTGCGTCAAAAGCATACAGCCAGACTTGATTGCTTATGGTTATCAATAGCAGCGCTATATTGCTCCTGCACTGTAAGAAGTCCATCTGAGGTGGGCAAATTTACCTGCAATAGTAATCCTGCAAAGTTTTCTCAACAGAGATATAGCATACATAATTTAAAATGGGCAATGCACGTGGTAAGGGACAGGGAAGTGGATATGATGTTGATGGTGAGCGCAGTGGTTGAGGCCATGGGCAAGGTGAAACTGTGGCTGCTGTGCTAGCTTCCTGTCCCACTTTGTAGGGGGGTGCAGAACACTGCTCTTGAAGCCACACCAGTGTGAAAAGGTTGTTGGATGGACAGGAGATAATGCTTCCAATCATTTTTCCAGCACCACCCTGTCTTCCACAGGTTCAACTGAAAATGCTGACAGGTTGATTCTTATCAAAATGAAACAAGGGGTGAATGGGGCCAGACTTCTGTATACTACTGGATGACAGTAGCAGAACATAAACTCAAATCCAGTATTTTAGTTTTTTTTCTGGTCTATTCCCATGCACCCCTTCCCACCCAAACAGGGTATACGCTTCAGGATTTCATCTTTTTTATGTCCTTTTCCTTCTCCTCCTCTTTTTTTTCCAGCACCTTATGAACAGGGTGGTCATGCTACCCTCACTATAAATTATTTAAGGGTGTTTATGATGCCTGCATTAAGAATTTTGATAGGCTTACTTATATCATTCATTGATATATATGTATACCCCTCAGGGGTAAATGTTTTTCAGCCCATGCACTTAGTGCACGCTCATTGTCAGTTCAAGGATATCCACTCCTTAATAATGGTAAAAAAAAATGTTTTCTGAGGCCCTCTACTATGTCTCTTCAAAGTGGCTTTGGAGTGCCTCCTTCTAATTTTTGGCATTCCTTGCTCTTAGTGCATACACTTTACCAGCCTAGGAGACCCACTCCTTAGTTGTAGGAAAAAATGATTTTCTGTGGTTTCACCTTCCAGTTGAAAGAACATTTTTGGAAACCAAAAGACCCGGTGGGTTTTATTAATATGTGATCCAGTACCTTTTTATGGGCTGTCAGGGGGTTGTCACATAGGGAGTTCTCACACTGTATACAGGATTCCACAACCAGGACAGAATTTGTACAGTAAGTAGAGAAGATCTAGTTCTCCTCCATATCAGGTTGAGTAGATGTGAAACGCTCCACTATACTGCCCAGCAGGGTTAATGAAATAACAGTCCTTGATGCTGCTACATTAAACTAATCATTTTATCAGGGCTAATTCAAAAAAATTCTATTCTCTAATAATACTGCTCTTATCTGCAATTCATCTACGGTGAGGTGTGGCAGTAGGTGTAGCGTATTACAGGCATCTAATCAGGGATTATTGCCTTAGAAATTATAATAATTGCTGCTGCTTTTTTCCATACACTCATTGACAGATTTTTTTTTTTTTTACAGTGACCTACACTTAGAAATTCATCAAAATTGGCACTGTTGCGTGCATTACACTAGAGTTTGTTGCCGCCACGTACAATAAAAAATCTTTTTTAGGGCCGATTTAAATCCCTTCTATATTCTGCAATAATATCGCTCGTATCTGCAATTCGTCTAGGTTGTTCTCGCAGTAGGGATAATGTATTACAGGCATCTAGTCAGTGATTATTGCCTTATAAATTATAATACTTGCTGGTGCAATCTAAATAAAAAAATATCATTGTGACATATATTCAATTCCCTATTAATACCGCTGTTAGCTGCGTTTAGTGTAGGGATAGATGCTAGGTATCATCTGCTGGAAATAAATGTTCATTCTGGTCACATACTCTTCCACAGTCCATAACTTTGTTTCCATCCATTTCTGGGTGCTTCTTGAAGTATGTTTGGGGTCATTGTCCTGATGGAAGACCCATGGTCTATGATGCAAATCTAGCTTTCGGACACTGGGCACTACATTACAACCCAAAATTCTTTGGGAATCTTCACATTTCATGATGCATTGCATACATTCAAGGCACACAGTGCAAGAAGCAGCAAAACAACCCAAAAATATCTTGAACCTTCACCATATTTGACTGTAACTACTGTGTTTTTGCATTTGCATGCCTCATTCCTTTTACAGTAAACAGTAAAATGATGTGCTTTACCAAAAAGCTCTATCTTGGTCTCATCTGTCCACACTACTCTACTGGCCCTTTAAACTTTGTGGGGCCACCAGCTGGCCCTCTATAAATTGTGAGAGCTGGCTTATGGCCCTCTAACAATACTGCGGGCCACCTGATGGTCCTCTACAAATAGTGAGTGCCGCCTGATGGCCCGGCAAAAAAAATGTGTGACTTTCAGTGTCCCTCCTTCCTAAATTAAACAGGTTTTGTCTGATCATATCTCACACGTCACATGGCTAGAAAAGTTAGTAAAATGTTAAAATTACATTTCCTGGTGAATGTTATTTTTCACCTTTGAAAGCAATGCAAAATGTGCAAAAACGCAGGAAAAACACTGCGTGTGAACACAGCCCAAGGTGTGGAGGAGCACTTTTTTTCTCTTATTTATTTTGCCTTGTAAATAAATCATTATCCTCGAAAGAATGTTTCTTAACATTTTTTTCCAGTAAAATCCATTTTATCTTCGTTTTGATTGTCAGTCCGGAAAAGTGGTGTAATACTCTGACAACATTGTGTCCAGCAGCGACCTTTGTACGCCTTGAGTAACGAGCACCCAAGCATTTTAGTGCTTGTTCATCACTATTCATTAGATCTTTTTCTCCTTTGGTAATGAAATCACTTGTGGATATGTCACCACTGGGCACTGCCGTTAGTATCAGATACTGATATCATGCATGGCTAAAGAGGAGGAAAAGGAAGAAACGGCTGTACTTTATCAGAAGAGTGAAGGCTGCCAAGAATCTGTCACAGGAAATCTTACATAACTGCAGCCATAGTGTCACGGCTAATATACAGTAATATACAGTATGCTCTGACTCCATCCACTTCACCTTCTAATTGTCAGGTCCCATTCCCGCAGCACATAATGATGTGGGAGAAATGTATTTTAATGAGGAGTTGAGAAGCGTCAGGTACACACTAATGAGTAAGTATCACTCATGGTAGAGAAGTATCACCGTTCATCCAGGAGATCATTGCATGGAGTTAGGTGACGGCACTTTATATTAGACATGTACGAAGGCAGAAATCGCTGGTCTACTAGATTATTCTGGTAATGGCCAGTGATTTACTGGATGATCAGGGACTGGACAGAAATGGGTAACATCGAGCTATTCCCAGTAAGTAGGGATGAGCGAACCCAAACTGTAAAGTTCGGGGTTCGATCCAGTACCGAAACCTAAACACAGACTTTTTACCGGAATTCCGGTTTACTGTTCAGGTTCGGATGGCCAATAAAGTTTGTTGAAAAGTTTCAGCATAGCTAATAAAACAAGCTTTTAGGCTGTAGGTACTTCTGGAGCCATCACAGCCATGTCAAGTATTGGCATGGCTGTGAATGGCTGGAGCGTCAAGTGACCCAGACTGTATCAATGCCGGATCATAAATGCCGCCACCATTCTGCTCTGGTTAAAGCAGGGACAGGACGCAGCTGGAGTTAAGGACACCATTAGGTTTTTTTGTGTGGGCAGTTTTCTAAAAAGCCTCTCAGCGTGTACTCTGCACCTGTGTCTGTGGGAGTAGTGTGACTACAATTTTTTTCTATTCTGCATCTGTGTCTGTGTGGATAGTGTGCCGACAACCATTTTTTCTACCCTGCACCCATGTCTGTGGGAGTAATATGCCTACAACACACATTTTTTTTCTACCCTGCACCAGTGTCTGTGGGAGTAATATGCCTACAACACACATTTTTTTCTACCCTGCACCCATGTCTGTGGGAGTAATATGCCTACAACACACATTTTTTTCTACCCTGCACCCATGTCTGTGGGAGTAATATGCCTACAACACACATTTTTTCTACCCTGCACGCATGTCTGTGGGAGTAATATGCCTACAACACACATTTTTTTTCTACCCTGCACGCATGTCTGTGGGAGGAATATGCCTACAACACACATTTTTTTCTACCCTGCACGCATGTCTGTGGGAGTAATATGCCTACAACACACATTTTTTTCTACCCTGCACCCATGTCTGTGGGAGTAATATGCCTACAACACACATTTTTTCTACCCTGCACGCATGTCTGTGGGAGTAATATGCCTACAACACACATTTTTTCTACCCTGCACCCATGTCTGTGGGAGTAATATGCCTACAACACACATTTTTTCTACCCTGCACGCATGTCTGTGGGAGTAATATGCCTACAACACACATTTTTTTTCTACCCTGCACCCATGTCTGTGGGAGTAATATGCCTACAACACACATTTTTTTTCTACCCTGCACCCATGTCTGTGGGAGTAATATGCCTACAACACACATTTTTTCTACCCTGCACGCATGTCTGTGGGAGTAATATGCCTACAACACACATTTTTTCTACCCTGCACCCATGTCTGTGGGAGTAATATGCCTACAACACACATTTTTTTTCTACCCTGCACCAGTGTCTGTGGGAGTAATATGCCTACAACACACATTTTTTTCTACCCTGCACCCATGTCTGTGGGAGTAATATGCCTACAACACACATTTTTTCTACCCTGCACGCATGTCTGTGGGAGTAATATGCCTACAACACACATTTTTTTTCTACCCTGCACCCATGTCTGTGGGAGTAATATGCCTACAACACACATTTTTTTCTACCCTGCACCCATGTCTGTGGGAGTAATATGCCTACAACACACATTTTTTCTACCCTGCACGCATGTCTGTGGGAGTAATATGCCTACAACACACATTTTTTCTACCCTGCACCCATGTCTGTGGGAGTAATATGCCTACAACACACATTTTTTCTACCCTGCACGCATGTCTGTGGGAGTAATATGCCTACAACACACATTTTTTTTCTACCCTGCACGCATGTCTGTGGGAGGAATATGCCTACAACACACATTTTTTTCTACCCTGCACGCATGTCTGTGGGAGTAATATGCCTACAACACACATTTTTTTCTACCCTGCACCCATGTCTGTGGGAGTAATATGCCTACAACACACATTTTTTCTACCCTGCACGCATGTCTGTGGGAGTAATATGCCTACAACACACATTTTTTCTACCCTGCACCCATGTCTGTGGGAGTAATATGCCTACAACACACATTTTTTCTACCCTGCACGCATGTCTGTGGGAGTAATATGCCTACAACACACATTTTTTTTCTACCCTGCACGCATGTCTGTGGGAGGAATATGCCTACAACACACATTTTTTTCTACCCTGCACGCATGTCTGTGGGAGGAATATGCCTACAACACACATTTTTTTCTACCCTGCACCCATGTCTGTGGGAGGAATATGCCTACAACACACATTTTTTTCTACCCTGCACGCATGTCTGTGGGAGTAATATGCCTACAACACACATTTTTTTCTACCCTGCACCCATGTCTGTGGGAGTAATATGCCTACAACACACATTTTTTTCTACCCTGCACCCATGTCTGTGGGAGTAATATGCCTACAACACACATTTTTTTCTACCCTGCACCCATGTCTGTGGGAGTAATATGCCTACAACACACATTTTTTCTACCCTGCACCAGTGTCTGTGGGAGTAATATGCCTACAACACACATTTTTTTCTACCCTGCACCCATGTCTGTGGGAGGAATATGCCTACAACACACATTTTTTTTCTACCCTGCACCCATGTCTGTGGGAGTAATATGCCTACAACACACATTTTTTCTACCCTGCACCCATGTCTGTGGGAGTAATATGCCTACAACACACATTTTTTTCTACCCTGCACCCATGTCTGTGGGAGTAATATGCCTACAACACACATTTTTTTCTACCCTGCACCCATGTCTGTGGGAGGAATATGCCTACAACACACATTTTTTTTCTACCCTGCACCCATGTCTGTGGGAGTAATATGCCTACAACACACATTTTTTCTACCCTGCACCCATGTCTGTGGGAGTAATATGCCTACAACACACATTTTTTCTACCCTGCACCCATGTCTGTGGGAGTAATATGCCTACAACACACATTTTTTTCTACCCTGCACCCATGTCTGTGGGAGTAATATGCCTACAACACACATTTTTTCTACCCTGCACCCATGTCTGTGGGAGTAATATGCCTACAACACACATTTTTTTCTACCCTGCACCCATGTCTGTGGGAGTAATATGCCTACAACACACATTTTTTCTACCCTGCATGCATGTCTGTGGGAGTAATATGCCTACAACACACATTTTTTTCTACCCTGCACCCATGTCTGTGGGAGTAATATGCCTACAACACACATTTTTTTCTACCCTGCACCCATGTCTGTGGGAGTAATATGCCTACAACACACATTTTTTCTACCCTGCACCCATGTCTGTGGGAGTAATATGCCTACAACACACATTTTTTCTACCCTGCACCCATGTCTGTGGGAGTAATATGCCTACAACACACATTTTTTTCTACCCTGCACCCATGTCTGTGGGAGTAATATGCCTACAACACAAATTTTTTTCTACCCTGCACCCATGTCTGTGGGAGTAATATGCCTACAACACACATTTTTTTCTACCCTGCACCCATGTCTGTGGGAGTAATATGCCTACAACACACATTTTTTCTACCCTGCATGCATGTCTGTGGGAGTAATATGCCTACAACACACATTTTTTTTCTACCCTGCACGCATGTCTGTGGGAGTAATATGCCTACAACACACATTTTTTTTCTACCCTGCACCCATGTCTGTGGGAGTAATATGCCTACAACACACATTTTTTCTACCCTGCACCCATGTCTGTGGGAGTAATATGCCTACAACACACATTTTTTCTACCCTGCACCAGTGTCTGTGGGAGTAATATGCCTACAACACACATTTTTTCTACCCTGCACCCATGTCTGTGGGAGTAATATGCCTACAACACACATTTTTTCTACCCTGCACCCATGTCTGTGGGAGTAATATGCCTACAACACACATTTTTTTTCTACCCTGCACGCATGTCTGTGAGAGTAATATGCCTACAACACACATTTTTTTCTACCCTGCACCCATGTCTGTGGGAGTAATATGCCTACAACACACATTTTTTCTACCCTGCACCAGTGTCTGTGGGAGTAATATGCCTACAACACACATTTTTTCTACCCTGCACCCATGTCTGTGGGAGTAATATGCCTACAACACACATTTTTTTCTACCCTGCACCCATGTCTGTGGGAGTAATATGCCTACAACACACATTTTTTCTACCCTGCATGCATGTCTGTGGGAGTAATATGCCTACAACACACATTTTTTTTCTACCCTGCACGCATGTCTGTGGGAGTAATATGCCTACAACACACATTTTTTCTACCCTGCACCCATGTCTGTGGGAGTAATATGCCTACAACACACATTTTTTCTACCCTGCACGCATGTCTGTGGGAGTAATATGCCTACAACACACATTTTTTCTACCCTGCACCAGTGTCTGTGGGAGTAATATGCCTACAACACACATTTTTTCTACCCTGCACCAGTGTCTGTGGGAGTAATATGCCTACAACACACATTTTTTCTACCCTGCACCCATGTCTGTGGGAGTAATATGCCTACAACACACATTTTTTCTACCCTGCACCCATGTCTGTGGGAGTAATATGCCTACAACACACATTTTTTCTACCCTGCACCAGTGTCTGTGGGAGTAATATGCCTGCAACACACATTTTTTCTACCCTGCACCCATGTCTGTGGGAGTAATATGCCTACAACACACATTTTTTTCTACCCTGCACCCATGTCTGTGGGAGTAATATGCCTACAACACACATTTTTTTCTACCCTGCACCCATGTCTGTGGGAGTAATATGCCTACAACACACATTTTTTTTCTACCCTGCACGCATGTCTGTGGGAGTAATATGCCTACAACACACATTTTTTTCTACCCTGCACCAGTGTCTGTGGGAGTAATATGCCTACAACACACATTTTTTTCTACCCTGCACCCATGTCTGTGGGAGTAATATGCCTACAACACACATTTTTTTCTACCCTGCACCCATGTCTGTGGGAGTAATATGCCTACAACACACATTTTTTTTCTACCCTGCACGCATGTCTGTGGGAGTAATATGCCTACAACACACATTTTTTTTCTACCCTGCACCAGTGTCTGTGGGAGTAATATGCCTACAACACACATTTTTTCTACCCTGCACCCATGTCTGTGGGAGTAATATGCCTACAACACACATTTTTTCTACCCTGCACCCATGTCTGTGGGAGTAATATGCCTACAACACACATTTTTTTCTACCCTGCACCCATGTCTGTGGGAGTAATATGCCTACAACACACATTTTTTTTCTACCCTGCACGCATGTCTGTGGGAGTAATATGCCTACAACACACATTTTTTCTACCCTGCACCCATGTCTGTGGGAGTAATATGCCTACAACACACATTTTTTCTACCCTGCACCCATGTCTGTGGGAGTAATATGCCTACAACACACATTTTTTCTACCCTGCACCAGTGTCTGTGGGAGTAATATGCCTACAACACACATTTTTTCTACCCTGCACCCATGTCTGTGGGAGTAATATGCCTACAACACACATTTTTTTCTACCCTGCACCCATGTCTGTGGGAGTAATATGCCTACAACACACATTTTTTCTACCCTGCACCCATGTCTGTGGGAGTAATATGCCTACAACACACATTTTTTCTACCCTGCACCCATGTCTGTGGGAGTAATATGCCTACAACACACATTTTTTCTACCCTGCACCAGTGTCTGTGGGAGTAATATGCCTACAACACACATTTTTTCTACCCTGCACCCATGTCTGTGGGAGTAATATGCCTACAACACACATTTTTTCTACCCTGCACCCATGTCTGTGGGAGTAATATGCCTACAACACACATTTTTTTCTACCCTGCACCCATGTCTGTGGGAGTAATATGCCTACAACACACATTTTTTTCTACCCTGCACCCATGTCTGTGGGAGTAATATGCCTACAACACACATTTTTTTCTACCCTGCACCCATGTCTGTGGGAGTAATATGCCTACAACACACATTTTTTCTACCCTGCACCAGTGTCTGTGGGAGTAATATGCCTACAACACACATTTTTTTCTACCCTGCACCCATGTCTGTGGGAGTAATATGCCTACAACACACATTTTTTTCTACCCTGCACCCATGTCTGTGGGAGTAATATGCCTACAACACACATTTTTTCTACCCTGCACGCATGTCTGTGGGAGTAATATGCCTACAACACACATTTTTTTTCTACCCTGCACGCATGTCTGTGGGAGTAATATGTCTACAACACATTTTTTCTACCCTGCACCCATGTCTGTGGGAGTAATATGCCTACAACACACATTTTTTTCTACCCTGCACCCATGTCTGTGGGAGTAATATGCCTACAACACACATTTTTTTCTACCCTGCACCCATGTCTGTGGGAGTAATATGCCTACAACACACATTTTTTTCTACCCTGCACCCATGTCTGTGGGAGTAATATGCCTACAACACACATTTTTTCTACCCTGCACCAGTGTCTGTGGGAGTAATATGCCTACAACACACATTTTTTTCTACCCTGCACCCATGTCTGTGGGAGTAATATGCCTACAACACACATTTTTTTCTACCCTGCACCCATGTCTGTGGGAGTAATATGCCTACAACACACATTTTTTCTACCCTGCACGCATGTCTGTGGGAGTAATATGCCTACAACACACATTTTTTTTCTACCCTGCACGCATGTCTGTGGGAGTAATATGCCTACAACACACATTTTTTTCTACCCTGCACCCTTGTCTGTGGGAGTAATATGCCTACAACACACATTTTTTCTACCCTGCACCAGTGTCTGTGGGAGTAATATGCCTACAACACACATTTTTTCTACCCTGCACCCATGTCTGTGGGAGTAATATGCCTACAACACACATTTTTTCTACCCTGCACCCATGTCTGTGGGAGTAATATGCCTACAACACACATTTTTTCTACCCTGCACCAGTGTCTGTGGGAGTAATATGCCTACAACACACATTTTTTTCTACCCTGCACCCATGTCTGTGGGAGTAATATGCCTACAACACACATTTTTTCTACCCTGCACCAGTGTCTGTGGGAGTAATATGCCTACAACACACATTTTTTCTACCCTGCACCCATGTCTGTGGGAGTAATATGCCTACAACACACATTTTTTCTACCCTGCACCAGTGTCTGTGGGAGTAATATGCCTACAACACACATTTTTTTCTACCCTGCACCCATGTCTGTGGGAGTAATATGCCTACAACACACATTTTTTCTACCCTGCACCAGTGTCTGTGGGAGTAATATGCCTACAACACACATTTTTTCTACCCTGCACCCATGTCTGTGGGAGTAATATGCCTACAACACACATTTTTTCGACCCTGCACCCATGTCTGTGGGAGTAATATGCCTACAACACACATTTTTTCTACCCTGCACCCATGTCTGTGGGAGTAATATGCCTACAACACACATTTTTTCTACCCTGCACCCATGTCTGTGGGAGTAATATGCCTACAACACACATTTTTTTCTTCCCTGCACCCATGTCTGTGGGAGTAATATGCCTACAACACACATTTTTTCTACCCTGCACCAGTGTCTGTGGGAGTAATATGCCTACAACACACATTTTTTCTACCCTGCACCCATGTCTGTGGGAGTAATATGCCTACAACACACATTTTTTCTACCCTGCACCCATGTCTGTGGGAGTAATATGCCTACAACACACATTTTTTCTACCCTGCACCCATGTCTGTGGGAGTAATATGCCTACAACACACATTTTTTCTACCCTGCACCAGTGTCTGTGGGAGTAATATGCCTACAACACACATTTTTTTCTACCCTGCACCCATGTCTGTGGGAGTAATATGCCTACAACACACATTTTTTTCTACCCTGCACGCATGTCTGTGGGAGTAATATGCCTACAACACACATTTTTTCTACCCTGCACCCATGTCTGTGGGAGTAATATGCCTACAACACACATTTTTTCTACCCTGCACCCATGTCTGTGGGAGTAATATGCCTACAACACACATTTTTTCTACCCTGCACCAGTGTCTGTGGGAGTAATATGCCTACAACACACATTTTTTTCTACCCTGCACCCATGTCTGTGGGAGTAATATGCCTACAACACACATTTTTTTCTACCCTGCACGCATGTCTGTGGGAGTAATATGCCTACAACACACATTTTTTCTACCCTGCACGCATGTCTGTGGGAGTAATATGCCTACAACACACATTTTTTCTACCCTGCACCCATGTCTGTGGGAGTAATATGCCTACAACACACATTTTTTTCTACCCTGCACCCATGTCTGTGGGAGTAATATGCCTACAACACACATTTTTTCTACCCTGCACCCATGTCTGTGGGAGTAATATGCCTACAACACACATTTTTTCTACCCTGCACCAGTGTCTGTGGGAGTAATATGCCTACAACACACATTTTTTTCTACCCTGCACCCATGTCTGTGGGAGTAATATGCCTACAACACACATTTTTTTCTACCCTGCACGCATGTCTGTGGGAGTAATATGCCTACAACACACATTTTTTCTACCCTGCACCCATGTCTGTGGGAGTAATATGCCTACAACACACATTTTTTCTACCCTGCACCCATGTGTGTGGGAGTAATATGCCTACAACACACATTTTTTCTACCCTGCACCCATGTCTGTGGGAGTAATATGCCTACAACACACATTTTTTCTACCCTGCACGCATGTCTGTGGGAGTAATATGCCTACAACACACATTTTTTCTACCCTGCACCCATGTCTGTGGGAGTAATATGCCTACAACACACATTTTTTCTACCCTGCACCCATGTGTGTGGGAGTAATATGCCTACAACACACATTTTTTCTACCCTGCACCCATGTGTGTGGGAGTAATATGCCTACAACACACATTTTTTCTACCCTGCACCCATGTCTGTGGGAGTAATATGCCTACAACACACATTTTTTTCTACCCTGCACGCATGTCTGTGGGAGTAATATGCCTACAACACACATTTTTTCTACCCTGCACCCATGTCTGTGGGAGTAATATGCCTACAACACACATTTTTTTCTACCCTGCACGCATGTCTGTGGGAGTAATATGCCTACAACACACATTTTTTCTACCCTGCACCCATGTGTGTGGGAGTAATATGCCTACAACACACATTTTTTTCTACCCTGCACCCATGTCTGTGGGAGTAATATGCCTACAACACACATTTTTTTCTACCCTGCACGCATGTCTGTGGGAGTAATATGCCTACAACACACATTTTTTCTACCCTGCACCCATGTGTGTGGGAGTAATATGCCTACAACACACATTTTTTCTACCCTGCACGCATGTCTGTGGGAGTAATATGCCTACAACACACATTTTTTCTACCCTGCACCCATGTGTGTGGGAGTAATATGCCTACAACACACATTTTTTTCTACCCTGCACCCATGTCTGTGGTAGTAATATGCCTACAACACACATTTTTTCTACCCTGCACCCATGTCTGTGGGAGTAATATGCCTACAACACACATTTTTTCTACCCTGCACCCATGTGTGTGGGAGTAATATGCCTACAACACACATTTTTTCTACCCTGCACGCATGTCTGTGGGAGTAATATGCCTACAACACACATTTTTTCTACCCTGCACCCATGTCTGTGGGAGTAATATGCCTACAACACACATTTTTTCTACCCTGCACCCATGTCTGTGGGAGTAATATGCCTACAACACACATTTTTTTCTACCCTGCACCCATGTCTGTGGGAGTAATATGCCTACAACACACATTTTTTTCTACCCTGCACCCATGTCTGTGGGAGTAATATGCCTACAACACACATTTTTTCTACCCTGCACCCATGTCTGTGGGAGTAATATGCCTACAACACACATTTTTTCTACCCTGCACCCATGTCTGTGGGAGTAATATGCCTACAACACACATTTTTTCTACCCTGCACCCATGTCTGTGGGAGTAATATGCCTACAGCACACATTTTTTTCTACCCTGCACCCATGTCTGTGGGAGTAATATGCCTACAACACACATTTTTTTCTACCTTGCACCCATGTCTGTGGGAGTAATATGCCTACAACACACATTTTTTTCTACCCTGCACCCATGTCTGTGGGAGTAATATGCCTACAACACACATTTTTTCTACCCTGCACCCATGTCTGTGGGAGTAATATGCCTACAACACACATTTTTTCTACCCTGCACCCATGTCTGTGGGAGTAATATGCCTACAGCACACATTTTTTTCTACCCTGCACCCATGTCTGTGGGAGTAATATGCCTACAACACACATTTTTTTCTACCTTGCACCCATGTCTGTGGGAGTAATATGCCTACAACACACATTTTTTTCTACCCTGCACCCATGTCTGTGGGAGTAATATGCCTACAACACACATTTTTTCTACCCTGCACCAGTGTCTGTAGGAGTAGTGTGCCTACAGCCATTTTTTTCTACTCTGCATCCCTGTCTGTGGGAGTAATATGCCTACAACACACATTTTTTCTACCCTGCACCAGTGTCTGTAGGAGTAGTGTGCCTACAGCCATTTTTTTCTACCCTGCACCCATGTCTGTGGGAGTAATATGCCTACAACACACATTTTTTCTACCCTGCACCCATGTCTGTGGGAGTAATATGCCTACAACACACATTTTTTCTACCCTGCACCCATGTCTGTGGGAGTAATATGCCTACAACACACATTTTTTTCTACCCTGCACCCATGTCTGTGGGAGTAATATGCCTACAACACACATTTTTTCTACCCT
This sequence comes from Dendrobates tinctorius, assembly GCF_039654945.1. Classification (NCBI taxonomy): domain Eukaryota; kingdom Metazoa; phylum Chordata; class Amphibia; order Anura; family Dendrobatidae; genus Dendrobates; species Dendrobates tinctorius. The sequence goes on from NW_027361763.1 coordinate 11,332,424, forward strand.
GCACGCATGTCTGTGGGAGTAATATGCCTACAACACACATTTTTTCTACCCTGCACCCATGTCTGTGGGAGTAATATGCCTACAACACACATTTTTTTCTACCCTGCACCCATGTCTGTGGGAGTAATATGCCTACAACACACATTTTTTCTACCCTGCACCCATGTCTGTGGGAGTAATATGCCTACAACACACATTTTTTTCTACCCTGCACCCATGTCTGTGGGAGTAATATGCCTACAACACACATTTTTTCTACCCTGCACCAGTGTCTGTAGGAGTAGTGTGCCTACAGCCATTTTTTTCTACTCTGCATCCCTGTCTGTGGGAGTAGTATGCCTAGCTAATTTTTTATACTCTGCACCGTGTATGTGAGAATAGTGTGCCTAACAATTTTTTCTACTCTGCAGTGCACCTGTGTCTGTGGGAGTATTGTGCCTACAGCCAATGTTTTCTACTTTAAAACCCTGTCTGTGGGATTAGTGTAATGTGCAGACCAGCAAGGAGGGCAGGAGTGATGCCTGTGTGGAAGACTATGCAGGGGATGTTGAGGTCCTAACCCTCACATGGAGAAAAGGCCATCCTAGTGACGTGCGCAGTTCTGAGGAAGTGGTCACACTGACCCAGCAGCACAGCAAAAGAGGAAGCAGATGCAAAAGCACAGTGGGCGGCACAAGCCAGTACATTGACAGCTACTGTCCACCACACAAAGGAAATGAGAAAACTAAAGGCATCTCAAAGGAGCTCCCTGGTGTGGCATTTCTTCAACCAATGTGCCAGAGCCTGAAGTAAGGTATAAATGTTCTGAACCTGAGCACAACCTGCATGACAAAGCCTCTGTATTCCAAGCCAAAGTGCAGTGGAGTACACACCTTAAAAAGCATGACATATATTATTATTATTATTATTATTATTATTATTTTATTTTTATTCTTATTTTAGCACCATTTATTCAATGGCACTTTACATGCGAGGAGAGGTATACATAATAAAAAACAAGTACAATAATCTTAATACAAGTCACGACTGGTATAAGAGGTGAGAGAGGACTCTGCCCGCGAGGGCTCACAATCTACAAATGATGGGTGAGGATACATTAAGTGAGGGCAGAGCTAGTTGGGCAGAGGTATGGTGGATCGGTGGTTACTGCGGGTTGCAGACTTGTCGGAAGAGGTAGGTTTTCAGGTTCTATTTGAAGGTTTCGACGGTAGGCGAGAGTCTGATATGTTGGGGTAGAGAGTTCCAGAGTAGGGGGGATGCGCAGGAGAAATCTTTTATGTGATTGTGGGAAGAGGAGATAAGAGGGGAGTAGCGCCTCCTCCTGCTCCTTCTGCTGCAGGAGGATGCGACAGCATGAACACATCCACCAGTGTCACCGATCATCTCCACACCATCCCATGGAAGTGTCCAGCTTCCCCCAAACCCTCTATAAAAAGAGGGGATACCCCCCTAGTCACCACCGAGCCGTGGTCCTGAATGACAGCATTTCCAAATTACTGGCCTTTGAAATGCTGGCATTCGGGATGGTGGCGATGGACAATTTAAAAAAAACGATGGCGGTGACTGCCCTGCAGAACGTTGTTCCAAGCCAACACTACTTTAGCAAGCGGGCCACCCCTGACCTGCACACACTTGTTGCAGACCAAATCAGGTGTGCACTGCCCAGTGCCATCAGTGGCAAGGTCCCCATAACCACCGATACATGGACCAGTAAGAACGGCCAGGAACATTGCATATTCCCTATCTGTCCACTGGGTAAATGTAGTGGCAACTGGGACAGAGGCACAAGGCATTCTAGCGCATGCCTTGCCACGCCTGAAGATTGCTGGATGTTTCTCTATCCAGGTTGCCTCCTCTTCTTACTTAGGAGTTATGGATGCAGATCAAACAGCAAACAGATCAGTGGTTGGTCACGGTGAACATCAAGCCCGGCCTGGTGGTGTGAGGTAGCGGGCAAAATCTCGTAGCAGTTCTGAGCCTAGTCCGTTTGAGGCACATCCTTTGCCTGGCGCATGTGCTCAATTTAATGGTGCAGAATTTTCTTAAAAATTACCCATATATGCTAGATCTGCTGCTGAATGTGCGGGCAGAAGTTACACTGTTTATTACATCAGATCTACTTAACTCAAGATACTACATAAACGGGGCAAGAGACGCTCCAATCTTTGTCTTCAATGCCCCTATGGCTAAGATTTATGAAATATGGTAAGGAATTGCTTGTCCATTTTCGACGAGGTTGTTGATATGGATTTGGAGCAGACCCACTATACCTACTACACCTGAGGTACAGTATATTGCCCCTCAGGTATTTACTAAGAGGAGTAGAACTGGTTTCTGATAGGGATGATCAACAATCAGTAGACCATGGTAGCCGACCAGAGCCCTGAAAACTTCCCCCTACCTGCCGAGATCTCTGGAGCCTCTTCTGACTAGTAGACAAGGTATGACGCCATGTGTATGTGACATTACAAAGTGGGATGCTAGAACGACAATTGCAGGGCTCTGTTCGGTGGCCATGGAATGCTGACGTAGCTGCTGGACCAGATTCCTGCAATTTTATTTCATCATGTCTAGTTTGTGATCCTTAGGTCTCAAAGCTGTCAAAACAGATTATGTAATGCTCAAGCAAAAAGAAGGCTCCAGATCAGGTCAACATCAAATCCTTAAGTCGCGGCCAGTTTGAACTTTCACACTCTTGATGTACACAAACTCTACAAGAGAACCAATGGTTATCTTGACCTTCAGTCTTCCAGAAAAAAAAATGAAAAAAAGGGTGGAAGACGCACCATCCGGAACACATAACCAGTTAGAAGGATGAAGTGATGTGGACTAGAAGAATAATCCACGAGGCACCTCCACATCTTTATTATAGGTCAGATTCAGGCACTTCAAGGCAAGATATTTCCTCTCATTACTCAGTAACAGGCAATCCTTGGTCCCATTAGATGAAGGATTCTTCAATAGCTGAGACCTGGAAGTCACCTATGAGGAATAAAAATTGACCTTTTCACTTTTCCCATCATCATTGACTGGAGAGGAAGAGACCTCCCCGATTCTCACTTCGCTCCACAATGAAGACATTGTAATGAAGCCAAGACAGAATTAGAACAAGCACAAGCGCTTTATGTGAGGCTGCCAGGACCGTACAGGGGATGTAGCAATGCTACTCAAAAATGTATTCATGTACTGAACCTGCAAAAAAGGGTTAAAGCATTACTACAGTAGTTATATTCTTGTACGTAGGGGCAGTATTATAGTAGTTATATTCTTGTATATAGGGGCAGTATTATAGTAGTTATATTCTTGTACATAGGAGCAGTGTTATAGTAGTTATATTCTTGTACATAGGGGCAGTATTATAGTAGTTATATTCTTGTACATAGGGGCAGTATTATAGTAGTTATATTCTTGTACATAGGGGCAGTATTATAGTAGTTATATTCTTGTACGTAGGAGCAGTATTATAGTAGTTATATTCTTGTACGTAGGAGCAGTATTATAGTAGTTATATTCTTGTACGTAGGGGCAGTATTATAGTAGTTATATTCTTGCACGTAGGGGCAGTATTATAGTAGTTATATTCTTGTACATAGGGGCAGTATTATAGTAGTTATATTCTTGTACATAGGGGCAGTATTATGGTAGTTATATTCTTGTACATAGGGGCAGTATTATAGTAGTTATATTTTTGTCCATAGTGGCAGTATTATAGTAGTTATATTCTTGTACATAGGCGCAGTATTATAGTAGTTATATTCTTGTACGTAGGGGCAGTATTATTGTAGTTATATTCTTGTACGTAGGGGCAGTATTATAGTAGTTATATTCTTGTATATAGGGGCAGTATTATAGTAGTTATATTCTTGTACATAGGAGCAGTGTTATAGTAGTTATATTCTTGTACATAGGGGCAGTTTTATAGTAGTTATATTCTTGTACATAGGGGCAGTATTATAGTAGTTATATTCTTGTACATAGGGGCAGTATTATAGTAGTTATATTCTTGTACGTAGGAGCAGTATTATAGTAGTTATATTCTTGTACGTAGGAGCAGTATTATAGTAGTTATATTCTTGTACGTAGGGGCAGTATTATAGTAGTTATATTCTTGCACGTAGGGGCAGTATTATAGTAGTTATATTCTTGTACATAGGGGCAGTATTATAGTAGTTATATTCTTGTACATAGGGGCAGTATTATAGTAGTTATATTCTTGTACATAGGGGCAGTATTATAGTAGTTATATTCTTGTACATAGGGGCAGTATTATAGTAGTTATATTCTTGTACGTAGGAGCAGTATTATAGTAGTTATATTCTTGTACGTAGGAGCAGTATTATAGTAGTTATATTCTTGTACGTAGGGGCAGTATTATAGTAGTTATATTCTTGTACGTAGGGGCAGTATTATAGTAGTTATATTCTTGCACGTAGGGGCAGTATTATAGTAGTTATATTCTTGTACATAGGGGCAGTATTATAGTAGTTATATTCTTGTACATAGGGGCAGTATTATGGTAGTTATATTCTTGTACATAGGGGCAGTATTATAGTAGTTATTTTCTTGTACATAGGGGAAGTATTATAGTAGTTATATTCTTGTACGTAGGGGCAGCATTATAGTAGTTATATTCTTGTACGTAGGGGCAGTATTATAGTAGTTATATTCTTGTACTTAGGGGCGGTATTATAGTAGTTATATTCTTGTACTTAGGGGCGGTATTATAGTAGTTATATTCTTGTATATAGGGGCAGTATTATAGTAGTTATATTCTTGTACATAGGGGCAGTATTATAGTAGTTATATTCTTGTACACAGGGGCAGTATTATAATAGTTATATTCCTGTACATAGGGGCAGTATTATAGTAGTTATATTCTTGTACATTATTATTATTATTATTATTTATTGTTATAGCGCCATTTATTCCATGGCGCTTTACATGTGAGGAGGGGTATACATAAAAACAAGTACAATAATCTTAAACAATACAAGTCATAACTGGTACAGGAGGAGAGAGGACCCTGCCCGCGAGGGCTCACAATCTTCAAGGGATGGGTGGTAATACAGTAGGCGAGGGTAGAGCTGGTCGTGCAGCGGTTTGGTCGATCGGTGGTTACTGCAGGTTATAGGCTTGTCGGAAGAGGTGGGTCTTCAGGCTCTTTTTGAAGGTTTCGATGGTAGGTGAGAGTCTGATATGATGTGGTAGAGAGTTCCAGAGTAGGGGTGATGCGCGAGAGAAATCTTGTATGCGATTGTGGGAAGAGGAGATAAGAGGGGAGTAGAGAAGGAGATCTTGTGAGGATCGGAGGTTGCGTGCAGGAAAGTACCGGGAGACGAGGTCACAGATGTATGGAGGAGACAAGTTGTGGATGGCTTTGTATGTCATGGTTAGGGTTTTGTAATGGAGTCTCTGGGCAATTGGGAGCCAGTGAAGGGATTGACAGAGGGGAGAAGCTGGGGAATAGCGGGGGGACAGGTGGATTAGTCGGGCAGCAGAGTTTAGAATAGATTGGAGGGGTGCGAGAGTGTTTGAGGGGAGGCCACAGAGCATGAGGTTGCAGTAGTCAAGGTGAGAGATGATGAGGGCATGGACTAGGGTTTTTGCAGATTCTTGGGTGAGGAATGAACGGATGCGTGAAATATTTTTGAGTTGAAGTCGGCATGAAGTGGAAAGGGTTTGGATATGTGGTTTGAAGGAGAGATCAGCGTCAAGGATTACTCCGAGGCAGCGAGCTTGTGGGACTGGGGAGAGTGGGCAGTCATTTACTGTAATTGATAGGTTCGTAGGGGGGGTCGCGTGAGATGGGGGAAAGATGATGAATTCTGTTTTGTCCATGTTGAGTTTCAGATATCTAGTGGAGAAGAAGGATGAAATAGTGGACAGACATTGAGGGATTCTGGTTAGTAGGGAGGTGATATCTGGTCCAGAGATGTAGATCTGTGTGTCATCAGCATAAAGATGATACTGAAAGCCATGAGATTCTATGAGCTGTCCCAGGCCAAAGGTGTAAATAGAGAACAGCAGGGGCCCAAGGACTGAACCTTGTGGGACTCCGACAGATAGGGGGCGAGGTGAGGAGGTGGTGTGTGAGTGGGAGACGCTGAATGTCCGGTCTGTTAGGTATGATGAGATCCAGGAGAGGGCCAAGTCTGTGATGCCGAGGGATGAGAGGGTCTGTAATAATAGGGAATGGTCCACTGTGTCAAAGGCAGCCGACAGGTCCAGGAGGAGGAGGACAGAGTAGTGTCGCTTGCTCTTGGCAGTTAAGAGGTCATACATAGGGGCAGTATTATAGTAGTTATATTCTTGTACATAGGAGCAGTATTATAGTAGTTATATTCTTGTACATAGGGGACAGCATTATAGTAGTTATATTCTTGTACATAGGGGCAGTATTATAGTAGTTATATTCTTGTACATAGGAGAGGTATTATAGTAGTTATATTCTTGTACATAGGAGCAGTATTATAGTAGTTATATTCTTGTATGTAGGGGCAGTATTATAGTAGTTATATTCTTGTACATAGAAGAAATATTATAGTAGTTATATTCTTGTACATAGGGGCAGTATTATAGTAGTTATATTCTTGTACATAGGGGCAGTATTATAGTAGTTATATTCTTGTACATAGGAGCAGTATTATAGTAGTTATATTCTTGTACATAGGGGCAGTATTATAGTAGCTATATTCTTGCACATAGGAGCAGTATTATAGCAGTTATATTCTTGTCCATAGGAGCACTATTATAGTAGTTACATTCTTGTACATAGGAGCAGTATTATAGTAGTTCTGTTCTTGTACATAGGGGCAGTATTACAGTAGTTATATTCTTGTACATAGGAGCAGTATTATAGTAGTTACATTCTTGTACATAGGGGCAGTATTATAGTACTTATGTTCCTTTACATAGGGATAGTATTATAGTAGTTCTATTCTTGTACATAGGGGCAGTATTATAGTAGTTCTATTCTTGTACATAGGAACAGTATTATAGTAGTTATATTCTTGTACATAGGAGCAGTATTATAGTAGTTATATTCTTGTACATAGGGGGCAGTATTATAGTAGTTATATTCTTGTACATAGGAGCAGTATTATAGTAGTTATATTCTTGTACATAGGAGGCAGTATTATAGTAGTTATATTCTTGTACATAGGAGCACTATTATAGTAGTTATATTCTTGTACATCGGAGCAGTATTATAGTAGTTCTGTTCTTGTACATAGTTGCAGTATTATAGTAGTTATATTCTTGTACATAGGAGCAGTATTATAGTAGTTATATTCTTGTACATAGGAGCAGTATTATAGTAGTTATATTCTTGTACATAGGAGCACTATTATAGTAGTTATATTCTTGTACATCGGAGCAGTATTATAGTAGTTATATTCTTGTACATAGGAGCAGTATTATAGTAGTTCTGTTCTTGTACATAGTTGCAGTATTATAGTAGTTATATTCTAGTACATAGGAGCAGTATTATAGTAGTTATATTCTTGTACATAGGGGCAGTATTATGGTAGTTTATATTCTTGTACATAGGAGCAGTATTATAGTAGTTATATTCTAGTACATAGGAGCAGTATTATAGTAGTTATATTCTTGTACATAGGAGCAGTATTATAGTAGTTATATTCTTGTACATAGGGGCAGTATTATAATAGTTATATTCTTGTACATAGGGGCAGTATTATATCAGTTATATTCTTGAACACAGGGGCAGTATAATAGTAGTTACATTCTTGTACATAGGAGCAGTATTATAGTAGCTATATTCTTGTACATAGGGGCAGTATTATAGTAGTTATATTCTTGTACATAGGGGCAGTATTATATCAGTTATATTCTTGTACACAGGGGCAGTATTATAGTAGTTACATTCTTTTACATAGGGGGCAGTATTATAGTAGTTATATTCTTGTACATAGGGGGCAGTATTATAGTAGTTATATTCTTGTACATAGGAGCAGTATTATAGTAGTTATATTCTAGTACATAGGAGCAGTATTATAGTAGTTATATTCTTGTACATAGGAGCAGTATTATAGTAGTTATATTCTTGTACATAGGGGCAGTATTATAGTAGTTATATTCTTGTACATAGGGGCAGTATTATATCAGTTATATTCTTGTACACAGGGGCAGTATTATAGTAGTTACATTCTTGTACATAGGAGCAGTATTATAGTAGTTATATTCTTGTACATAGGGGGCAGTATTATAGTAGTTATATTCTTGTACATAGGAGCAGTATTATAGTAGTTATATTCTAGTACATAGGAGCAGTATTATAGTAGTTATATTGTTGTACATAGGAGCAGTATTATAGTAGTTATATTCTTGTACATAGGGGCAGTATTATAGTAGTTATATTCTTGTACATGGGGGCAGTATTATAGTAGTTATATTCTTGTACATAGGGGCAGTATTATAGTAGTTATATTCTTGTACATAGGGGCAGTATTATATCAGTTATATTCTTGTACATAGGGGCAGTATTATAGTAGTTATATTCTTGTACATAGGAGCAGTATTATAGTTGTTATACTCTTGTACATAGGGGGCAGTATTATAGTAGTTATATTCTTGTGCATAGGAGCAGTATTATAGTAGTTATATTCTTGTACATAGGGGCAGTATTTTATCAGTTATATTCTTGTACATAGGGGCAGTATTATAGTAGTTACATTCTTGTACATAGGAGCAGTAATGTTGTAGTATCTTTATTATGGATATAGAAAATATATGATGAAGGAAATGTTAATTAGTTTGTTTCTAAACAGTAATTTGAGATATTTTAGGTGCTGATGATTTCCCTGTTATTGATGACGTATCACCACACTACACTCAGATGAGTTACTAATTTCATTGCACAGCCAACTGGACTACAAGCACAACAGTAAATGATGAAAAATTCAAATAAATCAGTAATGTTTAAACTAAATAAGTAAAGGGAACTATTTGGGATATTTGATCTGCACACCGGGGAAGTATTGTAACCATGTGCAATCTCTGAAATTTGACCTACAACTTTGAATAAGCTAGCAATACAGAAAGACTTTGTAATTTCTATACAACTAGATGGAGGTCCGATGCTATCGCATCGGGAGGGCGGTAATGTCACGATGGGGCAGGCTTTGCAATGTTGAGAATCTCTCCCCTCCATTTGCTCACCCACCTATCCACTCTCTCTTTCTCCATGTGCTGACTTCTCCCGTCTGTGCTCTCTTCTTTGACCTGTCTACCCCATGTGCTATCCCCATTGTCTGCTGTCTCACTCCTTCCTGTGCTGTGTTCTCCCCTCATGTTCTGTCCCATTTGAGCTGTCTCCCCCCTGTGCTCTGTCTCTCTCACCCCTGTGTCTGACCGTATACAGAACATACCACAGCTCCTGGGCAGGGGAGGAAGCAAAAGACAATACTGACATTACAGCAGGAGATCACAGAGGATACATTTTGTGAGGTAAAATATTGTTTAAAAACAGTCAGTGAAATATTTTACCTCACAAAAATGAATCCTCTGTGATCCCCTGCTGTAATGTCATTATTGTCTTTTGCTTCCTCCCCTGCCCAGGAGATGTGGTATGCTCCGTACACAGTCAGACACAATTTTTAAAATGAACTTTCGTTCCTGGGAAAACCCCTTTAATGTGACCGGCTTCCTCTGCCGCTGGGATCAGCCGAATGATTCACTGCGCGGAATTCGCGCAGGCGCAGTGTGACAGTGTTCCACTGGTGGTGTAATAAATTGCAGGAACTGAGGATGTCGCCACGGATCAGAGACAGATCAAGAGTTAAATGGTTTATTTACAGGGAATAGACTCTCCATGCAGGGAGAAGCAGTGGGGGTTAAAAGTTATAGAGTAAACGGTAAAACGGTAAAAAGGCTAGGGAAAGCTATAAAACCGCCGCACGACCCGCTCTACCCTCTCCTAGTGTATCCTCACCCATCCCCTGTAGACTGTGAGCCCTTGCGGGCAGGGTCCTCTCTTCTTCTGTACTTATGTGTGTCTTGTATTGCTCATGTTTATTGTACTTGTCTATATTTGCCCCCATTCACATGTAAAGCGCCATAGAATAAATGGCCCCATAAAAATGTATAATAATAATAAAACAGATATGCAGAGTTGAAATGGTTAAACTGGAATTCTTGTAACTTATCAGTCCGGGGAAAGCTTGATTGCAGGGTCTCTTTCTCCCACGTTAGCACCGTCAACAGTGGCGCTTGCAGTCTCTGTAGTCTCTCCTCTGGATGAAGCCAGAACCTCAGGGTTTAAAGCAGGAAGCAAGGAAACCTGAGTCTCCCCTGCTCTAAGTCTCTGTATGATACACTGTCAGTCTCTCCGTAGGATCGATGCTGCGCACACTGAGAAGTCTCTCTGCCACACTCAGTGGCTCTAGCCTGTCACTGCGGGCACCGGGGCTGTGCACTCGGGTCACTGTCTCTGCACTGCCAGGGGGAAAGCCTCCTCTGGTCACGGAGGCTACCGAGTCCACGTACTCACAGACAGCGCTTTATGTTGTCCTGCCATCCCAGTCCTCTGATGGGGAGTTCTCTCTCTCCTAGAGCGCGGTCCTGCAGCCTACTTTCTATGTGATGTGCACTGCTCTGTCTCTGGTGCGCTCTGCTTTCGCGCCCTTCACCTGCACATCTTCTGGTCCACCGCCCCTTCTCTTCCCCCACTGCCCCTTACAGTCACATGGTGCAGTCAGTCCAGGTCAGAAAGTCTTCCCCCCGGCAAATCTGCTGCCCGGCTATGTGGTTCCGGACACGGAGTAGGAGAGGTAACCCCCTTCTGGCTCTTCTTCCTCTTCACCCCCTTACAGTGGTACCGCGCAAGAGGCAAAGTGAGTGAGAGTTTGTGTGGTGCGTACAGCGTATAGAGTGTGAGTGTGTGTGTGGAGCGACGATGTTCTGCTGGTGGTACCGCGCAATAGGGTGGTACCAGCAGCAGTTTCCATATTGAGACACCCATCACTTGGGTGTCCCAATATGGCGGTCAGTGAACTTTCTCCACTTGGAATTCTGGGATACGGTGACATCTGGACAGAACAGGAAATGAAAACATTATAAGGCAATTATATAAATAGATGATGTAAAGTATGTTCCTCACTTGATGCAGATCTACATAGAAAAATACATGTAGGCTAAAAATGAGCATTGACATGGTGCTCCCTCATGCCTGATTCTAAGAAAAAAGCATCCTCATCAGTAGTTATGGGGTAAGTCTATTGTTTTTGTAATAAAAAGATGAATTTTTAAGCAAACGATCGCCTGCTCTGCACTAATGAGGAGCAGAAACCCAGAGACACACGTCTTGTGGCAAGCCCCCATAAAGGGTTGATATTAACTTTTAAAATTGCTATCTCCAAAACAAATCATTCAAGTTCTTGTTTTCTTCTACTCTGAAGAGGGTATTTACATATTTAAATTCCCAGGGGTGTACTGTGTAGTCTATAACCCTTGTAAGGTAGCGTTTGTTATTAAGGTAGGGGATACTCACTAGGCAGCCGATAAATCAGATCCGGCACAGGTTTCTCATATATCTCCAACAGTCCATGCGTTTTATTATGTAGCATAAACCAAAGCAAGCAACAGAAAGTTCACATTAAATCAGCATAGCGTCCATGACAGAGCTCTCCTCTGTTATCCCCGTGATCACAAAGGCTTTGTTACGTCCAGTACACAGGCTCTCTAGCCTCACAGTTATATCCCCTGTCAGGGTTACCTTCTCATAGCTGCTTCTCAGTGCAGAAGTTCATTCCCTCCCCTGGGAATTCTCAGACACATGCAGCCATGATAGCGTCCCCACGTGCACTCAGCACAGTCGGTCTGACGAGACCTTCCATACGGACCAACCGGGTGTTCAAGCATTCACTCATGTGACCTACCCTGGCCACCTTATATGGTCCGTAGCCACGCCCACCTGATTACATGGCTATGACCTCATCACAGGTCCTTCAATCATTCACACACACATATACATTACTATGGCATTCTATACACCCGCCCCTAGGTTTGTAGGTGATTGATCCCACCCATCTCACCAATCACCTGAAGGCTTCTCTCTCACACATTGGCACGAAAGATCAGCTCTGCTGATCAGCACATAATCAAGCCTTCATCCCAAGGCCACCCACCTTGGGATACATACCGGTCATTTAGGACCCTGCTCATGTTACCACTCTGGACATGGCTATCCGTCCGTCCTGGCGGACACAGTGGTCACTACACCGCATACCTCCCCCCTCTGTTCAAGCTTGTGGGGTTGAACACACAACATCACCCCAGGATCCCGAGACCGGGCACCCATGTCTCCTTGCCCTACCAGCCTAGAGAACCGTCTCTGGCTGTTTTGTCTGTCATACGGCCTCATATCTCAGTTAGGCCTCCCCCGCCCCCAGCGGTCAGAATATCGGCCTTGGTCTTTGGCCTTCCAGTTATAGTCTGTGTGCGTCATCAGACACTGTTTAGACTCCATCCTCTCCCTGTCTGTTCCGTTACCCGACCGGTTCTCCCAGTTGGTGTGGTCATCAGTCTTAGTCAAGCCTACTGTCTGGCCTGAGTCTGACTCATTCGGCTTCTATCAGGAACTACGGTCTCTCAGCCTCGTACTGCCCGTAGAACGGCCACTTGCAGACTTTTGATGTCCTTGCCATGTTCACATTGTCACTTCTTGGAGGGATCCTTTGGGTCCTTACATCTTGGGTTGAAGGCAGCCGCCACCTGATATTCCACACCTCTTTATTGATCCGCAGTCGGTCCAGCCTCAACTGCTCAATCTCTTGCAGGTACCTCACCCGATACTCCAAGAGCATCCGAAAGTTCCTCAGGCTTTCCATGGAGCCAACCACCGTGACGGGAATCACGCCCTCTTCAGCTGATACCTGGACCTCATCATCCGGAGGAATCCTCACCCTTGCCACACCGGAGATATTTACAAGGTCTTGCATTACCTTCCCGAGTCTTCCAATGATTCTCCCAATCAGACCTTTGGGTAGGGAATTATATCTTCCCCCAAGCCCAGCAGTTTCTTCGCTTCCCTTGCTGTCTCTAGGCATCAAGCAGCTTTCATATTACTCCGCCTGAACAACTGTTGGGCGTGAAGACATTGCAGATATATATTTTTCAGGACAGCTACCCAGTTTGCTGTGTCTTCCCTGGCTGATATTATCACCAACTGCCGAGTCTCAGATGCCCAGTGCACCTTACACGCCTTGACCGCCTCCTGAAAAGCCTCATGCACACCTTCCTCAGTAGAGGCTTCTTGCATGTCTTCGGGCACATCAATCACAGACTTGAAGGTCGTGGTCTCGCTCTTTTCCTGGACAGAAGGCTCTGGGTTTACCACGAACACTTCCCTCACTACAGTTGTCTCGACCGGGTGAATATCTTCTTCAGCCCTTGGCTACAACTATTCATGAAATTCAGCCTCTTCGCGACACATTGCCAAGATGGGTACTGGTAGTTCCGTCTTGTTATCACTCGCGTTCGGCCGCTGTACTTCTTTGTCCAACTTCTCCCGCAGAAGACCTCTTACAGTTTCTTTGAGCTCTAAAACTTCTTTCTCGAGCTCCTCAACCCTGTGCTCGGCCATTTGTCTCAGGACTCTTTCTCGTTTGACATGTTCTTCCACTGTCTCTTTTATCAGCTGTATCTCATGATCCTGTTCCTTTTTGGCCATCACTTGTCGCACCACTACTTCTTTAATTATATTTTCAACGGGTACCACTTGGTCAGCCCCATCAGTCGAGTGAACCCTCCAGTCATCTTCTGACCATGTGTCTACTCCAGTCATCTCATCTACCAGATCACCATCAGTCATGTCATGAGACGTCAGGTCCGTAAGTTGGGTCGACGCACCCCCTCTTCCGGTCCCTTCTACATCTGACCTGTCGACTTTAGGAGGCGTCACCATCTCAATGTCTGCTAGCTCTACAGTAGAAATGTCTCCATCCCCCTGCCATACATCATCAAATGCAACAAAGTCCCGGAGCATCTCCAAGGCATACACTAAGTCTGGTGGTATACCGCCACCTTGGCACTCAACACTGTGGGTCGTGTCAAACATTACTCTGTCAACCGCATAGTTCACCGTAACCCCATGTTTACAGCGAGCCTGGACCATTTTCTCGGTCAGACAGAAAGTGAGTGGAGTTCCTGTCAGAGTCACCTGACTCTTTGAGTCCAGCCAACCAGAGACTCTTTTCCAGTGCAACATCACGGTACACACCTGCGGCCCATCGTTATTATCCAGAAAGAATATCCCACATTCTGAAAAAGACATACACACACACACTGCGGTTCCCCAGACATGTTCACTGAGGTAACCAGTGCTGTCCTTTTCTGAACCACCCCGATTTGGGTCGCCGTCCCCCTCTGGGACTCCACCCTTTTTTGGGTTACCACCCCATTTTGGGTCACCGCCCCGTTTTGGGATTTCCCCATGTCCTTTCTACAGGTCTCCTTAGGGAACAGTTAACACAACACAGTTTGTCTCTTGGGCCCATACTGGCCCTTTAAGTACGATACCACATAAGCTCTTGCTGGCACCACCACAGCTCCTGCTGTCACCGATCTCCAACACCACCGGCTGCCGCTCACACACAGCTGCTGGTGTCCCATTCGTAACCCCGCCGAGTTACAGCAAGCTGCTTGTCACCTTCATAACCCCGCCGAGTTACAGCAAGCCACTTGTCACCTTCGTAACCCCGCCGAGGCACAGCAAGCCGCTTGTCACCTTCTTGACCCCACTGAGCCACCGCAGCTGACTTGAAAGGGGAAAGAAAAAAAAACACACAACACAAAACTCACGTGTCCTGTCTGTGTGCTATTCAGGACGTTCGTCTCCGCCTGAGACCGTCCAACACACAGGGCGCACCGGGTGCTATTCAGGGAGCCGACCCTCCTCCCAGGGCTTCCCAACACACCAGCCTCACCAGGTTCAGGGGCTCAGTGGGTGCTCTTCAGGACATCCGTCTCCACCTGAGACTGTCCAACACTCATGCCTCAGCAGGTCCAAGGTCACAGAACGTGCTCCAGGGATCCGATTCTTTTCCCAGAACCTCCCAACACTGACCCTCCAGGACCTTGCACACTGAATCCTCCAGCTACACAGTCTTTCTCACTGACCCTGGTCAGTACAACATGGACACCTGTCCGTTACCTGTGTCAGCCACACAGGTTCTCGGGTACCTCTTATCCACAGAGGCACCCTATAGCAATCCACAGTCTCTTTCTCTGACCCCGGTCAGCACATCACATGACTTTCACGACCGTCACCTGCTGGCCACGCAGGTTCTCGGACCCCTCTAGAGGTGTCTTATAAGTCTCTTCCACTGACCCCGGTCAGCATATCACATGGCTTTCAAGACCGTCAGCCCTCCTGGCTCAGCGTTGCCAGCACTGCAACATGTGCTGTTGGAACCGTTGCCCTTAGCAACCGATTTTTGCAGTCCTCATCCGTTGCCCCTAGCAACAAGGCTACAATACTGCCCTTTGCAATCTCCACCAATTGTAAGGTAGTGCTTGTTATGAACATAGGGGATACTAGTGAGGCAGCCGATAAATCAGCTCCGGCACAGGTTTCTCATATAACTCCAACAGTCCATGCGGTTTATTATGCAGCATAAACCAAAGCAAGCAGCAGAAAGTTCATATTAAATCAGCATAGCGTCCATATTAAATCAGCATAGCATCCATAACAGAGCTCTCCACTGTTATCCCCGTGATCACACAGGCTTTGTTACGTCCAGTACACAGGCTCTCTAGCCTCACAGTTATATCCCCTGTCAGGGTTACCTTCTCATAGCTGCTTCTCAGTGCAGATGTTCATTCCCTCCCCTGGGAATTCTCAGACACATGCAGCCATGATAGCATCCCCACATGCACTCAGCACAGTCGGTCTGACGAGACCTTCCATACGGACCAACCGGGTCCAAGCATTCACTCATGTGACCTACCCTGGTTACCTTATATGGTCCGTAGCCACGCCCACCTGATCACATGGCTATGACCTCATCACAGGTCCTTCAATCATTCACACACATATACTTTACTATGGCATTCTATACACCTGCACCTAGGTGGGTTTGTAGGTGATTGATCCCACCCATCTCACCAATCACCTGAAGGCTTCTCCCTCACACATTGGCCCAAAAGATCAGCTCTGCTGATCAGCACATAATCAAGCCTTCATCCCAAGGCCACCCACCTTGGGATACATACCGGTCATTTAGGACCCTGCTCATGTTACCACTCTGGACATGGCTATCCGTCCTAGGACACCCACACAGCACCCCCTAGCGGACACAGTGGTCACTACACCACACACTATACCATCTTAGTTGCCTCCATAAGGAGTTACTTTACCCCTTAGACCTCCCTATAAAGACTCTTGAAATTCAAAGCTTTTCAAGTTTCTGTTGGGGTTAAAGTGAAGTCCAGAATTTGTATTTGCCTTTCCCTTTGCTTGTGGTCTCTTGTTTCAGTGATTCCAATTAATTCCTTGATGTTTAGCAATTTTCTGTTTCCAAACGATTCATTGATGTCCAGTGGTTTAGTGTTCCCAGCTATATCCTTGTTGTCCAGCGATTCAGCATTTCCCAATTATTCCCTAGCATACATTGTTCATCATTTGGGTCTATGTTTTAAAACTAATTCCCCCTCGCTCAGTTAGTTTCGCCGAACCTTGGGTCTTCAGGGGTTAGTTACACTCAGTGAGTCCCAGGTGACCAGTGGTTACTGCTTCCTTCAGCCTTGTTGCTCTTCATCTCAGATAACAGGTGATCACAAGAAGCATCTTTGTCTTATCAAGATCATCTAAAAGCCACTCTATCACCTTGATACGAGTGGTGACTGTATTGTGACAGCTTTTTCCTTCATCTTGACTGTTGTGATTGGTACAATAAACCCTGAGACAGAGGCTTTGTAGATCCCCATCTTGAATGAGAAAAAAGGTGTGAATTCTTGACCTCCGCTCCATTCTTTTTCTATGGAACTGTCGGAAATAGCCGAGTGCAGCACTCGGTATTCTCTGCTGTCCCATAGACAATAAATGCATCAGAGATTGGTCATAAGCACCTCCATTCTGCTGGGGATGAGGCTCTAGATAAACCTGTTTTTGGGGCTCTGGTGCACCGCTATCGTGATCCCTGCCAGTCCCTACAGTCAGAACCCCAGCCATCAACAAGTTGTCCCCAATGGATGATAACTTGTCATTTTTGGAAAACTCCTTTAACAGATATGTAGGGCTAAAAAGTATAACGTCCAAGACATCCCCTCCTCCACAGAGAAGTCAAGCAATTCGGATTTTTGGCTTTCCAGCATTACATTGTGCCTTACTTATGGGTATTATTACCTACTAGCGATTGTTACATTTTTAGCTTACTTTTGAACATCTTATACCCATCATCCCGCCAGAGGTGAAATATCGCTCTGTAACAGCTCTGTGGCAATTAGGAGCTCTCTCCTGTGACAGATGGAATAATAATCCTCATGGTAAAATGTCATATAGTAGAAATTTAGCGCTGCTACTTCTTGAAAAATATGTTACCGCAATTCTAATAAAAGCATCCGCAAAATGGTGCCGGTACATCATCATCCATGGCATTATTTTTGGAAATAATAATGTGTTGTTGAGGGGTCGAAATAGAAATACGCAGAGTAATCCAAATGTATTTCAAAGGATGTTCAAGCCTACAATTACACAGTAAAATTATAGAATGTTCTCGATGGGCGTCTTCAAGCAATGGTGGTCTTTAGAGGCAATGCTGTATAGAGGATTAAGTATTAATTCCTTTATAGACTAAGTCATCTTAGCCTTACAGTGAAGGAAATAGGGCTTTGATCCCTTGCCCACTGACAAAGACTTGAACAGTCTATATTTTTAAGGGTAGGTTAAATTTTTTATTTATTTATTATTTTTTTTTTAGAATGACCAACCATGTTCACATACAGTATAATAATGCAACAGGTATTCAAAAAAACTTTTAAGTAGCTAAAACAGCATTTTAATAGGTCTGGTCAAAAATGACCGGAGCAGTACAAGTGTATAGTGGAAACGACCAGAACAGCAGGGTTAATTTTAAAATTGAGAGATGGAATATCAAAAATAAAATCGAGAAAATCACATTGTATAAATTATGTAAATGTATTTGCATTTTGCAGTGAGAAAAAAAGTATTTGATCCCCTACCAACCATTAAGAGTTCTGTCTCGTACAGACCAGTTAGATGCTCCTAATCAAATCGTTACCTGCATTAAAGACAGCTGCCTTACATAGTCACCATTATAAAAGACTCCTGTCCACAGTCTCAATTAATCATCAAACTCTAACCTCTACAACATGGGCAAGACCAAAGAGCTTTATGAAGATGTCAGGCACAAGATCATAGACTGGCACAAAGCTGGAATGGGCTACAAAACCATAAGTAAGATGCTGGGTGAGAAGGAGACAACTTGTTAGGAGTCGGATTTCTGCATTTACTCAGCAGGGATCCAGATCCTCACATTCTGCACTCTCCTCCTATTTATCCATTGCAGAGGAGATTGCCTTGCAGCAAATCTCTCCTGAGGCTAAGTCCTTCTGTCCTCTTACTGGGCATGCTCATGGGACGATCTCCCATTGGAGATCGGGAGTCATGTGCTCAGGTCCCGCTCCAGTTCTCATTGGTCCATCTCAGAGATCTGGAAGATTGAGGAAGGTCCCGGCTGCTATAAAAGGCGTGCATGGCTGTTCCGCCATGCGCTAGTATAGACTTACTTGCTGCTGTGTGTATGAGGACGGATGCATGATTCTGGTGACTGACTCATTTGAAACCCCTTCCCTCTGATATTACGCATGTGGTTAGGGACTGAGTTAGAATCAGCGCCAGCGCTCCTCTGCTTCCACAGCTGCTAGCCTCCGACATTGCGCTTGCGCCTTGCCTTTGTCGTTTAGCGGCAGTGTCCATGCCGCGCTGCAGTAGCAGCCTCCTTTGCATTCGCAGTTGCGACGCCACGCACACGGTAGGTTAGATGGACGTAGTGCTGCCATCTTGGGCTACTCCTGTGACCTTATACCGTGTGTGCGTTTTTTACTGAGTACTGTGACTTCAACAGGCTCAGTCATTTGTGTTTGTATTTTTTGGGCATCTCTGTGAGTTAACTGAGATTGCTCTGCGCTCCTGGGTGAAGTTTAACCCCGTGCGCCTTTCCGCCATATTGTTCCTGCCACCACTTAGCGGCGGTTATATCACCTACTGCACGGTGGACCCCGAGCGGCGAACGCACTTTATTATTTTTATTTAGTGCGTTCCGCCGTTCCTAACATTATACTAGCGCCAGGGTCTGGTTAGTGATGGCAGAACAGCAGCAACTCTTACAGTGTATTCGGCAGCTTGAGGGCCGGCTGGCCACTCTTGAGAGGGCTCTCTCAGCTGCACAATCCTCCGAAGCTGCTGTAAAGGCATTCACAGATGCGGTTTCCCGTATGTCCACGTCCTCCCCCGCGCCGACAGTTACCCGCCTCCCGTTGCCCGATAAATTTTCTGGCGATGGCGCCTCCTGTAGGGGTTTCATCAGCCAGTGCTCTATTCAGCTGGAGTTACTGGCTGCGCGATTCCCTACGGAACGGGCCAAGGTGGGGTTTATTGTTTTCCTGCTATCGGGCAAAGCGTTGGAGTGGGCTACGCCACTATGGGAGCGTGGTGACCCAGAGGTCCGGACCGCTGCTCACTTTCTAACAGCTATTAAGCAGGTCTTCCTCGGTCCACGGGTCACGCACGATACCTCTCTTCAGCTTCTTGCTTTGACTCAGGGTGCTCTCTCGGTTAGTCAGTATGCTGTCCGTTTTCGGACACTGGCTTCTGAGTTGGAGTGGTCCGATAGAGCCCTCATCCCTGTGTTTTGGAGAGGTTTGGCAGAGCACGTTAAAGATGCTCTCTCCACTAGAGAGGTTCCAGCCAGTTTGGAAGAGCTGATTGCCATTTCCACCCGCATTGACCTCCGTTTTTCGGAGCGCGGTATAGAGCGTGTTCAATCCAAACGGAAGGTTACTCCGGCTCCCAATTTTTTGAGCCTCTGGAACTACCCGAGCCAGAGGTTCCACCCCCAGAGCCCATGGAGGTGTCTTGCGCCGTTCTCCAGGCGTGTCCGGCACAAGACTCCAGTTGCGGTCATATTTGTCAACACGCAGTGTCTCAGAATAACAGTGCCCCGCAATGGCCAAATTCTGTACCACCGGGTAAGACCCTTGTCCCTCCCCACCTTCGGCCGAAGGTTCTTGCCTGGGCACACACGTCCTGGAGGGGTGGTCACTGTGGCTATATGCAGACCACAAAACTCTTGGCAGGGTCTTACTGGTGGCCGCACAGGGATCGGGATGTTAAAAAATATATTCGGGCCTGCGCCTTTTGTGCTCGGAATAGCCTCCTTAAGCGAAGAGCGGAGACGCCTGCCGACACACGGTGGTGTTCCACTTTAACTTCCGCTCCCACTGTCTCCCACGGGCCCCTTCTCAAACCTGGCGATCTTGCCACCCCTGAGGCACTCCACGTGTCCCGGGTCTCTCTGTCACCTACCGGGACATCAGACTTGCCTGCGGACGAGTCTGAGGCCTATAACTCTTACGGGCATAAGTTGGTGGATCGTAAGACTCAGGGAGGGGGGCCCTAGGAGGGGGGTAAAGTTAGGAGTCGGATTTCTGCATTTACTCAGCAGGGATCCAGATCCTCACATTCTGCGCTCTCCTCCTATTTATCCACTGCAGAGGAGATTGCAGAGGAGATTGCCTTGCAACAAATCTCTCCTGAGGCTAAGTCCTTCTGTCCTCTTACTGGGCATGCTCATGGGACGATCTCCCATTGGAGATCGGGAGTCATGTGCTCAGGTCCCGCTCCAGGTCTCATTGGTCCATCTCAGAGATCTGGAAGCGAGCAGAAGGTTCCAGCTGCTATAAAAGGTGCGCATGGCTGTTCCGCCATGCGCTAGTATAGACTTACTTGCTGCTGTGTGTGTGAAGACGGATGCATGATTCTGGTGACTGGCTCATTTGAAACCCCTTCCCTCTGATATTAGGCATGTAGATAGGGACTGAGTTAGGAACAGCGCCAGCGCTCCTCTGCTTCCACAGCTGCTAGCGTCCGACATTGCGCTTGCGCCTTGCCTTTGTCGTTTAGTGGCAGTGTCCACGCCGCGCTGCAGTAGCAGCCTCCTTTGCATTCGCAGTTGCGACGCCGTGCACACGGTAGGTCTAGATGGATGTAGTGCCGCCGTCTTGGGCTACTCCTGTGACCTTATACTGTGTGTGCGTTTTTTACTGAGTACTGTGACTACAACAGGCTCAGTCATTTGTGTTTGTATTTTTTGGGCATCTCTGTGAGTTAACTGAGATTGCTCTGTGCAACTTGGTGAAGTTTAACCCCGTGCGCATTTCCGCCATATTGCTCCTGCCACCACTTAGCAGCAGTTATATCACCTACTGCACGGTGGACCCCGAGCGGCGAACGCACTTGATTATTATTTTTATTTAGTGCGTTCCGCCGTTCCTAACACAACTGTTGGTGCAATAGTCAGAAAATAGGAGTAATACAAAATGACTGTCAATCGACATCAATCTGGAGCACCATGCAAAATCTCATCTCGTGGGGTATCCTTGATCATGAAGAAGGTGAGAGATCAGCTTAAACCTACACGGGGGAACTTGTTAAGGATCTCAATGCAGCTGGGACCACAGTCATTAAGAAAACCATTGGTAACACATTATGCCATGAAGGTTTAAAATCCTGCAGTGCCCGCAAGGTCCCCCTGCTCAGGAAGGCACATGTGCAGGCCCGTCAGAAGGTTTGGACACCTGGATGAGTCTGTGATTGATTGGGAGAAGGTGCTGTGATCAGATGAGACAAAAATTGAGCTCTTTGGCATTAACTCAACTCGCCGTGTTTGAAGGAAGAGAAATGCTGCCTATGACCCAAAGAACACCATCCCCACTGTTAAGCATGGAGGTGGGAACATTATGTTTTTGGGGTGTGTCTCTGCTAAGATCACAGGACTATTTCACCACATAACTGAAAGAATGGATGGAGCCATGTACCGTAAAATCCTGAGTGACAACCTCCTTCCCTCCGCCAGGACATTAAAAATGGGTTGTGGCTGGGTCTTCCAGGAAGACAATGACCCAAAACATACAGCTAAGGCAATACAGGAGTGGCTCAAAAAGAAGCACATTAAGGTCATGGAGTGGCATAGCCAGTCTCCAGACCTTAATCCCATAGAAAAGTTCTGGAGGGAGTTGAAGCTACAGCCTCAAAATCTTAATGATTTAGAGATGATCTGCAAAGAGGAGTGGACCAAAATTCCTCCTGACATGTGCGCAAACCTCATCATTAACTACAAAAAATGTCTCACTGCTGTGCTTGCCAATAAGGGTTTCGCCACCAAGTATTAAGTCTTGTTTCCCAGAGGGATCAAATACTTATTTCTCATTGCAAAATGCAAATAAATTTATATAATTTATACAATGTGATTTTCTGGATTTTGTATTTGATATTCTATCTCTCAGTGTTAAAATTAACCTACCCTTAAAATTATAGACTGTTTATGTCTTTGTCAGTGTGAAAACTTACAAAATCAGCACGGGATCAAATATTTATTTCCTTCACTGTAAAGGGAATGTGTCATCCAATCATGATATTGATTAAAAATTTTAAAATAAATCTTTTTGTATTTTTGTTTGTTTTTTTCTTTGTTTTTTTTCTTTGTTTTGTTTTTTTATTTGAATTTTCACATTAAAATTTTTACATTGGTCATTACAGAACATGCACTTGTATTCTGAAGCTTACTTGTCAACTTTGCTGTACAGACTGTTATAGAATGAGCAGAGTCATCTCACTATTATTAGGGTTGGATGGATTATTGACAGAGCTATAC
Organism: Dendrobates tinctorius; assembly: GCF_039654945.1. NCBI lineage: Eukaryota > Metazoa > Chordata > Amphibia > Anura > Dendrobatidae > Dendrobates > Dendrobates tinctorius. The sequence continues at coordinate 11,355,337 of NW_027361763.1, forward strand.
TGCTGGAAGCATATCCAAGCCAGGAAAGTGATTCTAGACTACTTTGTATACACACAAATTTAAATTTATGTATAACTCATCTCTCCTGGCTCTGACAACAAGTATTGCATCCTCTTTTCAACTCGGCCTTGGCTCCCTGTTCCACTGCAATGTACCCTAGTAATTCCACTCTACTTTGCAAAATGCATCGGTTTTACTCTAATGCTACAACCCTATAATAGCAGTTATTTCTTTTCCAGTTCCGCCAAATCAGTCACCTCCAGCAACAATTCTACTATTCCAGCCATCCTTGTTCCAGCATTGTTACATCAGCTATCACTGCTACAACTCTTCTATTTTTATATTGGTGTTCTGACATCTCTACATCAGCTATGGCTGCTACAAATATTTTATGATAGGCATTGTAGCTCCAAAATCATGCTATTAATCATTGTTGCAAGTTTGCTATATCGGTCATCGCTATCCCAGCTCTGCTACGTTCACTGCCATTCCAGCTCTGCTGCTAGAGTCACTGCTGTTCCAGCTCTTCTACTACAGTCACTGCTGTTTAAGCTGTGCTGCAACAGTCAATGCTGTTCCAGCTCTGCTACTACAGTCACTGCTGTTCCAGCTTTGTTACTACATTAACATCTGTTCCAGCTCTGCTGCTAGAAACACTGCTGTTCCAGCTCTGTTACTATAGTAACTGCTGGTCCAGCTCTGCATTTACAGTCACTCGTGTTCCAGCTCTGTTACTACAGTAACTGCTTGCTGTTCCAGCTGTTACTACAGTCACATCACTGCTGTTCCAGACTCTGCTATTACACTCACAGCTCTCCTACCACAGTCACTGTTTCAGCTCTGCTGCTACTACAGTCGCTGCTATTACAGCAGTGCAACTTTTACATAGTAACATAGTAACATAGTTATTAAGGTTGAAGGGAGACTTTAAGTCCATCTAGTTCAACCCATATCCTATCCTAACTTGCCCTAACATGTTGATCCAGAGGAAGGCAAAAAAAAACCCATGTGGCAAACAGTAAGCTTCACATTGGGGAAAAAAATTCCTTCCCGACTCCACATACGGCAATCAGACTAGCTCCCTGGATCAACGCAATATTAAGAAAACTAGTGTATATACCCTGTAATATTATACTTTTCAAGAAAGGCATCCAGTCCCTTCTTAAATTTTAGTAGGGAATCACTCATTACAACATCATATGGCAGAGAGTTCCATAGTCTCACTGCTCTTACAGTAAAGAATCCGCGTCTGTGAGTATGCTTAAACCTTTCCTCCAGACGTAGAGGATGCCCCCTTGTCCCCGTCACAGGTCTAAGAGTAAAAAGATCATTAGAAAGCTCTTGGTATTGTCCCCGCATATATTTATACATTGTAATAAGATCACCCCTAAGCCTTCGATTCTCCAAACTAAATAACCCCAAATGTAATAACCTGTCTTGGTATTGCAGACCCCCTAGTTCCCTAATAACCTTGGTCGCTCTTCTCTGCACCCGCTCCAGTTCAGCTATGTCTTTCTTATACACCGGAGACCAGAACTGTACACAGTATTCTAAGTGTGGTCGCACTAGTGACTTATATAGAGGTAAAATTATGTTCTCCTCATGAGCATCTATGCCTCTTTTAATGCATCCCATTATTTTATTTGCCTTTGCAGCAGCTGCCTGACACTGGCCGCTAAATGTGAGTTTGTCGTCCACCCAACACCCAGGTCTTTTTCAGTGACAGTTTTGCCCAGTGTTTTACAATTAAGCACATAATTATACATCTTGTTCGTTCTACCCAAGTGCATGACCTTACATTTATCCCCATTAAAGCTCATTTGCCATTTATCAGCTCAAGCTTCTAGTTTACATAAATCCTCCTGTAATATAAAATTGTTCTCCTCTGTATTGATTACCCTGCAGAGTTTAGTGTCATCTGCAAATATTGAAATTCTACTCTCTATGCCCCCTACAAGGTCATTAATAAATATGTTAAAAAGAAGCGGGCCCAAAACTGACCCCTGTGGTACCCCACTGCTAACCGTGACCCAGTCCGAGTGTGCTCCATTAATAACCACCCTTTGTTTCCTATCCCTGAGCCAGCTCTTAACGCACCTACACATATTTTCCCCTATCCCCATTGTTCTCATTTTATGTATCAACCTTTTGTGTGGCACCGTATCAAAAGCTTTTGAAAAGTCCATGTACACCACGTCCACTGCATTCCCTTGGTCCAGTCCGGAACTTACCTCTTCATAAAAGCTTATCAGATTAGTCTGACAGGAACGGTCCCTTGTAAACCCATGTTGATATTGGGTCATGAGGTTATTCTTCTCCAGATACTCCAGTATAGTATCTCTTAGGAAACCCTCCAGGATCTTACCCACAGTTGAGGTTAAACTTACTGGCCTATAATTTCCAAGTTCAGTTTTTGTCCCCTTTTTGAATATTGGCACCACATTTGCTATACGCCAGTCCTGTGGTACAGACCGTTATTATGGAATCTTTAAAGATTAAAAATAATGGTCTATCTATGACTGTGCTTAATTCCTGCAGTACTCGGGGGTGTATCCCATCCGGGCCCGGGGATTTGTCAATTTTAGTGATTTTTAGATGCCGCCGTACTTCCTGCTGAGTTAAGTAGGTGACATTTAACAGAGAATTTTTATCCCTGATCATGTTATCCGTCATGGGATTTTCTTGTGTAAACACTGTGGAAAAAAAGTCATTTAGCATATTGGCTTTTTCCTCATCCTCATCCACCATTTCACCCAGACTATTTTTAAGGGGGCCAACACTATCATTTTTTAGTTTCTTACTATTTATGTAGTTAAAGAATATTTTGGGATTATTTTTACTTTCTCTGGCAATGAGTCTCTCTGTCTCAATCTTTGCCGTCTTGATTTGCTTTTTACAGAATTTATTTAATCTTCTGTGTTTAGTTAATGCCTCATCACTACCTACTTGCTTTAATTCTCTAAATGCTTTATTTTTGTCCCTTATTGCGCCCCTTACAGCTCTATTTAGCCATAGTGGTTTCCTCCTATTTCTCGCATGTTTATTCCCATAGGGTATATATTGTGCACAGGTCCTATTCAGGATGCTAATAAACGTCTCCCATTTTCTTTGTGTGTTTTTATGTCTCAGGATATCGTCCCAGTTAATTGCACCAAGATCATCTCTCATCCGTTGGAAATTTGCTTTCCTGAAGTTTAGTGTCCTTGTAACCCCTCTACTACACATCTTATTAAAGGATACATGAAAACTTATTAATTTGTGATCACTATTACCCAAGTGACCCCCAACCCTTACATTTGATATGCGGTCTGGCCTGTTGGATAATATTAGGTCTAGCAGTGCCCCCCCGTCTTGTTGGGTCCTGAACCAGTTGTGAAAGGTAATTGTCTCTCATAGTAGTCAAGAACCCATTACCTTTGCTGGAACTGCAGGTTTCGGTTCCCCAATGTATTTCAGGGTAGTTGAAGTCCCCCATAATAATGACTTCTCCTTGAGTCGCAGCTTCATCTATTTGCTTTATGAGGATATTCTCTGTTGCTTCCATTATTTTTGGAGACTTATAACAAACCCCTATGAGTAATTTATTATTTTTCCCCCCTCCCCTTATCTCCACCCACAGGGACTCTACATTTTCATTAGACTCATATATATTATCACGCAGGATGGGTTTTAAGGATGATTTTATATATAAACATACGCCTCCCCCTCGCTTATTTGTTCGGTCATTTCTGAACAGACTATAGCCCTGTAAATTAACTGCCCAGTCGTGGCTCTCGTCCAGCCATGTCTCAGATATCCCCACCATGTCATAATTATGCTCCAACAACATTAACTCCAATTCCTCCATTTTGTTGGCGAGGCTTCTGGCATTAGTATACATGCACTTTATGTATCTCTCTGTACCTCTATTCTTTCTTAAATTTTAACTGTTCTAACCCCACCCCCCATGCCACCCCCACCCCAATGTCATTATTTGTGCCCAGGTCTCTATCTGCACTGTCTTCCCCTCCTATAAAAGGAATACCCTCCCCCCCATCCCTAGTTTAAACACTCCTCCAACCTTCTAGCCATTTTCTCAGCCAGCACAGCTGCACCCTCCCCATTGAGGTGAAGCCCGTCCCTAGCGTAGAGCCTGTAGCCAACTGAGAAGTCGGCCCAGTTCTGCAGGAACCCAAACCCCTCCTTCCTACACCAATTCCTGAGTCACTTATTAAACTCCCTAATCTCCCGTTGCCTCTCTGGCGTGGCACGTGGTACAGGAAGTATTTCCGAAAATACCACCTTGAAGGTCCTTGCTTTAAGCTTACAGCCTAATTCCCTGAAATCATCTTTAAGGACCTTCCACTACCTCTAACTTTGTAATTTGTGCCAATGTGCACCATGACCGCTGGATCCTCTCCAGCCCCTCCCAGTAATCTGTCAACCCGATCACCGATGTGTCGGACTCGAGCGCCAGGTAGGCAGCACAGCGTTCGACGATCCCTGTCTTTGTGACAGATTACCCTATCTGTTCCCCTAATAATTGAGTCTCCCACTACCAGAACCTGTCTGGCCTGCCCTGCTCTCCTATTTCCCCCCTTACTGGAGCAGACACTCCTCCGGCTTTCAGAGGACATGCCTTGCTGCAGCAGTGCTACTCCTGCACTAACACTCCCCTCATCTGCCAACTTAGCAAACTTATTGGGGTGTGTCAGATCAGGACTAGCCTCCCTGGTGCTCTTCCCTCTACCCCGCCTTCTAACTGTTACCCAGCTAGCTGCTTCATTGTCCTGCAGCTCCAACCTAGCACCCCCCCTCATCTATCCCATTGAGCGTCTGCTCAGTGAGCAGAAGACTCCTTTCCATATTGTCTATGGATCTCGGTGTTGCCAGCTGCACATTTAGATCCAGTATCTGGGCTTCCAAATGCACAACGTGCTCACATCTCGCACAGCAGTATGCACCCTCCACCGGCTGTTCAAGGATTTCATACATGCGGCATGACGTGCACTGGATGGCATTGGCAATAGTGGAGCACATCCTAATGGGGATTGCACCAGACAATAAGATAAGCAAAAAAAAAAAAAAAAGTATTAATATAATATAACAGCAATTCAGTAAGACCTCCCTTGGAAACTCCCTGAATCCAAAGTCACTGAATCTCAAGTCACACACTTACCACAGTTCGCATTTACGCTCAGGTCACACTCAGCTCATTCACACTCGCTCAGGCAGAAGATTTAAAAGAGGTTTTTTTTTTTTTTTTCCCCTTTCACCAGCACACCACCTTGCTGCTCAATGCACTTCCAAAAGGAGTTGAGCCCCAACCAGCTGCCCCTTATAAACCCTTAATTACTGTATGAACTCCCACCCTTAATTAACCCCTTATGAATATAGTTACACCTCAAGATTTAAATGCAATATAGTTAACCCTTAAAAACAGATAGTAAAATAAGAGATTAACCCTGTAGAGAGAAAAAATAGGTTAAACAAGCCCCCCAAAAATTGAACAGGTAGAAAGCACTCAGCAACCTACAATTCAGCAACTCACACAGGTATTTGTTATAGGTTTTCCAAATACCTCTTCACTGAATCTCAAGTCACACACTTACCACAGTTCGCACTTACGCTCAGGTCACACTCAGCTCGTTCACACTCTCTCAGGCAGAAGATTTAAAAGAGTTTTTTGTTTGTTTTTTTCCCCCCTTTCACCAGCACACCACCTTGCTGCTCAATGCACTATCCTTATTTAAAAATGATTACCAAGACTACGGTTAGGTGGATTCATAACTGACTCAGTGATCGTACTCAAGGAGTGTTGATAAATGGTTGCACATCCAATTGGAAGATTATTGTCAGTGGGGTACCACAAGGCTAGAATGCCCCCCTCTAGTGGGCTAACTAAATTACTATGCTTTCCCTGAACAATAATATACATATAGCAGTATTAAGTACACAACATTATTTACAAAGTAAGACATTCAGAACCGGAACGTGTTTAGGCCTTAAACAGTTTCTGTGACCCCTTACACTAGGACGGTAACATTGCATCAGCTTCAGGTCTTGTTGGGTCTCCTGATTTCTGGGCGCAAAATGATGCCTACTGGTAGGGTTTTTTCACAAGATTATCGTTGGCAACTACAGGTGCTTCTCAGCCTCATCATTTTATTAGAGTAATCCGTAATATGAAGGATGATCTTGCCATGGATGGATTTCCTACGATCTTTCAATGGCAGTGTGACGAAAGCGCACCCTGTGCCACCAGTATGTGACGATCCCACTACTGATACCAGTATGTCAGCGGACGGAGGGACGAGATGCACTGCTGGCACACGGCTATCACAGGCACAGTGGGAGCTTATCTTAGTTATCCCACCACCGGCACCATGTGACAAAAGTATACAGAAAGCTAATCTTGCCCTAACAATTTACCGCAGGGGGGTATTTTGGATGCCCCACCACTGCTAACAACCTTCCAAGAACTGCGGGGATTTATGTGTATCCCACTTTCTCCATTCCACTTTTGGTCAGTCAGGGAACTGCACCTAGGATAATTAGCCGAAGGATGGGCTGCTTGTTGTGCACGGGCAATTAGACTACTGCAGTAAGGGAATTATCAATGCTTTGGCCTCAGCCACTCATTCAGCATCTAAGACCCTTCCGTACTGCCAACTAGCCCAACCAACCGAACACACCATGCTGCCACCAGCCACGATTCACTTAATCAAAGAGTTAATTAAGAGGGTCCGTGGCAAACCCCCAAATTAGTAGCGATTATCTAAAAAAAGTGCATAGTTCGTTTTTTAGAGCATGAAGACAGACTGATAATTTTATCATTTATTCCCAAAATGTGGGCAGTGATTACACAGATAAAAGTTACAAAGTTGAGACATTAAATATGTACAATGCAAATATAAAACAACAAGGATTAAAAAACAGAGTAACACTTACATGTGCTTAGTTGGTAGTAGGCAGACCATGTGCTAGGGGGAGGGGCAGCCAACCACACATCCCCGGACATCTGCACGTCTTGTCAGCATCAAAACTCCAGCTTAACTGAGGAATTATAAGGGAGGGGTACATTATAGCCTATGGTCGGTTACATCACGAAAGGGGCAGTCTAGAAAAGTTCAGCCCCCCTTTCTCCAAGTTGCAATTTCACTGGAAAACTTATAATAACTATATCTGAACGAGGGAAGCTCGTATAAACACACATGTGGTATCATTGGTTGTAGTCTATCGAATACAATAAAACAACATCAAACATGCCGTAATTAAGACACTCCATTTGGGAGCAATCCATATCTCAGTTTCTGGAGGGGTTAGAACCGTGAAAATTAGGGGTTTAGAAAGCTGGTTTCGTGCCCTTCACAGAAATGTAATTATCATATCTCTGCCGCGAGGGAGGTGCACGCTAGGGCTTCTTTTAATATTTCCTATACCTGTATCCAGCCTCTGGTTTTAAACAAAGACATGCTCTCCACTCAGCTTAATTAACATTCCTAGCTCCCCAGAAAATGGACGGTGTCCTGTTACCAAATGCAGGCACACCAGCGCACACACACAGCTGCTAAGGAGGGGGAAACAAAAGGAGGGGGGCTGCAGCTGTGTGACAAGTAGATTTTCTCCTCAGAATGAAATGGGAGATTCTAGAATGTTTCAGAAACATTATACTTTACTTAACATTACAGGCAGGAAGCTTTAGTTTGTTCATGGATGCCAAAGGAGGTGATGGTTTTGCTGTGGTTTTTGTGAGGCATTGGTGTAAAGCCAAATGGCCTGGGTATTGGAAGGACACAGTTTTGGAAAAGAATATGGCATTACTCAAGCTGTTCCCAATAGTAGTGGCTTTAGAATTGTGGGTACAGAAATGTGTAATAGCAGAATTTGTTTTTGGGCGGATCGCTCAGTAGAGTCAATGGTTAACTCTCAAACATCAGCGTCTCCTCCGGTACTGGTTTTGTTGAGACATTTGGTGTCAAGATGTCTGCAGCATATTAGATATGGTTTAAGGCGAAAAATGCACCGGGCAATCAGAATCCCGTTCGCAGATCTGTGCATTCAGGGAGTTCCATCCGTTGCAGAAGCAGTGGGTTACACTTGCCCAAATTTCTTGTGGACGTTGGTAGAAAATAATTTGTTGAGCTAATACGAAACTCGGTGTTGGTGGAAACATGGCGCGCACAAAAGAAGGCTTGTCAAGATTGGTTGTTGTGTGCAATGTATTACACCGGAGAACCCATCATCACTAATGTCGGTAACTTTAGGTTACTTAAGTAATTTGAGGCGAGCAGGCGCGTTTGCAAGAAAGGTTCTGACATATTTAATGGGATAGCATTTTTTTTTTAAAACTACATGAAAAGTCAGACGTGACAAGGCAGATTGTGAAGGGTTTGAGAAAGGAAGCGGTGGTATTTTACAAACGCCGCCCTATATCCTTCCAGCTTCTAGAGAAATTATTACAAATTTTGTTAGTAGTTTGTGGAAATCAGGAGGAAGTGGTATTGTTTACAGCTGCTTTTTCTCTTCCTTTTTATGGGGTTTTAAGAATTGGTGTAAATTGGTGGAGTTAAAACACAGTTTAAGGGCTGTTAATGGATGATGTGGTAGTTTTGCAGAACAGGTTGAAGATTTGCATCAGGAGGTCGAAGACAGATGTCTTTGGCAGGGGTACTTGATTGTCAGTTAAGGAGTTATTGCCTGAATTTTGTTTGGTAAAGATGGTCAAGGAGTATATGAATGTAAAGGGTTTCAGCGCAGTTTTTGTTTTTCATAGGGGCAATTTCCCATTGACTTGACCCGCCGGATAATAGTGGTTGGCCTTTGGTTTGAAAGTGAACAGAAAGGAAATGGGCATGGACTGAGTTATGTGATTTATTTTTACGGCTTTTATAAAAAATAAAAAAAAAGCTGTGGCCGACCATTGACCAACAAAAGAGTATTTTTGGGACAAGTTGATGAAAGAGGTGGCAGCAGGCATGGTTTTGCAGGCCCTTTTGGCCACCACCTTGTGATAATTTCAGAACATCTCCATTAGGGCTAGTCCCGAAAAAATAGATGGGGAAAATTGTTGTTTTATTTCTAAGGTTTTTGTTATAAAAAGCCCGAGGCTTTTTAGACAGAAGGGGCAATCTCAAGAACTGCTCATTCGGAACAGGGTTTCAACGATTCACCTCACCTGGGAAGATCTTGGGAAGAGATCTGTTCAGAAGAAGAGGACACAGCAGAAAAAGAAGTCAAAAGCAAAAAGAAGGTTTTCACTGGATAAAATAAAGACAACTCAACAATGGAATAAAAGAAAACGGATAATTACGGTAAGTTTTGAATTATTTGAGGTTTAATCAAGCCTATTTCATTTTGATGTCTATGCTATTTTTGTGGTTAATTTCGATTATTTGGTTTATTAATTTGTGCATTGCTAAAAAATTAGAAAGCTTGGCTTATTGAGTTGATTACACAAGAAGGTTACACACAGTAATTTACACAAGAAGGAAGACACACAGCAAGTCAGCAGGATCTAGGAGCAACATGGCAGATGTGACAACCTACATGGTGAGCTGCAACATGTGCTACATGTTCACAGATCGACCAGAAGAAGAATCCAACTTCACCTGCCAGAAGAGTAGACTACTGCCCCTTTTAGAAGAAAAGGTGCTGGGTCTGGAAGAAAGAATTGCAACTTTGAAACTCATCAAAGAAAATGAAGACTTCCTAGACAGAACAGAAGCATCTCTACTGGTCACAGAAGGTGAAGAACGTGTTAGTGAACCTCAAAAAGCAGACGAGCGGAAGCATGTGACCAAAAGAAGCAAGAAGACTATGGAAACATCAACAACACAACTGAAAAACTGTTACCAAGGCCTTGTGGAGGATGAAGATGGTACACCTAAGGATGAGGCACTACCAGCAAACAAAGAAAAAAAGGGCACAAAGCAACATCCAGAAGTGACAACAAAAAGTACAGCCAAGAAGCGAAGAGTGGTAGTGGTGGGAAACTCACTACTGAGAGGCACAGAAGCAGCCATGTGTAGACTGGACATAACTGCAAGAGAAGTATGCTGCCTCCCAGGTGCGAAGATCAAGGATGTGACCAATAGGATACCCAAGCTCATCAGTTCCAAAGATGTCCACCAATTTCTTCTTATACATATTGGCACCAATAACATGGCAAGGAAGGACCTAATGACAATCTGCAAGGACTTTGAAGAGTTGGGGAAGAAAGTAAAGAAACTGGATGCACAGGTAGTTTTTTCTTCTATCCTTCCAGTAGACTGGCATTGCACCAGGAGATGGAACAGGATCTTTGATGCGAACAAATGGCTAAGACGATGGTGCAGTCAACAAGGATTCGGATTCCTGGACCACGGTGTGAATTACCTATACGACGGACTCCTCACCAGAGACAGACCACACCTCACCAAACCTGGGAAACACACATTCGCCAGAAGACTCGCTACACTCATCAGGAGAGTGTTAAACTAGAACAAGAGGGGACGGGAAGAAAAATATTAGACTTGAACACGAAGCCAGAAAATATACTGATGAAGGATATGAGGTGCGGTAAAGAAGACACAATGCAACATACTCAGAAGGGACGTAAGAAAATTTCTAAAACAATCCACAGGGAGGAGATTGGAGCAAAACAAAATCCTCTAAACTGCATGGTCGCAAACGCCAGAAGCCTGACAAACAAGATGGAAGAACTAGAAGCAGAAATATCTACAGGTAACTATGACATAGTGGGAATAACCGAGACATGGTTAGATGAAAGCTATGACTGGGTAGTTAACTTACAGGGTTACAGTCTGTTTAGAAAGGATCGTAAAAATCGGAGCGGAGGAGGGGTTTATCTTTTTGTAAAGTCTTGTCTAAAGTCCACTTTAAGGGAAGATATTAACGAAGGGAATGAGGATGTCGAGTCCATATGGGTCGAAATACATGGAGGGAAAAATAGTAACAAAATTCTCTTTGGGGTCTGTTACAAACCCCCAAATATAACAGAAATCATGGAAAGTTTACTACTAAGGCAGATAGATGAAGCTGCAACCCATAATGAGGTCCTTGTTATGGGCGTCTTTAACTACCCGGATATTAACTGGGAAGCAGAGACCTGCGAAACCCACAAAGGCAACAGGTTTCTGCTAATAGCCAAGAATAATTATCTCTCACAATTGGTGCAGAATCCAACCAGAGGAGCAGCACTCTTAGACCTAATACTATCTAATAGACCTGACAGAATAACAAATCTGCAGGTCGTCGGGCATCTAGGAAATAGCGACCACAATATTGTACAGTTTCAATTGTCTTTCGCTAGGGGGACTTGTCAGGGAGTCACAAAAACACTGAACTTTAGGAAGGCAAAGTTTGACCAGCTTAGAGATGCCCTTAATCTGGTGACTGGGACAATGTCCTCAGAAATAAGAATACAGAAAATAAATGGGAAAAAGAAAGAAGTAAGAGGGGCGATTAATGGTAAAAATAAAGCATTTAAACTACTAAAGCAGGATGGCACCGTTGAAGCTCTAAAAAACTATAGGGAGAAAAATTCTTTATTTAAAAAAATAATTAAAGCTGCCAAAAAGGAAACAGAGAAGCAGATTGCTAAGGAGAGTAAAACTAATCCCAAACTGTCCTTCAACTATATCAATAGTAAAAGAATCATAAGTGAAAGTGTAGGCCCCTTAAAAAATTGTGAGGAAAGAATGGTTGTGGATGACAAGGAAAAAGCTAATATATTAAACACCTTCTTCTCCATGGTGGAAAGTGAAATGCTAAGGCCTGTTTCACACTTCCGTTTTTGTGTCCGCCAAACGGATCCGTTTCCGGTTTTTTGACGGAAACTGATGCAAACGGATCCGTTTTTTTAAAAACGGATCCGTTTTTTTTTTGACGGATCCGCGGTAACCGTAATGGAAGTCTATGGGACAAAAAAACGGATCCTGCAAAAAATGGCGGATCCGTTTTTTTACGGAAAACAACGGATTTTGACGGATTTGAAAAAACGGAAGTGTGAAACAGGCCTAAGTGAAATGGCGAGAGACAAAGAAAACCCTATATTAAGAGTCACCAGTCTAACCCAAGAAGAGATGTGAAACCGGCTAAATAAGATTAAAATAGATAAATCTCCGGGTCTACTTACACCCACGAGTACTAAGAGAACTAAGTAATGTAATAGACAAACCATTATTTCTTATATTTAGAGACTCTATAGCGACGGGGTCTGTTCCACAGGACTGGAGCATAGCAAATGTGGTACCAATATTCAAAAAGGCTCTAAAAGTGAACCTGTAAATTCTAGGCCAGTAAGTCTAACCTCTATTGTTGGTAAAATATGTGACGGGTTTCTGAGGGATGTTATTCTGGATTATCTCTATGAGAATAACTGTTTAACTCCATATCAGCATGGGTTTATGAGGAATCGCTCCTGTCAAACCAATCTAATCAGATTTTATGAAGCGGTAAGCTATAGATTGGACCAAGGTGAGTCATTGGATGTGGTATATCTTGATTTTTCCAAAGCGTTTGATACTGTGCCACACAAGAGGTTGGTACACAAAATGAGAATGCTGGGTCTGGGGGAAAATGTGTGTAAATGGGTAAGTAACTGGCTGAGTGATAGAAAGCAGAGGGTGGTTATAAATGGTATATTCTCTAACTGGGTCGCTGTGACCAGTGGGGACCGCAGGGGTCGGTGTTGGGACCTATTCTCCTCAACATATTTATTAATGATCTGGTAGAAGGTTTACACAGTAAGATATCAATATTTGCAGATGATACAAAACTATGTAAAGCAATCAATACAAGAGAAGATAGTATTCTGCTACAGATGGATCTGGATAAGTTGGAAACTTGGGCCGAAAGGTGGCAGATGCTGTTTAACAATGATAAATGTAAGGTTATACACATGGGAAGAAGGAATCAATATCACCATTACACACTGAACGGGAAACCATTGGGTAAATCTGACATGGAGAAGGACTTGGGGATCCTAGTTAATGATAAACTTACCTGGAGCAGCCAGTGCCAGGCAGCGGCTGCCAAGGCAAACAGGATCATGGGGTGCATTAAAAGAGGTCTGGATATACATGGTGAGAGCATTATACTGCCTCTGTACAAATCCCTGGTTAGACCACACATGGAGTACTGTGTACAGTTTTGGGCACCGGTGCTCAGGAAGGATATAATGGAACTAGAGCGAGTACAAAGGAGGGCAACAAAATTAATAAAGGGGATGAGACAACTACAATACCCAGAGAGATTAGCAAAATTAGGATTATTTAGTCTAGAAAAAAAACAACTGAGGGGCGATCTAATAACCATGTATAAGTATATAATGGGACAATACAAATATCTCTCCGAGGATCTGTTTATACCAAGGAAGGTGACGATCACAAAGGGGCATTCTCTGCGTCTGGAGGAGAGAAGGTTTTTCCACCAACATAGAAAAGCAGGGGCGTAACTACCATGGTTGCAGCAGTCGCCACTGCGACCGGGCCCGGGGGGAGTCAGGAGCCTGGCAGGTCAGACCATGATATCTCCCAACTATCCCGATTCTCGCTGGACAGTCCCGTTTTTGACACACCCCCCCGTGTTCCGCCCAGGAGTCTATTCTTCCTGCACTGCACTGAGCCGCCACGACCCCTCATGCATCTCATCCTCACCCTCCCAGATAGACGCACCGCAGCCCCCCACAGCCTGCAATGACTTCCTAGGCTGTTCTTTTCTGTGCGCACAGGACCTGTGATGAGGTCACAGGAGGAGAGGTGTGAGGAGCGGGCGGACCGCCATTGCCAAATTGTGACGAACAGCGGACCCTGTGCCACCAATAGGTCACGATCCCACCACCGACACGGGTTTGTCAGCGGACGGAGGGATGTGATGCACTGCCGGCACACGGCTATCACAGGCACATTGTGGGCTTATCTTAGTTATCCCACCACTGGCACCCTGTGGCAAAAACACAGCAAGCTAATCTTGCTCTAACAATTTATCGCAGGGGGGGTATTTTGGTTGCCCCACCACTGCTAACAACCTTCCAAGAACTGTGGGGATTTATGTATATCCCACTTTCTCAGTTCCACTTTGGAACTCGCAGCTCTCAGTTGCCCCCCTTACCCTCAGGTCAGTCAGGGAACTGCATCTAGGATAATTAGTCGCCGGATGGGCTGCTTGTTTTGCACGGGCAATTAGACTACCGCAGTAAGGGAATTATCAATGCTGTGGCCGCAGCCCCCCTTATTCAGCATAAAAGATCCTTCTGTACTGCCAACTAGCCCAACCAACCGTACACACCACGCTGCCACCAGCCATGCTTTACTTAATCAAAGAGTTAATTAAGAGGTTCCACGGCAAACCCCTGAAATTAGTACCAATTATCTAAAAAAGGCGCATAGTTCGTTTCTTAGAGCATGGAGTCAAACTGATAATTTTACAATTTATTCCCCAAAGTCGGGCAGTGATTACAAATACAAAAGTTGTAATAAATTGAGACATTACATATGTACAAATACAAATATAAAACAAAGTGGATGAAAGAACAGAAAGTAACACTCACATGTGCGTAGTTGGTATTAGGCAGACCATGTGGCTGGGGGAGGGGCGCTTAACCAAACGTCCCCACTCATCGGCATGTCTCTCTGGCAGGAGGACTCCAGCTGAACTGACTGGAATTTGGTAGGGAATTCCTATAGCCTAGGGTCTGTGACCTTACGAAATGGGCGGTCTGGAGAGGTCCAACCTCCCTCTCTCCAAGTTATGATTTGGCTACAAAACTTAGAATAACTATATCTAAACGAGAAAAGCCCGTACCAACACACATAGGGCATCATTGTTTGTGATTTACCGAATAGAATCCAAAAACACCAAGCATGCCATAATTAAGACCCTCCATTTGGGAGCAATCCATATCTCAGTTTCTGGAGAGACTAGGATTTTGCAAGAGCCACCGTAGGGAAGCCGGGTCCGCGCTGATCACAGAAATGTTTGTTTCGTTTTTCTGTCGCGATCAGAGCCCATTCTAGCCTATTTTAATATCTCTCATAGTTTTATTTCAGACACATGACCTGAGAGGACAAAGGACTTCCTTTAGCTGTGCAGGGAGGGGGGAGGAGAAGAATTCTACACTGAGACTTCAGGTTTCACAGAGCTGCACGCAGGAAGAAACTGGTGTGTGTGTTGTGGGGGAAGAGGGGGGTTGCAGCTACATGACAGGCTGAATTTCTCATCAGAGTGAAGTGGGAGATTTCTAGAAGGTTCTAGAAACATCATACTTTACTTTAACATACAGATCTTACAGACATTTTACATTACAAAAGGAGTCAGGGGTCACATGATCAGGGGCCTCAATGTCTGCAGGACTCTGCTGTGCTGGTTGTCATGGTGCTGGATGAGGTAAAGTTTCTGTGTGGGGTCAGGAGGGGTTTACAGGGTGGATGTAACAGAGCTGTGTGTGTACAAGGTGTATGGAGCAGAGCCGCGTGTGTACAAGGTGAGTGGAGCCGTGTGTGTACGAGGTGTACGGAGCAGAGCCGTGTGTGTATGAGGTGTACGGAGCGGAGTTGGGTGTGTACAAAGTGTACGGAGCTGAACCGTGTGTGTACGAGTTGGATGGAGAGGAGCCGCATGTGTACGAGGTGGACAGAGAGGAGCCGCGTGTGTACGAGGTGGACGGAGTGGAGCCGCGTGTGTATGAGGTGGACGGAGAGGAGCCGCGTGTGTACGAGGTGGACAGATAGGAGCCGCATGTGTATGAGGTGGACGGAGAGGACCCGCGTGTGTACGAGGTGTGCGGAGCGGAGCCGCGTGTGTACAAGGTGGACGGAGAGGAGCCGCGTGTGTACGAGGTGTACGAAGCGGAGACGTGTGTGTACGAGGTGTGCGGAGCGGAGCTGCATGTGTACGAGGTGTGCGGAGCGGAGCCGCGTGTGTACGAGGTGTGCGCAGCGGAGATGTGCGTATATTTTGGTATGGGGAGGCCCATTTGAAAGTTCGAATCTGGGCCCATAACTTTGTAGTTACGCCACTGTAGAAGAGTATTCTTTACTGTTAGGGCAGTGACAATCTGGAATTTCTTTCCTAAGGAGGTGGTGATGGCGAACTCAGTCGAGGAGTTCAAGAGAGGCCGGGATGTCTTCCTGGAGCGTAACAATATTGTATCTTTCAGTTATTGTTAGGTTCTTTAGAAGGACGTAGATCTGGGGATTTATTCTGACGGAATACAGGCTGAACTGGACGGACAAATGTCTTTTTTCGCTCCTTGCTAACTATGTTACTATGTTCAATTGAGCAAATAAAGAAAGCACAATAGGCCATATTCATCAACGCTATCTCCTTGTAACTGGCACAAGGACAGATACATCTATGAATACATCCACTTATTGAAAGTTCAAACTTTCATTAAGAAAAAAAAAAGAGAAGAATGAGAAAAATAAAGAGGCATTATCAAAAGAATAAGCATGTTCTATGTGAGAGAAACAATAAACCCACAAAATTACTAATTAATCTAAAAAACAGACTCATGATTGTTAGCGTCCACTGCTAGGCATTCTCCTCACAGAAACAAAACAGTTCTAGGCATAAAATTGTCACTAAATAGCAACAATGCGCTGCCTGAATCTTTCTGATATGATAGAAGCACATTAAAAGAACATCTAGATATGGATACATACCAGTATATTATATACCTGTGCATACACATACAAAATTTAACTATATTACTCCTACTCCCTATGTACAAGAATATAACTACTATAATACTGCCCCTATGTCAAGAATATAATTACTATAATACTGCCCCTATGTACAAGAATATAATTACTATAATACTGCCTCTATGTACAAGAATATAACTACTATAATACTGCCCCTATGTACAAGAATATAACTACTATAATACTGCTCCTATATACAAGAATATAACTACTATAATACTGCTCCTATGTACAAGAATATAACTACTATACTACTGCTCCTATGTACAAGAATATAACTACTATAATACTGCTCCTATGTACAAGAATATAACTACTATAATACTGCCCCCTATGTACAAGAATATAACTACTATAATACTGCTCCTATGTACAAGAATATAACTACTATAATACTGCTCCTATGTACAAGAATATAACTACTATAATACTGCTCCTATGTACAAGAATATAACTACTATAATACTGCTCCTATGTACAATAATATAACTACTATAATACTGCCCCTATGTACAAGAATATAACTACTATAATACTGCTCCTATGTACAAGAATATAACTACTATAATACTGCCCCCTATGTGCAAGAATATAACTACTATAATACTACCCCTATGTGCAAGAATAAAACTACTATAATACTGCTCCTATGTACAAGAATATAACTACTATAATACTGCCCCCTATGTACAAGAATATAACTACTATAATACTGCTCCTATGTACAAGAATATAACTACTATAATACTGCTCCTATGTACAAGAATATAACTACTATAATACTGCTCCTATGTACAAGAATATAACTACTATAATACTGCTCCTATGTACAATAATATAACTACTATAATACTGCCCCTATGTACAAGAATATAACTACTATAATACTGCTCCTATGTACAAGAATATAACTACTATAATACTGCCCCCTATGTGCAAGAATATAACTACTATAATACTACCCCTATGTACAAGAATATAACTACTATAATACTGCCCCTATGTATAAGAATATAGCTACTATAATACTGCCCTTATGCACAAGAATATAACTACTATAATACTGCCCCCTATGTGCAAGAATATAACTACTATAATACTACCCCTATGTACAAGAATATAACTACTATAATACTGCCCCTATGTATAAGAATATAGCTACTATAATACTGCCCTTATGCACAAGAATATAACTACTATAACACTGCTCCCCATGTACAAGAATATAACTACTATAATACTGCCCTTATGTACAAGAATATAACTACTATAATACTGCTCCATGTACAAGAAGATTACTATAATACTGCCCCTATGTACAAGAATATAACTACTATAATACTGCCCTTATGTACAAGAATATAACTACTATAACACTGCTCCCCATGTGCAAGAATATAACTACTATAATACTGCTCCTATGTACAAGAATATAGCTACTATAAAACTACTCCTATGTACAAGAATATAACTACTATAACACTGCCCCTACGTACAAGAATATAACTACTATAATACTGCCCCTATGTACAAGAATATAACTACTATAATACTGCCCTTATGTACAAGAATATAACTACTATAATACTGCTCCATGTACAAGAACATAACTACTATAATACTGCCCTTATGTACAAGAATATAACTACTATAATACTGCTCCATGTACAAGAACATAACTACTATAATACTGCTCCTATGTACAAGAATATAACTGCTATAATATTGCCTCATGTACAAGAATATAACTACTATTATACTGCTCCTATGTACAATAATATAACTACTATAATACTGCTCCTATGTACAAGAATATAACTACTATAATACTGCTCCTATGTACAATAATATAACTACTATAATACTGCCCCTATGTACAAGAATATGACTACTATAATACTGCCCCTATGTACAAGAATATAACTGTGACGAACAGCCCACCGCCGTTCGTCTACTTACGGGCGACACTAACGGGGGTCCCGCTGCCACCAAAACGCGACGGACAGCGGACCCTGTGTCACCACTATGTCACAATCCCACCACTGACACGGGTGTATCAGCGGACGGAGGGACGTGACACAATGCCGGCACACAGCTATCACAGGCACCGTTGGGGCTTATCTTAGTTATCCCACCACCGGCACCATGTGACAAAAATATCCAGCAAGCTAATCTCGCTCTACAATTTGCCGCAGGGGGAGTTTAATTTGGATGCCCCACCACTGCTATCAATCTTCCAAGTACTGCGGGGATTTGTGTATATCCCACTTTCTCAGTTCCACCTTGGAACTCGCAGCTCTCCGGCGCCCCCCTTACCCTCAGGTCAGTCAGGGAACTGCACCTAGGATAATTGGTCGCCGGACGGGCTGCCTGTTGTGAACCGGCAATTAGGCTTCTGCAGTAAGGGAATTATCAATGCTGTGGCCGCAGACCCTTATTCAGCAATATAAGACCCTTCTGTACTGCCAGCAAGCCGTAATAGCCGTACACAACGCGCTGCCACCAGTCACGGTTACTTAATTCACAGTGTTAAATTAAGAGGGTCCGTGGCAAACCCCTTGAATTAGTAGCGATTATCTATCAAAGGCGTATAGTTCGATTCTTAGAGCATGGAGACAGATCTAAATAATTTCATTTATTTTCCGAAAGAGGACAGTGATTACAGATAAAAGTTGCTATAAAATTGAGACATAAAATATGTACAGTACAGGTATAAAATAAAAGTGGAGAAAACAAAGAGATTACACTCACAGTTCCATATTGTTCCTTAGGCAGACCATGTGGCTTTAAGGTGGGTGGAGGCGGAGCTGCACTTCTCCGCTCATCTGAGTTCTTGTCAGCACGGACTCTGCAGCTGTTCTGTGCTGGTTTGCCCAGGGAAGGCCTTATAGGCTTTGCTTTGTGACATCACGGAGAGATGCATTCTGGGTTGATCCCTCCTCTCTCATCCGAGTTATGTTTTGGCTACAAAACTTAGATTAGCTATAACTTTATGGGAGAAGCTGGTATGGACTCATCAGTGGTTTCATGTTTCCCAGCGTAATGAGCCCATCAAGAAAACATCAAACATCTATGCGATATGACCGTCCATTTGGGCGCAA
Source organism: Dendrobates tinctorius (assembly GCF_039654945.1). Taxonomy (NCBI): domain Eukaryota; kingdom Metazoa; phylum Chordata; class Amphibia; order Anura; family Dendrobatidae; genus Dendrobates; species Dendrobates tinctorius. The sequence goes on from NW_027361763.1 coordinate 11,375,126, forward strand.
ATCCTATCTCATGTTCTGGACTGGGTAGAACTTCGAAACATACGCGGTCTCGAAGCTGGGACCGCTCAGGTTACAAAAATATGATTTTCATATCTCTAGGGTATTTGGTTCTTATGGTATAGTCTCTCATAGTTTTATTCGTTTCAAACAAAGAAGTTTTTCCCGCTCTGAAGAGGAGAGAAGGCAAATGGTGTGAGGAAGATGGTCTAGCTAATTAACATTCCTGCTCTTCCAGAGGAAGTGGCAGGGTTGATAAAACCTGGGGGGGAAGGAATTCCTACTACTGACAGTTTACAATGTCCTAGGATGGAGGATTTGTTAGCACATTGCAACAGAAAACATATCTTGCAGACATTGTACATCACACCTCCCCCCTTAAGAGGGCGCTAAGGAGGCATTACCTCTCGGTAATCGGCCATGCGCACCTCAGCGGGTTCGCCCCGGCGGGACAACCCATCGGCATTGCCGTTTTCACTGCCCTTCCTGTGTTTTACAGTGAAGTCATACTGCTGAAGGGCAAGGCTCCAGCGGAGCAATCTTCCATTGGTTCCCGACACTGTGTGCAACCAGCTCAGAGGGTTGTGGTCAGTTACCACCGTGAAGGCACGCCCGTACAGGTAGGGCTGCAAATGTTGCAGTGCCCACACCATGGCCAGACACTCCTTCTCGATGGTCGAGTATGCCACTTCCCTAGGCAAAAGTTTCCGGCTTAGGTACAGCACGGGGTGTTCTTGGTCTCCCGAGTCGACCTGGCTAAGCACAGCACCGAGGCCAAACTCGCTGGCGTCGGTCTGTACCAGAAACGGGCGACTGCTGTCGACTGCTCTCAACACTGGAGAGTTGCACAGGGCTGCTTTCAAAGCTTGGAAAGCCGCCTCACAGTCATCTGTCCAGTTGACTGTTTGGGGTAGCCTCTGCTTGGTGAGGTCAGTCAAGGGTTTGGCAAGGGCGCTATAGTCCTGTACAAACCGCCTATAGTACCCTGCAGTGCCCAAGAAGGACTTCACCTGTTTCTTGGTCCTGGGGGTGGGCCAGGACACGATTGCGTCCACTTTTTCTGGCTCCGGACTCATGGAACCCCCGCCTACCCGGTGCCCCAGGTAGTGGACCTTGTGCATGCCTATCTGGCACTTCCCCGGCTTGATGGTCAGGCCTGCCTTGTGAAGACGCTTGAGCACCTCCTGGAGGTGCTGAAGGTGTTCCTCCCAGGTGGAGGTGAAGACGGCAATATCGTCTAAGTATGCCACTGCGTACTCCTCCAGTCCCCGAAGCAGGTGGTTGACCATCCGCTGGAAAGTGGCAGGGGCATTCTTCATGCCGAAGGGCATGACCGTGGACTCGTACAGTCCAAAGGGGGTGATAAAGGCGGATTTCTCCTGCGCCTCAGGGCTCAGGGGAATCTGCCAGTATCCCCGACTCAAATCCATGATGGATATGTAGTTGGCGTTTGTCAACCGCTCGAGCAGATCCTCGATGCGCGGCATTGGGTGGGCATCAGAGGTTGTGATGGCGTTGAGCCCCCTGTAGTCCACGCAGAACCGGGTGGTTCGATCCTTTTTAGGCACGAGGACTACAGGTGAAGCCCACGCGCTTTTTGACCGTCGAATCACCCCCAGCCTTAACATCTCATCGATCTCTTGGCGCATGACTTGTTGCACCGTCTCAGAGATCCGATAGGGTGTTCGCCGTAATGGGGCGTGATTCCCGGTGTCCACCTCATGAACTGCTAACTCCGTCCTCCCAGGACGGTTGGTGAACACGGGCCAGAAGAGTTCCAGGGTGGCCATCAACTGCAACCGCTGGGACACGGTGAGCGAACCACTTATCTCCATGTCCTCAATGGACCCATTGGCCTTGGCCTGGGCCAGCATGTCCAGGAGGGAATCTTCCTCCCCATCCTCTGGCAGATTGCAGACCGGTAGGATGCAAGCTTCACGTTCGTAGTGCGCCTTCAGCATGTTGACGTGAAAGGCCTTGCGCCTACCCCGAGAATGGTCAAGCGTGACCACGTAGGTGACCGGGTTGAGCTGTTGGTGGACGACGTACGGGCCTTCCCAGGCTGCCTGAAGCTTATCCGTTGGTACAGGGACCAGCGCCCACACCTTTTGACCCACCTGGTAGGTCCGCTCCCAGGAGTTCTGGTCGTACCAGTGCTTCTGGTCAGCCTGAGCCTGCGTCATGTTGTCATGCACCAACTGCGTCAAGGTCTGCATCTTGTCACGGAAGCGCATGACATAATCCACGATGGACACTTCTGTGGGGTTTGGCTCATCTTCCCAGGATTCTCTTATCAACCCAAGGGGTCCCCGGACTCGCCTGCCATACAGGAGCTCGAAGGGGGAGAACCCGGTCGAGGCCTGCGGAACTTCTCTGTAAGCGAACAGCAGGTGTGGGAGGTACCGCTCCCAGTCGCGCCCTTGGGTCTCAACCAGTATGCGGAGCATCTGTTTGAGGGTACCGTTGAAGCGTTCACACAAACCATTAGTCTGTGGGTGATACGGACTCGATACCAGCTGCGTCACCTGCATTTTCTCACAGAGAGCCTCCATTAGGCGAGACATGAATTGGGGCCCTTGATCGGTAAGCATCTCCCTGGGAAATCCTACTCTTGAAAAGATGGTCACCAGTGCGTCAGCCACCTTATCTGCCCTGGTTGAAGACAGAGCTACTGCCTCCGGGTACCGGGTAGCGTAGTCTACCACGGTGAGAATGTATCGCTTTCCGGAGCTGCTGGGGACGGACAGCGGTCCTACAATGTCCACCACGATTCTCTGGAAAGGCTCCTCTATCACCGGCAAAGGAATAAGGGGAGCCTTAAGAGCAGGCCCCGCCTTACCCACTTTTTGACAGGTGGCACAGGAGCGGCAGTAGTGTGTTACCTCTGTCCCCATCTTGGGCCAATAGAAGTGTTGAGACAGCCGTGCCTTTGTTTTGCTGATCCCCAAGTGTCCAGCGAGTGGAATCTCATGGGCAATCCGCAACAACTCAGTTCTGAACTGATAGGGGACGACCAGCTGTCTTTCCCTCAACCACTCCTTTTTAGGATCTCCGGGTACTGTCTCCCGGTACAACCTTCCTCGTTCCCAGAACACCCTCTCCTTATCAGACTTGGAGGTGGGCGTCTCGGCGAGACCTCTCAATTTCTCCAGGCTGGCATCTGAGTGCAGAGCAGCCTGGAACTCCATGCTGGAGGCTGCCAGAAGTGACGTCAGGGTCCCCTCTTTACTGGGACCCTCTGGAACCGGCTCTGGGTTCACCTCTGGTTCAGTCTCTCCTGTAGCAGCAGAGGGTCCAGAAGACAGTGCGTTACCTGCGATCTGGGCACTCTGACTGCGTGTGACAGCTGCTATGTATGCTGTCTCCCTGGGGATTTCTTCAGACCCACCAGCTGGTGCTGCCCTGGGCTCTACCTCCCCATCCACCCCCAACACTTCAGGAGCAGTGCTACTTATGGGCCAGTTACCTTCCTCGGTGGCACTGGTCAGCTGCATGGCATTACCTTCCTCATGGTCCCCATGCACCTCCCCATTTCCTTGAGCACCGTTGCTTACTCCTGCCAGGGGTTCCTCAGCCGTCTCACTCCGCAGAGTGATGGGGCTGAGCACTTCGGTACCTGTGGACACATCTACCGCTTCAAAGAAAGGGTTAACGGGTTCAGTCGGCACAGATACATCAACATCATCATCATCCTTCCTAGGAGAAGAATGGTTATCAGTTTGCTTTGGTACATTCACATCAGCATCAGCATCGTACCTGGGGAAAGAATGGTTGTTAGTTGCATCATTACTCATCAAGGCATTAGCAGGTAACACATTCAGTTTCCCGTCATCATCATCATCATCATCAGGGTTAACGTTACCCTTATTATCAGTTTGGGGAAGGGTGTCAGGGACGTAGTATGCAACCATCCGCCCCAAGTCAGTCCCCAATAAAACATCAGTGGGCAGGTTTTCAGACACTCCCACCTCCCTCAACCCGCTCCCGGCACCCCAGTCAAGAAAAACTCGTGCCACTGGCAAGGGACAACGGGTGCCTCCAATCCCGGTGACAGTCAGGGTTTTCCCCTCAACAAACTCTTCAGGGGCCGCCAGTCCAGGACGGATGAGGGTTCGTTCAGCCCCGGTGTCCTTGAGGCCTGTAGCAAGACGGGCCCCCACCTGAACAGGTTGAACGTTGTCGTCAGCCCTCCCAACCACACCTCCCACCAAAAGAACAGAGGCGTTGGGCCCGGGGGCCTTGGCTGGGGGGTTCTTCGGCCTATTCGGACAGGTGTAAAAGAAGTGACCAGGCCGCTGGCAGTGGTGACACAGGCGACTGTCAGTAGCCGGCCTGCTGTTGGCAACAGGGACTGGGCCTCCGGAGGGACGGCTAGCTGGGGCACTGGGGTTGGTTGCTGGCTTACCCCCTTTCCAGCTGGTGGCGACTGGCCTCCGCGTCTCGGGCTTCCGGTTGGCCTCGTGGTTGTCGGCGATCTGCGCCGCTTTGTCCGCGTTCGTTGGTTCGCGGTCCAGGATGAACTGTCGGACCTCAGCTGGGCAGAGATGCAGGAACTGGTCTTTGATCATCAGGTCCCGTAGCTGCTCAAAGGTTTCAACGGACAGTCCATGGATCCACTGGTCAAAGTGGGTCCTGAGTCCTTGCAAAACATCACTGTAGCTATCATGTGGGCCACGTTGGAGGTGCCGGAACTTCTTTCGGTATACCTCAGGTGTCAGCCGGTATTTGGCGATCAGCGCCTGCTTTATGGCGTCATAGTCATCATCGGCTTCTGGCGGAAGAGAAGCAAATGCCTCCAGGGCTTTGCCTTTTAGCCCTGGGGTCAAGTACCTTGCCCATTGGTCTCTGGGCAGCTGGTACTGTCTGCAGGCTTTCTCAAAGGCTCGCAGAAACGTGTCCAAGTCCCCGTCCTTTTCCATCACGGGAAAATGCTCTGGCCGGGGTTTAGGAGTCTGGATGCTGCTGGGCTCACCGCTTCGGGCTGTGGGGGCATTCCCACCCCGCTGGAGTACCTCCAGTTCATGGGCCCTCTGCTCTTGACGCTCGGCCCTCTCAGCCTCAGCTTGGCGCTCACGTTCGGCTTGGGCCTCCTGCCGATATTGCTGGATCAGCCTCACCCGCCCATCACTGTCTTTGGCGGGGAGTAAGTCCAAGGCCATTTGCAGATAGGGGTCCACCCCGTTCTGGCTGAATGTGGGGCCAGCGCTCAGGAGTGGAGCCTCTGCTGCAGCCCCATTGCCACTTGGGCCAACTTCTGCGCTCGCTGGATTCTGGTCGTTGTCCAGCTGCACTAGAGCCGCGATCATTTGACCTCTGTTTTTGTTCGTGGCGTCAAGGCCTTGGTACGTGCATAACCCAGCAAGAACTTCCTTTGTCTGCCGGTTGTACCAAGGTTCTCCTTTTGCCGCCATGGTTGCCAAATAAAAGATAGAAAAAGAAAAACGAAGAAACGGGAGGGGGATACTTGCAAGTACACACTAATGTCTCAGGACTAGTAACCACTGAGTCTGTTATCCAAAACCTATGATGCAGGATTCCCGCAGGAACCGTGCAGGTTTTTAGTGAGAGGAATGATTGCTCAAACCAAATCACTAATGCTCTAGGATTATCCCACCGCGCTGCCACCAATATGTGACGAACAGCCCACCGCCGTTCGTCTACTTACGGGCGACACTAACGGGGGTCCCGCTGCCACCAAAACGCGACGGACAGCGGACCCTGTGTCACCACTATGTCACAATCCCACCACTGACACGGGTGTATCAGCGGACGGAGGGACGTGACACAATGCCGGCACACAGCTATCACAGGCACCGTTGGGGCTTATCTTAGTTATCCCACCACCGGCACCATGTGACAAAAATATCCAGCAAGCTAATCTCGCTCTACAATTTGCCGCAGGGGGAGTTTAATTTGGATGCCCCACCACTGCTATCAATCTTCCAAGTACTGCGGGGATTTGTGTATATCCCACTTTCTCAGTTCCACCTTGGAACTCGCAGCTCTCCGGCGCCCCCCTTACCCTCAGGTCAGTCAGGGAACTGCACCTAGGATAATTGGTCGCCGGACGGGCTGCCTGTTGTGAACCGGCAATTAGGCTTCTGCAGTAAGGGAATTATCAATGCTGTGGCCGCAGACCCTTATTCAGCAATATAAGACCCTTCTGTACTGCCAGCAAGCCGTAATAGCCGTACACAACGCGCTGCCACCAGTCACGGTTACTTAATTCACAGTGTTAAATTAAGAGGGTCCGTGGCAAACCCCTTGAATTAGTAGCGATTATCTATCAAAGGCGTATAGTTCGATTCTTAGAGCATGGAGACAGATCTAAATAATTTCATTTATTTTCCGAAAGAGGACAGTGATTACAGATAAAAGTTGCTATAAAATTGAGACATAAAATATGTACAGTACAGGTATAAAATAAAAGTGGAGAAAACAAAGAGATTACACTCACAGTTCCATATTGTTCCTTAGGCAGACCATGTGGCTTTAAGGTGGGTGGAGGCGGAGCTGCACTTCTCCGCTCATCTGAGTTCTTGTCAGCACGGACTCTGCAGCTGTTCTGTGCTGGTTTGCCCAGGAAAGGCCTTATAGGCTTTGCTTTGTGACATCACGGAGAGATGCATTCTGGGTTGATCCCTCCTCTCTCATCCGAGTTATGTTTTGGCTACAAAACTTAGATTAGCTATAACTTTATGGGAGAAGCTGGTATGGACTCATCAGTGGTTTCATGTTTCCCAGCGTAATGAGCCCATCAAGAAAACATCAAACATCTATGCGATATGACCGTCCATTTGGGCACAAATCCTATCTCATGTTCTGGACAGGGTAGAACTTCGAAACATACGCGGTCTCGAAGCTGGGACCGCTCAGGTTACAAAAATATGATTTTCATATCTCTAGGGTATTTGGTTCTTATGGTATAGTCTCTCATAGTTTTATTCGTTTCAAACAAAGAAGTTTTTCCCGCTCTGAAGAGGAGAGAAGGCAAATGGTGTGAGGAAGATGGTCTAGCTAATTAACATTCCTGCTCTTCCAGAGGAAGTGGCAGGGTTGATAAAACCTGGGGGGAAGGAATTCCTACTACTGACAGTTTACAATGTCCTAGGATGGAGGATTTGTTAGCACATTGCAACAGAAAACATATCTTGCAGACATTGTACATCACAATAACTACTATAATACTGCCCCTATGTACAAGAATATAACTACTATAATACTGCTCCATGTACAAGAACATAACTACTATAATACTGCTCCTATGTACAAGAATATAACTGCTATAATATTGCCCCCTATGTACAAGAATATAACTACTATAATACTGCTCCTATGTACAAGAATATAACTACTATAATACTGCTCCTATGTACAAGAATATAACTACTATAATACTGCCCCTATGTACAAGAATATAACTACTATAATACTGCTCCTATGTACAATAATATAACTACTATAATACTGCCCCTATGTACAATAATATAACTACTATAATACTGCCCCCTATGTACAAGAATATAACTACTATAATACTGTCCCTATGTACAAGAATATAACTAGTATAATACTGCTCCTATGTACAAGAAAATAACTACTATAATACTGCTCCTATGCAGAAGAATATCACTATTATAATACTGCCCCCTGTGTACAAGAATATAACTACTTTAATACTGCCCCTATATATAAGAATGTAATTAATAATCCTGAAGTAGTTGGGTTCTTGAAAATTTCCACCATTGTGTGCTCTTCGGGCGGTAGTTGTCACCTGTTTATGCTTATTCATGAACACATTTGGGCTTTCTTTTCTTCCTTTCCCACACAGATTATGAATTCCTCACGTTTCTGACATTTTCTGGCTGGATGTGGATAATCGGTGATAACTTAAAAATAAGAAAACAGCTTGTTTTTTTCTGGGCTTTGAAATCCCTTCTCAGCTGACATTGGCAGGATTATCTCCGGGCTCCTGACTGTGCAGAGATTGGGGCCGTGACACTTTTTATGCTTTTCGTACCTTCATGTTCCGTCCTCTTCTGAAACAAAAAATGAGGTTATTGAGATTGTGGCGATTTGTCACCGGCACAAGGTAAAAAGTAAAGCTATTGTTACCAATCTTATTAATGGGCAAAGCCTCCGCAAATCTAAACTCCCCAATAATTAATAGCCCACCTGTCTACACCAATGTTAATTGCATAAAAATTTCGAAGAAGTCCTAAAACAGCATGGTAAGCACAGGGATAATAACATGGGCAAAGGGATCAAGTGCTCTGGGGTTCTCTACATCCCCATCACAGCTGTAAAAATACTGTCCCCTACTAAGAAGAATACCCCTTGCCTAACCCTAAACTTCGCGACTTGCTTCTCCTAGCCATCATAGAGCAATTCTGATATTATTTAGGTAGTGCTTACTATTATTTGGTCAGTGTTGTGTATTGACTATGCAGCACTAGGACAGTATTGCAGTATTATTTACACTCTGTATGGTAGCATTATTTAGGCAGAGTTTGCATTTTGACGTTGTCTATTATATATAATCACATAGTTGCAAAAATTGCAAAAAAAGACACTGGACCGTTAAGTTGAACCTTTGTTGATCAGTTCTATATAGGGAGGATATTTTCTACAACTTTTAATACCATTAGTGAAGTATTCCACAGTCTGAAAGCTCGAAGTGTAGAGAACCCTTTCCTAGATAGCTGCTGAAATCATGTTTCCTTCACATGTAATCAATGTCTCCTGCTCCTCTGGAAGGAACGTCATGCGCCAGTCCTTTGTATTGACCGCAAATTTATTTATACTCATAAATGAGATCTCCTCTGAGGTATCTTTTTTTTCTAAGCGAAACAAGCCCTCTTTTCCAATCTCTCATCATATGATAGGCATTCCATCCCTTGTAATAATCTAGTTGCATTTAAACCAACTCTGAATAGTGAATATTCCTTTCATTTGGATCCCATATTCAATATGTGGCCTTACAAGAGATTTATAGAGGCGTAATAATACAGTACATTGGGATCAAAGGATTTTTTTCTCTGTCTTTTATAGACCCAAAGTTCTTATTTGCTTTGCCAGCTGCTTCTTGACATTGAGTACTGCTGCTCAGCTTACTTGTAACCAAATGATCCAAGTCCTTCTAGTGTTCTGTAGTCCTGAGTATACTCTTATTTAACGTATAGGTATATTGTGAGGCAGCGAACGGTGTTATTTGCGAGGGTCGCTATATGTCCCCCAGGATACACTCAGAAGCGTATTGAGGCCGCGGGAGTGCATTGCAGTCACAGGCGTAGCTGTGTTTGTAATGCAGAATAAAAGAAAGTGTAGTCTTGGGCAAGGTATTTGCCCAGGGCAGATTTAGGAAAACCTTCCATGGGCTTTTTTTTTTTTTTAAATGGACAACAGGAAGGTAGCAGGTCTGCTTGTTTCCTCCCCCGGTCTAGTTTTCCATGTGGCCTATGGCCACAGGTTGATTGTTAACCCCCCTGCAGTAGAGGGTTGGGTGTCAGTTTGGAGTTTGCAACTTGCAGAGCAGTTGGCTCTGCAGAAGCTCAGCCTGTGTGAGTTAACACAGAGCCAGCAGAGCAAACTCCTGGCACTCTACGGCGTTATATAGCGGTGCCGTTGCCCTTGGCAACCGGACTCTCATGGACTGTTTTATTTCCCGGCTGCGATCTGGAGGATACCGTATGCTGTACACGGTGTGAGTGTGGACATTAGACATGTTTGCTGTGAACTTTTCCTGTGGTCGCTGTCTGTCACACTGAACCAACCCCGCTGCACTACAGTTGGTGGAGAATGCAGGTAGTGTGAATTGAGGCATACCCCAAATCCAGCTACATGTCTGTCAATAGGCCTGTCACACTGCAACCCAGGCCTGCTGACAAAATGGAGGAAATCCTAAGGCAGCTGGTCCTCATGCAGCAACAACAGCAACAGACCAATAAACTGTTAATACAGCATATTGTAGCCCTGCATGAGGTACCTCCAGCACCGACCCTGGAATGTCACAAGGCCCAAGACAAGGTCCACTCCGCTTTGAGGAGACTGAGTCCGGAAGACGACGTGGAAGCTTTCCTCACCGTCTATGAGAGCACGGCAGAGTGGAAGAACCTGTCAACGTCCCAGTGAGCTGAAGTGGTGGCTCCGTTCCTGAGGGGTGATGCGCTGAAGGCATACTTTGACCTCAGTCGGGAGGATACCCAGGACTACGCCAAGCTAAAAGGTGAGATCCTTGTCCGACTGGGGGTTAATACCTATGTGAGAGCCCAATGGACTTTTATGGAAGCCCAGCCAGCCTTGTCTCAGGTTTATGACTTGCTGCAGCTTGTGAAAAGGTGGCTCCAACCTGAGACTTTGACTCCAGCCCAGATGGTGGAGAAGGTGGTGGTTGACCAGCTGGTGAGGGCCATACAGCGTTAGGTGGGGCAAGGGGACTCAGGCACTCTGGACCAGGTGGTGAGACTCATCAAGCCGAACACGGCCACTCAGGTCTTTATATGGGACACGGCTCCATTACGGCTGTCATGTCGGGCCTCACCTGGGAATAGTTCACGACCCTCTACTGGGGCCAATCAGGACCGAGCCCTTACCAAGGGGGTATCCCGAAGGGAAAGTGACAGCAGACCCGTGTCCCCTAAGTCGGCCCAAAGGTCCAGTCACGCCTCAGCTATCAAGTGTTGGCGGTGCAAGGGCCCTGGACATGTGGCCGCCAACTGCACCCTGACCGCTGAACCTATGGACTGCGGGTATACTCGCCGTGTGTCTATGTATGCCGAGCGAGTCTGCACTACCACTACAAGCACTGCTGGTACCGAACCCCAACTGTGCAAGGTACTCGTTAACGGGTACCAGATGGACGCTCTCATGCCCATCATAGAGATAACTTTTGAGCGGATTGCAATGGATCTAGTGGGGCCGATAGTAAAAACTGCTCAGGGCAAACAACACATATTGGTGGTTGCAGATTATGCCACTCGGTATCCGGAGGCTATTTTGGTTCGGCACAACTCAGCCAAACTTATCACCCGGGAATTGTTTGCCATGTTGTCGCCTTGGGCTACCGAAGGAGATCCTCACTGATCAGGGGACTCCTTTTATGTCCAAGGTGACAAAGGAACTGTGCAAGCTTCTAAAAATTAAATAATTGCGCACGTTGGTGTATCACCCCCAGACTGATGGGTTAGTTGAGTGCTTCAATAAAACCCTCAAATCCATGTTGAAGAAATTAGTCTCCAAGGATGGAAGGGAGTGGGACATGTTGTTGCCCTACTTGATGTTCGCCATTCGGGAGGTACCGCAGGCTTCCACGGGTACTTTCACCCTTTGAGCTACTGTATGATAGGCATCCGAGGGGTCTGCTAGACGTAGCCAAAGACGTGGGAGCAGGAACCTACATCCCTTAAGAGTGTCATTGAGCACGTTGCCAATATGCAGGACCGAATTGCAGCAATCATGCCCATAGTAAAGGGGCATTTGGTGGATGCTCAGGCAGCACAGGGCCGCGTATATAACAAAAAGGCCACAGTCCACTCCTTTAACAAGGGAGACTGGGTGTTGGTTTTGGTGCCCACCACAGAAAGCAAGCTTATGGCTATGTCACAAGGGCCATATGAAGTTCGGGAAAAAGTGGGAAAGTAAACTACAGAGTTTACCAGCCCGGCAAAAAGAAAACCCGAACAGTTGTATCACGTTAATCTGTTGAAAGCGTGGAAGGACCATGAGTGTATGCTTATGGAGGTGACTCCCGACATATCATCCGGGGACCCTCCGATATCGACCCGGACGGAGGCTGAGGATTAGGTAAAGATAGGAGACATCCTCTTGAAATAGCAGCGGCGAGAGGTGCGGAAATTGGTACAAGGGAATACTGATGTATTCTCGGGTTTAACCGATCGCACCTCTGTCATCCAACATGACATTGCCACCGAGCCTCACTTAAGGTTACGACTGAAACCGTATCGTGTGCCTGAGGTCCGGAGTCTAGCCAATGTGAAGCAAATGCTTTAGCTGGGAGTAATTGAGGAATCCCGGCGTGACTGGGTTGACCGGAATCCCGATGACGGGATCCCGTCCTAGCTAAAGAACCCTGCTCTACACTCAGCAGCTGTAGATTTAAAAGAAAGTCTGGTAGCTGTTGCTTGGTCCTGTTGTTGCTGAGCCGTTTTGAGCTGTTTCTTCAGGTTATTTGTTCTCTTTTCATTAAGACTCGGGCAAGTCTTGTTCCTGCTGTCAATGTTTAGAGATGACTGGTACCACAGTGTTATTTTCTCTCTCATGTTCAAGGTGTTTGGGAGAGCTATTCTGACTGTGCTATGCAACTCTTTCCTTTTTGGACAAGGTCCTGGTGTTAAATCCTGCAGTAGCTGGGCAATTTAAGCTGTTAGTTAATTTGTCAGTCTCTCATTTCAAGGACACAGAAATCAGTCCTGCCAGTCTCCCTTGACATGAGGCTTCTCTCACTTCTTGCTTCTTGTCCAACACACAGCAAACTGCAGAGGAGAAAGGACTAGTCCAAGTGCACACATATCAGAGGTGAGCAAGGTCTCTTAAAATCACAGTATCATTATGTGCCTAGCAAGGGCTGTTCCCCTACATATATGCAGCAATAAGATTACTCCGGCCTCCTTACATAACTCTACATTTATCTACATTATTAACCTACATCGTTCTATGTCATCTTCAAATACTGACACTTTACTCTCAAAACTATACGTACAGTCATTAATAAAGAGATTAAAAGAATTGGGCTAATACTGATTATTGTGGTCCCTACTGCTCCCAGTACAGATCTTTGTGGTGCCCACTGCTCCTTGTACAGATCATTGTGGAACCCATTGCTCATGGTACAGATCCTGGTGGAAAACCATTGCTTTGGTACAGATCCTTGTGGTCCCCACTGCTTCCAGTAAAAATACTTGTGGTCTCCACTGATCCCAGTACAGATCATTGTGGTCCCCACTGATCCCAGTATAGATCTTTGTGGTCTCTACTGGTCCTGGTTGACAGCTTTCTAAAGAGACATTGTGAATGATTAAAAGAGATGGGGGCGACTCGTATCTCTTCAGGAAGTTGGGAAAGGTATTTGCCTCTGTGAGGGCGAGTCTTGGACTTTTTAGGCTACCTAAATTATATAAACCGTCCAAAAATTATCCCTTTTTTGGAGATAGCTGCTGCCTTGTGTTTATAAACAGGTGCACAAGGAAGAAGCTGTGGCTTTTTGTGCGTGAATCTATGTGTCCATCTATTTGGAAAAATCTATTTGTAATAGCATTTTAAGGTTACATTGCATTTTCTGTCAAAAGTTAGGGGATAATTTTAAATGAAAAAAAAATATATAAATATATAATATTTATGCTAAATCCTGTATATTAAAAAATATGTAAAATCCTAAAATAGCAAAAAATTATACGAGTCATAACAATATTATTGGCAAGTACACACATACTTGTGGCAACAGACAGGTATTGTTGTGACTCGTATGCTTGTTAAATTGTACTAGGAAACCAGTTATTCAAAAACATAAGTTTTATAAAAAAAAAAAAAAGTTTTAATATTTTTTTGTTTAAATTCTCCTCCTCCCTAAACAAAAATAATCCTTAACCCTAAAAAACAATGTTCCTAGGTAGGTACACGCATGAAAGGGAAGTTGCTCCAAAATCCAGCAAAGCTATTGTGTACGTTAAATTGGACAGTAGAACAGTTGCAAAAGGTTAATCTTTTTTTTGTATTTTATTCTTATTTTTTGTTCCAATTCACCAGGATCAAAGAGTTTCCAAAAAAATTTGTCTCAGAAACTCTTTCCCAGAGAGCAGCTGGTGGTCTCCGAAAGTAAAAAATCTTCATCTCGTAGACATACTGTGAATGGCCAATGTTGGATTGAAGCACAGAAGCGTCAAACCTGGTCCCCCCCGATGAAACAGCCTCATCTAAAAGGACAGAATGGTTTAAGGGCAGGTTTACGTGACGGTGTCAGCATACACAGGTCTGTGTCCTGTTAGGATTAATGAGGTAACAGACTCAATTAAGGAGAGGTCAGATTAGACGGAGGACCCGAAATAACCTACGTGCAAACAGAAAAGAGACGGCATAAAGTGGCTAGATATATATGAATAGGGACATCTTGAGAGCGATACACCCCCTTCACCTCCTCGTGAGCGGTGGCCGCTGTCCTCATTGTGCGCGGATAATGTGTCCTACTTGCTGCGCCTGTGTCTGGTGGTCTCATTTGTTCCGATAAACAAATTAAATAAGCATGTAACATCCAAGTCAGGGATACAAAAGAGCATAATGAGATAAAAAGCCTGAGCAAGGATGCAATTAAACAATCAGCATATTAATGACCTCAGACGATGCGCCGCAGCTTGTGCTTCCCGTAGACTGTTCTCTGGTAAGCAGAGTTCACGAGATATGCTGCTTTCACTTACACAAGTCCAGCTATTTTAGGCAATGGTAAAGGTTCTCAAGGTTCTCATAATGGGGCAGTAGCATCTAGAACAATTTGCCTTTTATCTCCACCCCCGAGGGGTCAGTGGATTTTATTTTTTGAGTTGCTTGTCTTGTTTCTTTAGAAAGGTATTGTCCTTGCATGTTATGTTCAAAATGAATGGAAAATAAAGAGGAACAATTTTCATCACTAGATCCAGTGTATACAAGATCTGGCATGATCTGCTAAGACTTAAAGGGGTAGTTCAGGATTAGAAAAACATGAGTGTTCTAATCCAAAAATAACAACAAGTTTGCTCTTGGGCTGCGTCTGGCAATTCAACTCACCTTCATTGAAGTGAATTAGGCTGGAATGAAATACTACATACAACCTGTTGATATGTGTGGAGTTGTTTTTTGGAAGAAAGGAGCCATATTTTATTCAGTTTCCCATGACAGCACCACGAGAGAGGGGATCCGCCCTTCAGGGACAGGAAACCTACAGACAAAAAAGGGCGGCACCTTTCCCACGCATCAGTTGGTTTCCTGTCCCTGACAGGGGAACCTCTACAGACATACCTTTAAGAAGAGGTAGAAGACTGAAGATTTTCCTGGACCCGGCAGGTCAACTCAGGTAGCGGGGGTCTGTCCAGAGTGCCAGAAGTGTTGCACCACAGGGGCACTGTGTGTGGAGGCAGCAGCAGAAGCAGCCTCCGGGAGGCCCAGGGGGAGTCAGGGGCCCGGCAGGCATATCTCCCAACCATCGTGATTCTCATGGGACAGTCCCGTTTTTGAGCCCCCCCCCACGTCCCACCCTGGAGTCTATTTTTCCCGCACTGCACTGAGCCGCCACCCCCCCATGCACCCCATCCTCGCCCTCCCGCAGAGACCCACCGCACTGACAGCAGCCTTCACAGCCTGCAATGACATCGCTAGGCTGTTTTCTCTAATGTGCGCACAGGACCTGTGTTGAGGTCACAGGAGGGGAGGAGTCAGGGATCACATGATGAGGGGCCTCCGTGTCTGCAGGACTCTGCTGTGTTGGCTGTCATGGTGCTGGATGAGGTAAAGTTTATGTGTGGGGTCAGGAGGGGTTTACAGTGTGGATGTAGCGGAGCCGTGTGTGTACGAGGTGTAAAGAGCGGAGCCGTGTGTGTACGAGGTGTACGGAGCGGCGTGTGTATGAGGTGTACGGAGCGGAGCCGTGTGTGTACAAGGTGTACAGAGCGGAGCCGTGTGTGTATGAGGTTACGGAGCGGAGCCGTGTGTGTACGAGGTGTACGGAGCGGAGCCGTGTGTGTACGAGGTGTACGGAGCGGCGTATGTATGAGGTGTACGGAGCGGAGCTGTGTGTGTGCGAGGTGTGCGGAGCGGACCCACGTGTGTATGAGGTGTACGGAGCGGAGCTGTGTGTGTGTGAGGTGTGCGGAGCGGAGCGGAGCCACGTGTGTATGAGGTGTACGGAGCGGAGCTGTGTGTGTGTGAGGTGTACGGAGCGGAGTGGAGATGTGTGTGTATGAGGTGTACGGAGCGGAGCTGTGTGTGTGTGAGGTGTACGGAGCGGAGCCGTGTGTGTACGAGGTGTACGGAGCGGCGTATGTATGAGGTGTACGGAGCGGAGCTGTGTGTGTGCGAGGTGTGCGGAGCGGAGCCACGTGTGTATGAGGTGTACGGAGCGGAGCTGTGTGTGTGTGAGGTGTACGGAGCGGAGTGGAGATGTGTGTGTATGAGGTGTACGGAGCGGAGCTGTGTGTGTGTGAGGTGTACGGAGCGGAGCTGTGTGTGTGTGAGGTGTACGGAGCGGAGCAGAGCCACGTGTGTATGAGGTGTACGGAGCGGAGCTGTGTGTGTGTGAGGTGTACGGAGCGGAGCTGTGTGTGTGCGAGGTGTACGGAGCGGAGCAGAGCCACGTGTGTATGAGGTGTACGGAGCGGAGCTGTGTGTGTGTGAGGTGTACGGAGCGGAGTGGAGATGTGTGTGTATGAGGTGTACGGAGCGGAGCCACGTGTGTATGAGGTGTACGGAGCGGAGCTGTGTGTGTGCGAGGTGCACGGAGCGGAGCGGAGCCACGTTTGTATGAGGTGTACGGAGCGGAGCTGTGTGTGTGCGAGGTGTACGGAGCGGAGCGGAGCCACGTGTGTATGAGGTGTACGGAACAGCGTACCCTGACCCATGGATAACATACAGGGTGTATACAGTAGTCATATAAAGCAAGCGACTAAGGCATCGAAGGAAATGTTGGTTCTGCTCCCTCATGCGTCCAAATTAAATCATGGGACAAAGACTTGCGGTTTTTTTTGCTTGTCATATTATAATCATTATAATGTTCAGACAATGTAGTCTGATTGTTCCTTTTGTTGTTATTCCTTTTGCACCTTGATTGCAGCCTTTGGTTCCCATCTCACTTGTTCTCAGTGTTTTATTTGTAATGTATACTCACTTAATAAACACTTTGAAATAAAGCATGCTCAGAAAATTATTCTGTACAAACTAATAGGGTCTGAGTCGGACCACTGCTTTTTATGTCCACGTGAAGAACAAGGACAGGAAGTAGGCGTTTAATATTAGGCATAGTGGACAGTGTAATAATTGCAAAGTTTTTGTTTTTATTTTTTTAAGAAAGCAATATAAAAAATAAAAATAATTCTGATATGTTATCTTTAAACTCTTAAATCGTGTTGACTAAATTATTTCAAAAATTATTATTTTATATTATTAATATTATTTCACATAGTAGTTATGAGAGTCCGAGGCAAATACTAAAAGAAAACTTGTAGGAATATAAGCTGCCATTCCTTCCTCGAAATGTATGAACTAAATGCCATTGTTGTGAGTGGTAGCCTCCAACCTCGAAATCTGCTCAACATTTGGTTCCAAATGTTAACAGCAATGACATTCCGATCTGAAGGTTTATATTGTAGCTGAAGTCCTTAGTGTCTTTACAGTGCTGAAGTCAGATGGATTCCATTGAAATCTCTCTAGGGAAAAGGCAGTGAGCAAGTCTATGAAAATTCCATCAGTTAGAGGATATTAATACAACTTTACCCTTTCTAAAAAAAAAGTTAAAGGACAATCAAACTGTATTAGATGTGTAATACATAAATACTATTAGATATGTAATACACAAATACTAGACACACTGATGTGTGCTGGGTTCACGTGTGCAATATTTGTCTAAATGAAATATAGCCAAAGTGAGTGAAGTTAAACATGGCGGGAGATATGTATATGTTAGGGTACGTGCACACGCTGCGGATTGTAGTGCGGATTTGGCCGCGCGGATTTTGTAAAATCCGCAGGTAAATCTGCAGGTCAAAAAGACCTGCGGTTTTACCTGCGGATTGCTCTGCGGTTTTGACCTGCGGTTTTTCATCTCCTCAATGGAGGAGATGGCAAACCGCAGCGGAATCCGCAGAAAGAATTGACATGTCATTTCTTTCTGCGGTTTCAAAATCGAGCGGAAAAATCTGCAGCGTCTGCACTGCGTTTTTTTATTCCCATAGGGAATAATGGTACTGTACACCCCAGCGGCCAAAACCGCTGCGGAACCGCAGCAGAATCCGCAGCGTGTGCACACACCCTTAGACTTTCAAACAAACATGTTTATTGTTCAATTTTGCTTCACAATGTATTTTCCATATCTCTTTACTTCACCCATTTTCGAGCTGCTGCCTTCTTTTAAATCTACCGCCCTTTTCCAACTTCTGTGCACTCTCTCCACATAAGTCCATCTCTCCTCCCATCTCCCATGTACAGCGCTCAGGCTATACTTACAGTGGAAAAACATAAAAATTGAGCTTGGTTTGAGTTGGTACACATGCAGCACATAAATGCATGTTCACATGGCAAAAAAGCATGCAAAACCTACAAAAGACAAAATGAAAAAACCTGCTATAATTAAATAGGTAAAAAGCAAAAGTGCATTTAAATCATACAGAGTTCTTAGTAATACTGTATTTGATCAAACATAGCATAAAAGCCGTCCCACCATCGACAGTGGGTACGGAAAGTATTCAGACCCCTTTAAATTTTTCCACCCCAAAATGATGCAAAAAAAATTACATCTACATTTTATAACTATTTTTATTTCTTTTTTTTTTTTGTTTTAAATAGTAAAACAAGAATATACTGTATATGTATAAACTAAAACACAACGGTGGAAAGTTTTTTTTTTCTTGTATTTTTTCATTCCACCCTACAAAATTTTTTTGTTTGTTTTTCGATGCATAATAAAGTAAGTTTAATAGAGCCCTTTAACCCCTTAACGACCACCGATACGCCTTTTAATGGCGGCATTTAAGGGTACTTATTCCTCAGCACTTCTTTTTAATGGCACTGATAAATACTGTTATGGAACCCCTCAGCGTCAGAAAATCTCTGGGGTCTCGGCCGAGACTCCGGAGAACATGATTCGGGTCGGTTTTTAACAACCCCAGTGTTGCGATCACCGTTATTCAATGGAATAACAAAAAAAATTTCCCAGATTTCCCATTTATTTCTCTCTCCTTTGATATGATCTTTGATATGATTTTATTTGATATGATTTGATATGAGCACATCAGAGGAGAAAGAAATGGGGTCCCCTGAGCCCCCCCCCCCCACCCAGTACCTGAGCTGTCCCCTGGCCCTCGGCATCTTCTTCTGGGAAAAAATGGCAAGTGCATGCACAGTGAGCCCACCGAGATCTGCCAGCCGGCATCCGGCAACAATAGGAGATTTCTCCTACTGATTCATTTTGATCACTGTAACTAAGCCCTATCCCTAGGGTATCACATTGATCAAAATAAAAAAATAGTAAATCAACCCCCCCTTTAACACCCCCTTATTTAAATAAAAATAATAACATTTTAAAAATGTACTGTGTCATGGGGTCTTTCTCCGATACCACACAATCAACAGAGCGAGGGAAGTGTGAAGAATCCCAAGACCTTTATTACAGGCAAAATTAGAAGGTCCATAAACAATCCACCACACTGAGGATGCAATAGTCCAGAACAAGAGAGCAGTCCAGAAACAGGATAAAATGTCCAGGGAGACGAGATTCCAAAACTCTAGCAGCCAGAGGATAAAATGGGTCCTTCTCTCTGGGGTGCAGTCTTCACCAAGCTCTCCACACAGGAACTGACTTGTCCACCTCCTCTCCTCCCCACCCCCTTCCTTGTGTACAGCTTCTGTCCTCCCCAGCCCCCTCCTTATGTCCAGGGGTAGTCAGACAGGTTGAGGAGACAATGGAGCCTTGGGGATTAAGGAACCACAGGTGGTCATCAAGAGACAGATGCAGTCAGGCTATAGACATACAAGGCAACAAGAAAAACACTATGAAAATCAGTGAAATAGAAATATACACAAAATGATATCCACATAGCATATCACACCATCACAACCTCTCCCCCCCATAATAAGTGAGCACGCCATGAAGTCTACACAGACCTCTGGCCTGCTCACTTTGGTCCACATTGCTCAATCATTTATAGTTCCTTGTACAGTGGCAGGGGTAGGTCGGCCTGGGGAGCCTATGTTCTTCTTGTCGAGACAGACCATCGGCGTTCTGGTGTTGGCTTCCCCGCTTGTATTGGATGGAGAAGCTGTAGGGTTGTAAGGACAAGCTCCACCGCAGCAATCTTCCATTGTCCCCTGTTACACGGTTTAGCCATGTGAGGGGGTTGTGGTCTGTAACAATTGTAAAGTCTCTGCCATACAAGTATGGCTGCAATTTTTTTTAGCGCCCATACGATGGCAAGACACTCCTTTTCAATAGTGGCATAGGCAACTTCCTGATCCAGTAGTTTCCGACTGGCAAAAGCAACAGGATGTTCTTCTCCGGCAGCGTTCACTTGGCTAAGTACTGCCCTAATCCCAAAGGTGGATGCATCCGTCTGCACGAGGAACCTGCATTTATAATCAGGGGCAGCCAAGACAGGAGCAGTGACGAGGGCGGTCTTTAACACTGAAAAGGCATCCTCGCATGCAGTCGTCCACGTCACATTCCTAGGCATATTCTTGCGGGTCAGGTCGGTTAGGGGTTTGGCCAAGGTGCTGAAGTTAGAAACGAATTTGCGATAGTAACCAGCAGTTCCTAAAAATGCAAGTACCTGCTTTTTTTGTCTGGGGTCTACACCAGTTGCTAATGGCTTCCACCTTGGCAGGCTCATGCCTTAGGGTCCCACCCCCTACTCTATGCCCAAGGTACTGCACCTCAGCCATCCCTATTTGGTACTTATCAAGGCGAATGGTCAGTCCTGCAGTAAGGATACAGTCTAGCACTATGCCCAAGTGTTTAAGATGTTCCTCCCAGGTTGTGCTAAAAATGACAATGTCGTCTAAGTAAGCACAGGCAAATTCCTGACATTGTTCTAACAGTCGATCTACCAGTCTCTGGAAAGTAGCGGGGGCAGTTTTCATCCTAAAGGCCATTCCCAAGAACTCAAAAAGCCCAAATGGAGTAAAGAAGGCCGAGCGCTCCCGAGCTTCCTCCGTTAGGGGTATTTGCCATTACCCCTTGCTCAAGTCTAACGTGGTCACAAATAGGGCACTGGCCAGCCGATCCAATAGATCATCAATCCTGGGCATGAGATAAGCATCACTCTTGGTGGCATCATTTAATCATCTGTAATCAACGCAGAATCATGTTGTACCATCCTTCTTGGGGACCAGGATGACAGTAGAGGCCCAAGAACTCTGAGATGACTGAATAACTCCCAGTCATTTCATCTCCTCCAGTTCGTTCTTTATCATGCCTTGAACAGCCTCTGGAACCCGGTAGGCAGCCTGCTGGATGGGGCGTTGTCCGGGGGTTTCCACATGGTGGCTGGTGAAAGTAGTCTTCCCCGGCTTTGAGGAGAAAGCAGCAGCCCTCGGCCTTAGTACAGCGAAAATATCGTCCTTTTGTATATCCGATAAATGGGAGCCCAGGGGCACTTGTTCCAGTGATCCTCCTGCTTGGGCAACCTGGAGGAGATCGGGGAGATACTCGTCGGCGGCGGTATCACTAGGGGGGTGGCAGACAGCTAGAACAGGCAGAGATCGGTCATGGTAGTCTTTCAGCATGTTAATTTGGACGGTTTTCTGTCGTCAACCACTAGAGTCCAGGGCAATAACATAGTGTCATTAATTTTCTTGACAACCTGATAAGGGCATTCCCACACTGCTTGAAGCTTGTTGGCAGGGGAAGCAGTAATCATGAGCACTTGTTGTCCTTCCATAAATTCCCGGGTCCTGGCATTATGGTCATACCAGGTTTTTTGTCTGGACTGGGCCATTCGCTGATGTTCTTTAGCCAAGGTAGCTAGCTGGGCTAGACGGTCTCTGAACTCTAGAACATAGGGAACGTTGGGCATTCCGGTATCTGAGATGTCTCCCTCCAAATGTTCTTTCAGAAGAGTGAGAGGCCCACAGACCTTCTGGCTAAACAGTAGTTCGAAGGGAGAGAACCCTGTGGACTCTTGGGGAACCTCCCGATAGGCGAAGAGGAGATGTGGCAGGTACTTTTCCCAGTCTTTTTCAACGTCAACAAAAGCCCTCAGCATATTTTTTAGGGTTCCATTAAAGCGTTCACATAGTCCGTTGGTCTGCGAGTGGTATGGGGTGGTGCGAATGGCTCGAACACCACAGGTATGCCATAGGGACTGGACCAGATCTGACATGAAGTGAGTGCCTTGATTCGATAATATTTCACTAGGAAACCCTACCTGGGTAAAGGGCCTCGGCTACCTTTACTGCTGTAATACTGGATATAGTCCAATTTCTGTACTCACTCTGTGGGTGGTTCTCCATTGGGTTACGCTCTGTTGATCCCACTGCTGCCACCAGTTGTCACGGGGTCCTTCTCCGATACCACACAATCAACAGAGCGAGGGAAGTGTGAACAATCCCAAGACCTTTATTACAGGCAAAATTAGAAGGTCCATAAGCAATCCACCACACTGAGGATGCAATAGTCCAGAACAAGAATGCAGTCCAGAAACAGGATAAAATGTCCAGGGAGACTAGATTCCAAAACTCTAGCAGCCAGAGGATAAAATGGGTCCTTCTCTCTGGGGTGCAGTCTTCACCAAGCTCTCCACACAGGAACTGACTTGTCCACCTCCTCTCCTCCCCACCCCCTTCCTTGTGTACAGCTTCTGTCCTCCCCAGCCCCCTACTTATGTCCAGGGGTAGTCAGACAGGTTGAGGAGACAATGGAGCCTTGGGGATTAAGGAACCACAGGTGGTCATCAAGAGACAGATACAGTCAGGCTATAGACATACAAGGCAACAAGAAAAACACTATGAAAATCAGTGAAATAGAAATATACACAAAATAATATCCACATAGCATATCACACCATCACATACTGTATGTATTTTTTTCCATTAGGGTTAGGGCTATGTGTTGTGAGTTCATTTTCCCCTTCACCTTTGATGTCTGATGAACTCCCTCTGCTGGTGAAGAGAGGTAGTGAAATTGATTGGGATGGGAAGAACCTGTTATCTGAACAGGCGGAGTGTGATTAGACATCTGGAATTTCTGAGTGGATATAAGGCAGCCGACGCCCTGCAGGGTTTGCTGGTGATCCTTTCTGCTCTGAGCGCTGGCATCCAGTTTTAGTTCCTGTCTACTAAAAGCTAAGTTTTTGTCTTGCTATTATTCCATGAGATTTTGTCTGGTTTCCTTAGTGTTTGTATTCAGCCAGTCCTGGTTGGGACTGGCTGAATTCCATTTTTGTCTCTGATCAGTTGATCTCTTTGCTCTGTTTTCAGAATATACCTTAGTGCTGATATAGTGATTCAGGGCCTTTTTTCCTATCAGACGGTTGGGACTTTTTTGTAGGGTTTTTTGCGGATTGCAGCCAGCATCTTTTCTGTCCTGTCCTATCTAGTTAGATGGGCCCCATCGTTTGCTCAGCCAGTCTTTCTGTCTGTGTTTGTGTTTTCAACTGTTTTTCACCGACAATACATGTTGGGGGCTGTCTATTGCTTTGGGGTCTGCTGTGGGGCAGTTTAGATTTCCCCTTTCCTTCTTTAGGCTTATGTAGTTCTCCAGCTGTGACGAGGAGTCTAGGGCACCATAGGAACCCCCCACGGCTACTGTTAGTTGTGGTGAATAGGATCAGGGGTCTGCAATCCGATAGCTACCAACCTCTCCGGTTTTCTGGACTTAGCTTGTATTTTTGTTTTCTCCTCCTCCGGTGACTCATTCATAACAGCTATGGTTAGGGTTATGGTTGGGGTTATAGCTAGGGTTAGGCTTGGGCTTAGGTTAGAGTTGGGCTAGGGTTGTGTTGTGAACACTTGTGACCTGACTTCTGAGTTTGGGCTCCCTCTGGTGGTTGCTGCGGGTAATGGAGCTGGTCGGGTTGACAGAAGTCAGTCACCTGAAGAGGATGTTTGGAGGTCAGGTGTTACAGACTGGGGAGATTTAAGTGAGCAGCATTCCCTCAGTTGTTGCTGGTGATTTGGTTTTCTTCCTGTGCATTTTTGAAATCTGATTGTCCCCTGCTTGGTCCTGCATCGTTCAGTTAAGTTATTTATTTGCTGTAATCTTTTGCAATTGATCCAGTTTTTGCCTTTCTCTGATTTCTGCTTTGCTGGTGTGGGTTCAGCATTGTTCCCTGCTGGGGACCTGTGCTGGACCCCATTCCATATGCCACAGCTCATGTCAGTCTGTTCAGTATTGCTAGTCCCCTGTTATGTCAGTACCTCTTGTTTTGCTTCTTGTTTACACCAGAATTCTGATCTAGTCGGGGAGAGGTCGTGTGGCCTCAGTATTTTTGCATTCCAGACGTGTTGGATTTTTCTTAGGGTTTTTTTGCATGATTGCAGACAGTATTCTTTCCTGTCCTATTCTATCTAGACAGTTTGGGCCCCATCATTTGCTATTCTCTGCCTGTGTTTGTGCCTCATCTTGTCTCACCGGCAATATATGTTTGGGGGCTATCTATTGCTTTGGGGTTCTACTCCGGGGCAGTTTAGCTTTCCCCTTTCTTGTTTTAGGCTGAGTTAATTCTTTGGCTGTGCCGAGGTGTCTAGGGCATCATAGATACGTCCCACGGCTAATTCTAGTTGTGTTGTTAGTTTTAGGGGTCAGCAATCCGCTAAGTTACCAACCTTTCTGGTTATCTGGTTGCCTAGCTTATTCCCTGCTTAGCCTCTTTGGTGACCTTGGGGTTTAGGGTTGGGGTTTGGCTTGTGTTAGGGTTATGGTTGTGTGGGAGTTAGGGTGTGTTGTGGTTAGGGTTGGAGTTAGAATTTGGGGGGGTTTCCACTGGTTAGGTACATCTGGGGGTCTCCAAATGCGACATGGTGCCCACCAATGATTCCAGCCAATTTTCAAAAACAGTGCTCCCTCCCTTCTGAGCCCTGCCATGCGTGTGGTCCATTTTCTCCTGGTACCCTTGTGAAAATAAAAAAAGTTTTTTCCAAAGTAATTTTTTGTAATATAAGTAAAATGTTCTTATTTTCCTTCTACATTGCTTTGGTTTTCGTGAAGCACCTGAAGGGTTAATAAACTTTTTGAATGTGGTTGAGGGGGCCAGTTTTTAGAATGGTGTCACTTTTGGGTATTTTCTGTCATATTGACCCCTCAAACTCACTTCAAATGTGAGTTGGTCCCTAAAATAAATGGTTTTGCAAATTTTGTTGGAAAAATGAGAAATCGCTTTTATCCCTTATAACATCCTATCCAAAAAAATTATGCTTCCAAAATTGTGCTGATGTAAAGTAGACATGTGGGAAATGTTATTTATTAACTATTTTGTGTGACATAACTCTCTGATTTAAGGGCACAAAAAAATTAAGTTTGAAAATTGCAAAATGTTCTAAATTTTCACCAAGTTTCCGTTTTTCTCATAAATAAACGCAAGTCATATTGAAGAAATTTTACCACTAACATGAAGATTAATATGTCTCGAAAGAGCAGTCTCAGAATCAGTGGGATACGTTGAAACTTTCCAGAGTTATAACCTCATAAAGGGACAGTGGTCAGAATTGTAAAAATTGGCTTCATCATTAAGTACAAAATTGGCTCTGTTACTAAAATTACTAAGGGGTTAAAAAAATACAAATTGACCTGCCACTAACAAGCACTGCTATGCCGGTGAAAAATTTTTGTTTTTCTTTGAAAATAATGTTTTGCAGTACATTGTAGTTGCTGGTTTTGGAGAATACAATGAACAAAGAGAAAATTTAAAAAAACTTATAGACGGGAAAAAAAATCTGGTAACCGGGCCGCAGCGGTCTGGAACATCTTATCTCATTACTTGTAAATCTTCTTGTGAATGTAACTGATCTGAAAATTACCTAATTATAGCGACTCAACACTGTCCCCTGCTGGAAGAATGTAAAATGACCTGTCTTTACTTTCTTATACCGTATTTATCGCTCAATAAAAAAAATAAGGGGACCTCGTAATCGCATCCGATGTCAAAGAACAAAAGATTCAAGATTGAAATCTTTATTGATATAAACTGTGTTATCTTTTGACACCAAAATTGATATATCAACGATGAATGGAAAAAAAAATCATCAACAAATTGAGAACTGGATTCTAAATCACCCCAAAGAAAGAAAAAATCTGATAATGGGATCGCGTAATCACAGATGTAGATCAGTGGCTCCTGCCCAGTCTGAGCTGTTAGTTGGAGGCATCACATGCAATCATGTATAATGACAAAACTGAAGAAATGAGCCGAAACACATGTTGGTATAAGTGCAATGCATAGGTGCGTATTCACACTGTGACTATTAACAGACAGAACCTAAGATAAAAACAATTAGAAAATACCCTGTAGTAAGTAAATAAATAGTAAGAATGCATGTAAATAACATTCGGGACTTAATTAACACTGTTTTGCTCAAAAGAGCGTAAAAGCCATCCCACCGCGACAAGGTGACCCAACCGGGGCAGTACCTAACTTTTGAAATTCACCTCCCTATGTGTCAACAGACACACAACTAGATAAGAGCAGAGCAGGACCGCACATTGCACTTATACCAACATGTTTTCCTGCTCATTTCTTTTGTTTTGCTGTAGGTTTTTGTACTTTGTACATACATGGGCACAGTTCCCCCTTTTTTGGCTGGGCATCTTGTCCATGTAGTTTTCAATGGGCAGGTGCAAACAGTCTGATCTGAGTCCTGCTTTGCCCCCATCTACAGCGTTACAGGCAATGTTGGACTGGGGTGCCAAGGACCCACCAGTAACCAACTCCAGGACTCCACTATTCATCTACATGCAAATATAACAACATCATCAATCACAAATTTACGTAACAATGATCTGGTAGATTGATAAATGACTAAAATGCCGCCTTCGTCTGTACATAATGAGTCATGCATATTATGCCAAGCACTGCTCACTCCTGCACAGGGGCCCACCATAGGATTCTCCTGTTCTCCTGAGGGCCAGTCCAAGCCTGTTACAGGACATCCAGACTGGGTCACCTTGCTGTGGTGGTATGACTTTTACACTTTTTTGATCAAAGTAGTGTTATTTACATGTGCTAAAACTATTTATTTACTTACTGCTGATTTTTTTTATGATAGGTTTTGATGAATAATGTCCCAGAGGTTCTCATTTGGATTCAGGTTTGGGGAACATGAGGGCCAGACAATAGCATCAATGCCTTCACCATCCAGGAGCTGCCTACACACTCTGCCCGCATGATGCCGGACATTGTCCTACACCTGAAGACCTCACGACTTCATGCACCAGTGCAATTTCTGACAATGCATCTGAGGAGTTCATGCCTTTACCTAACAGCAGTAAGAATATTGTCAGAGGTTTGTATGATGCTCCAAAGATATGCCTCCCTAAAACTTGATCACCGCCAAATAGTCCATGCTGGAAGATGTTGCAGACTCTGTCCTGTCTGTCACCTGTTCCCAGTTTAAACCTTATCTATAAAAAGGCTTGGCACCAACTGCAGACCTGCCAATAATGGCGTTCCCCGGTGAATTTCATTTGAGATGTACAGCGCTGGGCTGTGAGTACAGGACCCACTACAGCAGGGGTCCCCAATCACCGGTCCACAGCCCAGGACCGGGCCGTTGCAGTTCTGACCGGTCCGCGGAGCCAAGGCTCAGAATGCTGGACACAAGGGGAGCCGGCAGCTGTAGCACTGTAGTGACAGCTGCAACCGCCGGCTTCCAGAAGACATCGATATTCACCCTCCGTTCCTGCATCCCTGTCGGGCGCAGCAGTTTCATCCAGTGCAGAGCAGTCACGTAGTACCGCTCATTAAGGTCATGAATATGGATGCGACTCCACTCCCATAGGTGTGGTGTCCATATTCATGACCTTAACGAGCGGTACTACATGACTGCTACACACAGGAAGAAGCTGATGCGCCAGGATAGAGATACAGGGAAGTTCAGCGACAGTGTGATGGTAAGTATGATGGGGGAGGACAGGGGATCCCAGCCATGCATACAAGGGTGGGAGCAGAGAGATCGCCACAAAAGCACTGAAAACTCTGCTTCCATTTGAAAAATCCTATCTGTGTGAAACTGGATTTTCTGCAATGACAGCAGCAGAAATGAGATTACAGAGTAGACTGGACATAAGGAACACACTTCGGGTGTCGCTGTCTCCCATCACCCCTAGATGGGACCGTCTTGTTGCAGGAAAACAAGCCCAGTGCTCCCACTGATACAGGGAAACAAGTCCGGTGCTCCCACTCATTCAAAACCTATGGTGAGTTGAGTCACATTCACATTATAAATGTTATACAGTCATATGTAAAAGTTTGGGCACCCCTATTAATGTTAACCTTTTTTCTTTATAACAATTTTGGTTTTTGCAACAGCTATTTCAGTTTCATATATCTAATAACTGATGGACTCAGTTATATTTCTGGATTCAAATGAGGTTTATTGTACTCACAGAAAATGTGCAATCTGCATTTAAACAAAATTTGACCGGTGCAAAAGTATGGGCACCCTTATCATTTTCTTGATTTGAACACTCCTAACTACTTTTTACTGACTTCCTGAAGCACTAAATTGGTTTTGTATCCTCATTAAGCTTTGAACTTCATAGCCAGGTGTATCAAATCATGAGAAAAGGTATTTAAAGTGGCCACTTGCAAGTAGTTCTCCTATTAGATTCTCCTATGAAGAGTGGCATCATGGGCTCCTCAAAACAACGGTCAATAATACAGCGCACTTTGCACAAGGAGAAGCTGTATGGGAGAGTGATGCGAAAGAAGCCGTTTCTGCAAGCACGCCACAAACAGAGTCACCTGAGGTATGCAAAAGCACATTTGGACAAGCCAGTTACATTTTGGAAGAAGGTCCTGTGGACTGATGAAACAAAGATTGAGTTGTTTGGTCATACAAAAAGGCGTTATGCATGCGCTGTATTGTTGACCGATTCACAGTGACACCATCTGCAGCAAGATGATGCTGCAGGTCTTTGGAGGTGGTCTGTGGATTGTCCTTGACTGTTCTCACCATTCTTCTTCTCTGCCTTTCTGATATTTTTCTTGTCCTGCCACTTCTGGGCTTAACAAGAACTGTACCTGTGTTCTTCCATTTCCTTACTATGTTCCTCACAGTGGAAACTGACAGGTTAAATCTCTGAGACAGCTTTTTGTATCCTTCCCCTGAAAAGCTATGTTGAATAATCTTTGTTTTCAGATCATTTGAGAGTTGTTTTGAGGAGCCCATGATGCCACTCTTCATAGGAGAATCAAATAGGAGAACTACTTGCAAGTGGCCACCTTAAATACCTTTTCTCATGATTTGATACACCTGGCTATGAAGTTCAAAGCTCAATGAGGTTACAAAACCAATTTAGTGCTTCAGGAAGTCAGTAAAAAGTAGTTAGGAGTGTTCAAATCAAGAAAATGATAAGGGTGCCCATACTTTTGCACTGGTCAAATTTTGTTTAAATGCAGATTGCACATTTTCTGTTAGTACAATAAACCTCATTTGAATCCAGAAATATAACTGAGTCCATCAGTTATTAGATATATGAAACTGAAATACCGGTTGCAAAAACCAAAATTGTTATAAAGAAAAAAGGTTAACATTAATAGGGGTGCCCAAACTTTTACATATGACTGTAATTAAATGATAAGTATGCACTACTAAACTACAACCCCATCCATAGCCCCTCCCCTAAAAACCAAAGCCTGCCCCTGCCACACCTCCACCCCGCCCTTCCGGGCCATGGAAGAATGGTCTTGCTTGAAGCCGGTCCCTGGTACGAAAAAGGATGGGGACCACTGCACTACAGGATATCCAGCCACTCATGGACTCGGCACACCAGTAGCCGCTGGAGGTCTTGTTGTAGGGCTCTGACTCCTTCTGGTCCTCGTCGCACAAAGGAGCAGATCCTGCTGCCGGGTTGATGTCCTTCTATGGCCTTGTCCAGTACTCCACATATAATTGCCTATGGCATAGTTTCTGAAGTTGAGACTGGCAGACAGAGACACCGGATGACCTCTGTAGTCTGAATGGGCTTCAGGCATTGCCTCTGCTACCAGACGTGACAAGGACACTAGCAAGATCCAAATTCGAGAAGAATCAGAAATGATAAGAAGAGGACAATAGTCTTTGGCCACCATTCATTTCTGGGGGTTGTATCGCTGTTCCTCGCTTGTCACTTTCATTTGCACCAAAGTCGGTGACAATGATTCACAATCACTTCTGCGTCCTAACTGTAAAGGTTGGTCTCCCTGACTCCGGGTTATTCTGTCATCTGCAGGATTATCATTAGTTGGGGATCTGCTTGGACGCCCAGACAATAATGATCATTGACCTCTTACTACTATAAGTTTTTTTGCCTTTGATTACTCTTTATTTTACTTTTTTATCATCTTATTTAGTTCTGTGACTTTTCCAGCATCACAAAAATCCACTACAGTCTGAAAACAATGGACCAACGTAAACCTGTGACCGTAGTTATATGATGCCTCTTGGTTGTGTCGTCCTGCTGCCTTGGGGTCAGTAGCGGAGTCATGAGTGCACACAGGTCGCAGTTGCATTTTTTTTGCCTCATACAGTGGCTTGCAAAAGTATTCACCTCCTTTCTATTTTTCATGTTTTGCTACCTCAGAACCTGGAATTTCACTGTTTTCTTTGAGTGCATCAGTTCATGTAAGGAACATGCCTACAACTATGAACATTTGGTTTTCTTTTTATTGTCAAGCAAACACCAAATAGGACAAAATAACTGACAACTTCAGTGTGCATAACTAGTCATCCCCTAAAGTCAGTAGTTTGTAGAACTTCCTTTCACTGCAATTACAGCTGAAAGTCGCTTTGGATAAGTCTCTGTGAGCTTTCCACATCTTACCACTGGGATTTTTGAAAGTTCCTCAAGACAAAACAGCTCCAGCTCCTTCACGTTAGATGTTTCCTCTGGTGAACAGCGATCTTCAAGTCTGACCACAGATTCTTCATTGGATTAAGGTCTGGGATGTGACTCGGCCACTAATAAACATTTACACGATTCCCCTTAAACCACTCGAGTGTTGCTTTTTGTATGCTTTGGGTCATTGTCTTGTTGGAAGGTGAATCTCCATCCCAGTCTCAAATCAATGACAGACTGAAACAAGTTTTGCTCAAGAATATCCCTGTATTTCGTACCATCAATCTTCCCCTTGACAGGGACCATTTTCCCTGTCCCTGCTTCTGAAAAGCATCCCAACAGCATGATGCTGCCACCACCATGTTTCACTCTGTTGATGGTGTTATTAGGTTTATTAGCTGTGTTGGCTTGGCACCAGACATAGCGTTTACCTTGGTGGCCAAAAAGTTCAATTTTGGTTTCATCTGACCACAGCATCTTCCTTTATACATTTGGGGAGTCTCTCAAGTTTTTTGGCAAACTCAAAGTGAGCCTTAAAATTTATGTGTGTAAGTAAAGGCTTTTTTCTGCCCCCTCTTCCATAAAGACCACCTCTGTGGAGTGTACAGCTTATTGTGGTCATATGGACAGTCTCCAGTCTCTGCTAGGGTACTCTGCAGCTCCTTCAGTGTCACCTTAGGTCTCTGTGCTGCCTCTCTGAATAATGCCCTCCTTGCCCTGGCTGAGAGTTTTGGTGGTCGGATCTCTCTTGGCAGGTTTGTTGTGGTACCATGTTCTTTCCATTTGATAATAATGGATTTGATGGTGCTCCGGGGAATTATCAGAGATTGGGATTGTACGTCTCAACAACTTTGTCCTTGAATTGTTTGGAGATCTCCTTTGGTCTTCATGGTGGTGTTTGGAGATCTCCTTGGTCTTCATGGTGGTGTTTGGAGATCTCTTTGGTCTTCATGGTGTTGTTTAGAGATCTCCTTAGTCTTCATGGTGTTTGGATAGTGGTGTGTTGTGAGCTCTCTTGATCCGTCTTTTGAGGCAAGGCTCCCTCTGGTGGATACTGCTGGTAGTGGTGCTGGTCAACATGATGTTAATCCAACAGCTGCAGAAGATAATTGGAGGAGTGGTGGTAGTGACTGGGACTACATAAGCGAGCAGACTTCTCTCAGTGACTGCCGGTGATACTCCTTTCTTTGCTTACTGAGGATTTCTGTCTGCTACCTGATCCTGCATTTTTTCAGCTAAGTATCATTTATTAAACCCTTTGCATCTGTTTTTGCCTTGCTGTCAGGGGTCAGCTTGCTCCCCCTGGGGCTGCTGGCTCCTGCCCTGTATTTTTGTATCTTGTGTTTGTTTGCTCAGTCCCCTGCTGTATTAGCCTGTTGCTAGCCGCCAGTTCACACCTGAGTGCTGATATAGTGGGGCGAGGTTATTCAAACCTCAGTATTTTTGTATATCAGCCGTGTTGGAATTGTTAGGGTTTTTGCGTGATTGCAGACAGTATCTTTTCTTTCCTATCCTGTCTAGTCAGTGTGGGCCCCATCATTTGCTCAGTCTATTTTCTGTCTGTGTTTGTGCTTCATCTTGTCTCACCGACAATATATGTTTGGGGGCTGTCTATTCCTTTGGGGATCTGTTCCGGGGCAGTTTAGATTTCACCTTTCTGTCTTCAGGCTTAGTTAGTCCTCCGGCTGTGACGAGGCGTCTAGGGCAACGTAGGAACGCTCAACGGCTACTGCTAGTTGTGTTGTTAAGATCAGGGGTCTGCAATCCGCTGAGCGACCAACCTCTCTGGTGTTCTGGTGGCATAGCCTATTGCGCTCTCCTCCTCGGTTACCCATTTTTAACAGTGGTGCGTCTTGTTAATGGTGTTGCAGCCTCTGTAGCTTTTCAGAAAAGGTAAAGTGTATATAATGACCGACATGTGTCACTTACATTGCACACAGGTGTTGAGGCCTCTCCATATAGGGCAGGTGCCAGCTGTGTTATACAGCCGGTGCCTGACTCTATCAGCAGATCCAATCATTGTATAAACTTATTACCCTCACCCACAAAGCCCTCCATGGCTCAGCACCACCCTACATCTCCTCCCTTGTTTCAGTATACCACCCTACCCGCGCCCTCCGTTCTGCTGATGACCTGAGGTTAGTATCCTCAATAGTCAGAACCTCCCACTCCCGTCTCCAAGACTTTACACGTGCCGCGCCAATTCTTTGGAATGCACTTCCCAGGTCAATACGATTAGTCCCCAGTCCCCACAATTTTAAGCGTGTCCTGAAAACGCATTTATTCAGACTGGCCTATCGCCTCAACACATTAACCTAACCTATCCCTGTGTGGCAGAGCCAAAAATTTTACCATAACCAGGTTCCCAGCATCATGTTCCCACATGCTTTATGCATCCATTAGCCCTCTGTGTCTGTACTGTTACACACTTAACATTATGGCTGGTCCATACAATCAGGGCAACTGTTACCACCCACCTTTCGTGTCTACCTCTTTCCTCATAGACTGTAAGCTTGCGAGCAGGGCCCTCACTCCTCTTGGTATTTGTTATAATCTACTGTATGTGATTATTGTTATGCTGTAATGTCTATTGTCTGTACAAATCCCCTCTGAAATGTAAAGTGCTGCGGAATATGTCGGCGCTATAAAAATAAAATTTATTATTATTATTATTATTATTATTATTGTTGTTCAATCAGGTAGATGCCGTTGTCAACTACAGACAATAGAATTTAAGCATTCTGTTTGCCCATAAATATGTACACTGGTGCCAATTGACCCACTCGATACAAAAACGGTGCCGATAGATTGGCATGGCAGTTGCAGACCTACCAAAGGCTCCTATAGCAACCATTTTGGTCCTATGGCTGGGCTTCATAGGGAAACGTTAATATCGCTACATACTACAATTCCATAGTATCGCTGAATGTAGTATGAGTGATGAAACGATTGCAGGTTTAAGTCTCCTGTTTCTACATAGAGATTAGAAGGATTCAGCTCTTCAGTTTTTAATCCCATGATGTCATAGACCTAATGGAAAAGAGAAGATTTAACTGGGTAGAAAAGTAAAATAAGCAATTGTAACGACAGTGCAATATAATATGATGAAGTCCAACAAAGTTTCATTCTTATCCCTTTGTGAATCCTGTGGATATTTCTCATGCACCAATGGCCACTCTGTGCAGACTCGGGGTGACCACCCACAAGGTCCAAGGCACCAGAGAATTCTCATAGAGATAAAACATAGCTTTCATTCCACTTTTAAAAACATATTGCAAAAGTACAAAAATGAGATAGATGATGCTTTACCTTAGTGTCCTATTTTCATCTCCTTCTGTCACTCTTTGCATCCAGTTTCTCAGAACTGATCGGGCTGTCTTATTCTTATCTTAGCAGCACCCTGCTTCTCATCAGTGCTGCGGGCCCCCTCTACTATCCTGTGTGCTCCCTGATAGATACAGAGAGATCTCATTATACGGACAAACAGAGATGAGGAAAAAAATGAAACAAAGCAAGCCGGGCTCATAATCTCCTTTATAGGTGTCTCATGTTTTTCCACCAAACTCCACCAACATGGACATACATAAAAATCATTGCACCCCATAACAGAAGTTCTAACTGCCCCCTCCCCTCCCAAAAAAAAAAAAATAATGTTCAGCGGGGTCACAAAAGAGCATATTTCACAACTTTGCAGCCTTTACATTGTAATTTCCCTCCTATTGAAGCCTTAGACCACCCTCTCATTGCCCCTTGAGACGCAACAGCGCAGAAGATGAGGACACAGCAGTAACTTAACAAAGAGGATTCATTACTCTTACACAGCAATTTGAGTGATTCAGATACAAAATTAATGAAGATTAGCAGATTATTAGAGTGCAATAAAAAAATGTCAAAGTTAACGAAAATCACCTGTGTGGATAGAAGTAGCGGTGAGAGTTAGAACCGTTAAACCCTATCACACAAGGTACTAAAAATATACAATAGATGCAAGCACCTATATTCTATTACTCTGTCCTATGGTGCGTCCCAATCAGCTTTGTACCCATCACCATTGTTACCCTACTACTGATGATCGAGCACTAAAATGCTCAGTACTTGAATCGAAATGCTCAAATGCTCAGTACTTGAATCGAGAAGGTCGGACACTCGGACAGGTTCGATAATGGATGTCGTGAGGAGGCAGGAAAATCGCTGAAATGGAAAGAAACAGCATGGGGAAGACGCCTGGACGCATCTCTGCCTCCCAGGTCGCTGCTGGGAGCTAAATAAGTAAATAATTTACAAAAATGACATGGGGTCCAACACATTTTTGATAACCAGCCAAGGTAAAGTAGACAGCGGGGGGGTTAATATTATCGGGCTGGGAAGGTCCATCCTTATTTTGCCTTTCCCGGCCCAAAAATACCAGCCACCCCAGAACTGGTGCATCACTTTAGATGCGTCAATTTTGGAGCTTTGCCTGGCTCTTCCCGATTGCTCTCGTGCAATGGTAATCGGGGTAATGTTTTTGGGGTTGATGTTTAGTGTCAGCTAACATTAAGCCTACAGTTTAGTAATGGAGACGCATCAATCAGACACCACCACTACCAACCCAGTAAGTTAAAAGAAATAAAACACACGCAAAAATATTTTATCTAAAAAAAAAAAAAGACTCCCCGACTCCTTGTTTCACCAATTTATTAACTAAAAAAAAGCCATGCTGGTCCAAAATAGTCCAAGAATTCAGAGAGTCCAGAAATGGCAACCTGCAAAACATAGAGAGAATTAAATAAAGACAAGAGACAGTCCCTCATTCACCAATTTACTGACATCACCGCTCTCGCTGGGTCACACAGTGTGAGTCTCAGAATGTCTGAATTACCGGTGATGTTACTGAGTTACTGATTCGCACTGCTCTCAGTGTGGCATAGCGAGAGTGGTGATGTCAGTAAATTGGTGAATGAGGGACCGTCATAATCAGCACTCATCAGTTGCCGGGTATCACAGAGTGCAGCTTGACTGAGAGTGACCTATGAAATATCATTCTCAGAACGAGGCTCCATAGATTGTACAGAATCGGTGGATATCGTGGGAAAGCCATACATCCAGTTGTCTGCTTTACCTTGGCTGGTTATCAAAAAATAGGGTGGTCCCCAAGTCATGTTTTTATTATTTATTTATTAGGTTAAATATGAGCTCTCCTTTCCTATAACAACTTTCCCTCAACCAGAAGACAGTGTACTGAGCATCGCACCACTGGGACTCATATAAGACCCCATGATGGCATTACCGAGTATGGCGGGCAATCCTCCTATGTTCATTGGCTGTCTAACAGCTGCAAAACATGCGGGCATGGCTCTCAAGCACCCGTGACACTCAATCGAACAAGCACTCTCAGGTACACCAATGCATGACTGAGTATCAAGCGGTGCCGAGTTTGCTCATTCATCTCTATACCCTATTATTCTGGTGGCAATGACACACACCATCCAGGCTCTAATTGGAGTCTAAGCTGCTTCACCGTTAGGTCACAAGTCCCTCCTTGGTGAGTCGCTTCTAGTACACGTTGCACTGACCGCCTCCAACTCCTGAAGCACGTCAGTGGTCCCCTGTGTACCATACTTCTGCAACTCACATCCCAGATCTCACAAATGTCCCTCTAACACAGTCTATTCACTTCTATGGGCTATGGTTCCGCTCACTCGGTTCTTGCTCCATTCACTTAGCTCCGGTCTTGGTCCCTTGGTTCTTCACTCAGATCTGTTCACTCAATGCTTCAATCGGGTCTGGTCACTCAATTCTTCTCTCGATTCTGGTTCCAGTTTGGACACTCAATTATTCTGTTGTATCCGATCATTCATAATGGTGACTATAAACCAACCTCGAAGCACCAAATGTCCATCCTGCTACAGGTTCAGGCACCAACTCCTTCCCTTTACTGCCCTTCTGGGCCTTTTATAATTACTAACTGCGACACATTTATCACCTGACCTGGTGTCTCCTTCAATCTCTTCCCCTTTGGAACCATGTGCTTCTTTATACAGTTACTGCTGATGCAATTCTTTCCACTTTCTTTTGTCCTATGATCTTTGGCCAGTAGATGACGGCGCTTACTTGCAGACACTCTGCTATGCATTATTTGTGGAAATCTTCCATTTGCCCATCTCCTTTATAGCCCCATAAAGTATGATGCCAGCAATATTGCCCTCTAAAAACAGTTTGATACCCCCACAGAAAATTCAATCACATGCGCAGTATGATGACCCTACTGTACCTCCCATTCTCAACCCCACCGGCAAAGTATGGTAAACCCAACACAGTATGATGCTCCAACCGTGACCCCCATAAAGCCCTCCATACAGTATAATGGCCTCAGCTAGTCCTCCAAACAGTATATTGGCCCCCACACAGCACTGCACACAATATGACGGAACCCACACAACCCCTCACACTGTATAATTGCTCACATACAGTATAATGTCCCCTACATAGCCCTGCGAATATGTTAACAGCCCCACATAGTCCTGCAAACAGTATAAAGACCCCTTCATAGTCCTCCACACAGTTTAATGTTCCCCACATTGCCTTTCATTTACTGTAATCTCCGTAACTTGTGTTCTTAAACTCTTTGCTTTCAAGATGCCTATTCAGTTGAAAGCATGATGCCTGGCGGAGATGGCAGCATTTGTACCGCCCCCGACTCACGGGCCCCATAAGAGGCCGCTTGGTCTGCCACCATTGGTCATACGCCACTGTCTCCCAACCATGTCTGTATGGACCTTATACACTGGGCATGGTCAAGGGGAACAGGAAAGGGCAATCTGTTTCCACAAAGTTAGAAGATACAATTGTCCTTAATGTCTTGTTCTGAGGCATTAAAATTTCCCTTCAATGGAACGACGTGGCCGAGGCCAACCCCTGATATAAGCCCATAGCATTATCCCCCCCACCACCACCAAACTGTATAACCGTCACCATGCAGTCAGGAGGGTAACATTCTCCTGGAGTCACCAAACCCAGACTCCAGATAGAGAAGTGCGATCCGTCACTGCACAGAAAACGTCTCCTCCAGAGTCCAGTGGTGGCGGCTTTACACCACTCCATCCGACGCTCAGCATTGTGCTTGGTGATGTACGGCTGCATGCAGCTGCTCCGCCATGAAGCCCCCGGCGAGGGCGAAGTGTTTGTGCTGATGTTATACCAGAGGAGGTCTAAACTCTGCAGTTATGAAGTCAGCAGAGCGGGGGTGACTTTTCTGGCC
Source organism: Dendrobates tinctorius (assembly GCF_039654945.1). Classification (NCBI taxonomy): domain Eukaryota; kingdom Metazoa; phylum Chordata; class Amphibia; order Anura; family Dendrobatidae; genus Dendrobates; species Dendrobates tinctorius. Next base: position 11,413,081 of record NW_027361763.1, read on the forward strand.
TCTGTTCCTCCGCAATCGGCCCCCCGCTTTGTAATGTGACGGGGTCTCCACTTTCATGCGGCTCCTTCCACTTCTCAATAATGTCACTCACAGGCGATATGGGAAGATTCAGAAGGAAGAAATGTCATGGATGGACGTGTTACACCGGTGGTCCTATTACAGGACCACGCTGGTATCAGTGAGCTCTGTGCCACCGGCCATTCTATCACGTTAGTAAAGGCAGACGGCACGGTGAGGGGCTGGAATTCATCCATTTGTGGAAATCAATGAAAAATCTGAGATCAATGACTACGAGTTGTGTCCATTTAGTGTATATGCTTGAACAATTCAAGAAGAGATTTTGAAATAAATGAATAATGTAGTTTAGCACTAGAGGGAGCTGACTGTATACTGATTTATTAGTCAGATCAGGGGTCTCAAGCTCGGTTGGGTATAAGAGCCGCACATAGAAAATAATTTGAATTTGGGATGTCGCATTCTTTGCAGGACAAAGCGACATTTTTAGTGTTAGCATTTTTTTTCTGTACACCTTTTGATATTTTTTTTACATTTTTGGAGTGTTTATCTTATTTTATTAAATAGCATTCATCGCATGGGTTATTGAACAGTTATATACTTTGAGTCGTTATGGATGAGGCGACAACAAACGGGCACTTTTTTGTTTACTTTATAAAAACAGCATTTTTAGTGGCAAAATATTTTTTCATGCTTTATTTAGATTTTTTTTTCCATTTTTACAATTTTGTTTCCCCCAATTAGCCGCATAGAGTAATAAAATATTACAAGTAGCACCATATATCAATTCCGGCAAAACATCTTGTAGTAATGTCTCCCATCCTGGTCCCCATGTTGTAGTAAGGTCCCCATCCTGTTCAGCATCTTGTTGAACGGTCCCCATCCCTATCCCTCTATTGTAGTAAAGTCTCCATTTTGTAGTAATGCCCCATCCTGGTCCTCCTCTTGTAGTAATGTCTCCATTCAGGACCCCTTCTTGTAGTAATGTCCCCATCCAGGCCCCCATATTGCAGTAAGGTCCTCATTAGTGATGAGTGAACGTGCTAGGATAAGGCGTTATCCGTGCATGCTCATAAAACGCCTTATCCGAGCATGTTCGCTCATCACTAGTCCCCATCCTGGTCTTGATATTGTAGTAGTTCCCGATTCTGTTCCTCATTTTGTTGCAATGTCCTCATCCTGTTCCCCTTCTTGTAGTAAGGTCCCCATTGAGGTTCCCATATTTTGTTAGTGTCCTGGTCCTTATCATGGTCCCCATCTTGTAGTAATGCCCCATCCTGGTCCTCATCTTATAGTAATGCCCCATCCTGGTCCTCATCTTATAGTAATGCCCCATCCTGGTCCTCATCTTATAGTAATGCCCCATTCTGGTCCCCTTCTTATAATAATGCCCCATCCTGGTCCTTATCTAATAGTAATGCCCCATCCTGGTCTCCTTCTTGAAGATGCCGGACAAGAAGGGGCCAGAAAAGGGGACATTTTTACAAGAATAGACCAAAACAGGGGACATTATTACTGGAAGGGACTCAGGACAACGGATATTATTACAGGATGGAGACCAGAACGGGGGACATTATTACTGGATGGGGCCAGGATGGCAGTCATTACTACAGAATGGGGCCAGGACAGGGTAACTATGGATGAGGCAAAGGAAAGGGGAAATTATTACAAACAAGGGCCATGATGGGGGACATTATTATAGGATGAGAGCCTAGAATGGCAGACATTATTACATGAAAGAAACCAGATAGGGAGGTGCCAAGGACATTGAGCATTACTATAGGAAGGGTTCCAGGACAGGGGACATTATTACAGGAACGGGCAAGGGTGGGGGACATTATTACAAGAAGGAGCTCGGATGGAGGACATTACTACAAGAAGGGGCCCAAGATAGAGGATATTTTTACAGGAAGGAGCCAGGATGGGGAACATTATTACAAAAATGGTGGCATTATGGATGGTCCCAGAACAGAGGACTTTGTTACAGGAAGGGAACAGAAGTGGGGACATGATTACAGGAAATGGCACAGGACAGGGGACATTATTACAGAGAGATGCCAGGATGAGGTAAATTATTACAGGATGTGAGATGTTATTACAGGATGGGGACCAGGATGGGTGATATTACAAGATGGGTGACATTTTTCCAGAATAGAGCCCAAGACGGAGGACATTTTTACAGAAAGGGAACAAGGATGGGGACATTATTACAGTAAGGGACTCAAGACAGGAGACATTATTACAGGAAGGAGCCCAGGATGGGGGATATCATCGCTAGATAGGAGATGGGTGTTACTATACTGATGGAGCACGGCTGCAATCCAATGGCCTGAGGAACACAAGCAAGGAAAAGCAGGTAGCAGTAGATGTTCATGGAAGTAGCAATAGGAATCAAAGAAAAGAATCTGGAGAGGAGTGGAAACAGTGTGGGTAAGACATTTCTCAGGAGCTGAAGACTGAAATTAGACTAAAGACTAGACACAATACTCAAGCAATGAGTGAGTCTTCCAAGTGGCTTTATGTAGGCCCAAACAGGAAACAAGGTAGCTTCAATAGGTTCAACATCGGCCATCTTGGTAAAGGGCGATCGCAGAAATGTAACAGCAACCTCCAGTGGTAAGGAGTGCAAATGCGGCACAACTTATCAAGGTGAATGATAGCAGCCATTAGTCCTCAATCTGCAGAATCCTGATATTGAGGGCTAGGATGGGAGACATTTTTACATGAAGGTGCCCAGGATGGAGGACATTAGTACAAAAAGGGATAAAGGACGAGAGACTTTATTACAGGAAGGGTCCAAAATGGGGAACATTATTACAAGATGAGCCCAGAACAGGGGACATTATTACATGACAGGGCCAGAATGGGGAAAATTATTACAGGACGGGGACATTATTACATAAGGGGGACGAGGACAGGGGACATTATTACATGAAGGAGCCCAGGAAGGAGGACATTATTACAGGATGGGGACATTATTACATAATGGAGACCAGGGCAGGGGAAATTATTACAGGATGGGGACATTACTAAAGGATGGGAGACATTATCACTGGATGGGGGGAATTATTACAGGGTATGAGACACTATTAAAGGATAGGGGCTAAGATGGAGGACATTCTTTCAGGGGACAATACATCTATCCAACATGGTGGGGGCTCAAGTCCAAATTTTGCACTGGGGCTTAAAGAACTCTGGTTACTATACTGAGCAGAGGACTTCTGCATCAGATTTCTATATAATTTGCAAACTTTTTTTTTTCTTTTTTTTAAAAAGCTTCTTTTCTTTGTTGTACAGACAAAGACAGTGTGGCCTTCAGTGTGTAATGCTATAAAATGGGGCTGATTAGATCTGATGACAGATAATGGAGCTCAGTGATGACGTTGAAGAAGAGATGGGGAAGTTTGAATGTTATTTTAGTGCATTGAATGTTTTCTCAACCAGAGGAACTCTTGAATTATAAACACCTGTAGTTCACTGTGTGACCACCAGAGGCCAGAAGAGGACTGCAGTAGAATTGCTGCACCGCCACCGATCACATTGACCTTGCAGATTGATGGGGTTCATGCTGCTGCTGCTGCTTATATTTATCTCAGAGGGAATTTTCAATTGTTGTTCATCTTACATTTTTAAAGAATATTTTTTTAAAAAATCGCATCCCCTCTATGGTTCTGTGGGGAAGGGCAACCGTTCTCCGCCGTGTCAGGTCCTATAAATTGCACAATAGTGCCAGTCACAAGGATGGCGAACAAAAGAGATGTAATATCCCCCAGAGTGGGTGTACGCTGCTTCCCTCCTCCCTGTTATGTTTCAAACGCAACAGCGCTTCCAAGTAGGATGAGGAGTAGTACCACGTGCAGCCACATGTGCCTGAGTGGCGCTCTATCTGGTACAACAGTGTAGGATTGCAATGCTCTAGAAGGTGGAGTTGCTCTTTTACTCTGCTGGCAGATGGGATTCTCAGGGTTAAATCCCTCTTTAAAGGGTCGTGCACCTCTGAGGAGGTTATATATTTTTGTTTTCTTAATTTGGGGCTTGCAATCACTTTTGTAATTGGGTTTCATTAAACATTTTACACCGTATAGCCCCAGTGCTGCATTGCCTATTATGAGCTAACTGGGAATCTGTCAGTGAGCTCCTTATAACCGCTAGCAGGAGAGTTTGTAAATCTTGTACCTGCCTTTTTTTTCTGAGATTTTGACTGATTTATGACCACAGACCAAATCAAAATGACCTGTACAGGAAAACAAAGAGCGTGGAAAAGACAAACGGTGACAATTATATGTGCATTTAAAGGGGTTGTCTCAACTAACTGCCTTTGCAATTTACCTCTTGTTAAAAACCACCTCTGTTCTGAAGATTGGAGAGATTTTTAACTATACTATTTATGGCTCATTGCCTAGGTTACCGGCCACCTCTGCAGTCTATCTGCGGTAGCCTCTTTCCTAGGAGCGCAGCACTTACAAGCAGTTTGCTATACAGTTTGCATACAGTGTGACCCATAGGTAATGTCTGATCAAGGATGGGCCCTGCGGGTGGGAACCCCCTTAATGTTTTTACTTAGATCAAAAATAAGGGTTATCCCCAAAAAATCTCTTATACAACGGATAGGGGATAACTTGCTGATCGCTGGGGGTCCCACCTCTGGGACACTCAGGGATCATGATATTGAGGGGTCAAAGAGAGGTGAGTCCTTTTTTTTATAATCAAAGAGTACATTGTGGAGACCCATTATACTATATGGAAAGCTATGTGGGGGCCATTATACTACTAGCAGGGCTACGTGGGGGCCATTATACTATATGGAAAGCTATGTGGGGGCCATTATACTACTAGCAGGGCTATGTGGGGGCCATTATACTACTAGCAGGGCTATGTGGGGGCCATTATACTACTAGCAGGGCAATGTGGGGGACATTATACTGTTTGTAGAGCTATGTGTGGGCAATTATTAGGTTGGCTATGTGGGGGCCATTATACTATTAGGAGGGCTATGTGGGGGCCATTATACTCTATGAAAGGCTATGTGGGGCCATTATACTATTAGGAGGGCTACGTGGGGGCCATTATACTATTAGGAGGGCTACGTGGGGGCCATTATACTATTAGGAGGGCTACGTGGGGGCCATTATACTATTAGGAGGGCTACGTGGGGGCCATTATACTATTAGGAGGGCTATGTGGGGGCCATTATACTATTAGGAGGGCTACGTGGGGGCCATTATACTATTAGGAGGGCTACGTGGGGGCCATTATACTATTAGGAGGGCTACATGGGGGCCATTATACTCTATGAAAGGCTACGTGGGGCCATTATACTATTAGGAGGGCTATGCAGGGAACAATATACTGTTTGGAGGGCTATGTAGGGGCAATTATTCTATTAGATTGGCTATGTGAGTGCCATTATACTATTAGGAGGGCCATTATACTATTAGGAGGGCTATGTGGGGGCCACTATACTATTAGGAGGGCTATGTGGGGGCCACTATACTATTAGTAGGGCTATGCAGGGAACAATATACTGTTTGGAGGGCTATGTGGGGGCCATTATACTATTAGGAGGGCTATGTGGGGGCCACTATACTATTAGTAGGGCTATGCAGGGAACAATATACTGTTTGGAGGGCTATGTGGGGGCCTCTATACTATTAGTAGGGCTATGCAGGGAACAATATACTGTTTGGAGGGCTATGTGGGGGCCATTATGCTCTATGGAAGGCTATGTAGGGGCCATTATACTATTAGGAGGGCTATGTGGGGGACATTATACTGTTTAGAGGGATACATATGGACCATAATACTGTTTGGTGGGCTATATGGGGTCATTATATTGTTTTTAGGGCTATGTGGAGGGCATCATACTGTGTGGAGGGTTGTGTTGGAGCCATCATACTGTGGAAGGAGATGTACGGACCATCATACTGTGTGGAGAGGTGTGATGGCCATTATACCGTATGAAGAGCCATTGTACTGTGTAGAAGGCTGTGTGGGGGACATCATATTTTGTGGGGGGCTGTGTTGGGGTCACAGTTGGGGCACGATACTGTGTTGAGGTCATGATACTTAGCCGGGGGAGGAGGGGAATGCATTACAGTAGGGTCACCATACTTACATGTGGCGGTACTGTGGAGGAATTCACTGTGTGAGTATTATACTATGTTCGGGGGGCACTTTTTGATGGCATCATATTTTATTGGGGCAATGGAAGGGTAATCTAGGAGCTTCAGTAGGAGGGAATTACTTTGTAAGGTCTGCAAAGTTTTAAAATATGGGACTTCTGCTATGGGCACCATGATTTTTATGTACAGCCCTGAACTATTATATTCCATTTTTGGGGAATAAGCCGTTCATTTTCGGATTGACCCCCTCTGAGATATCCAGGAACTGGTCCACATTATCCCTACGTGAGGCCGAATTTGCCATGTCACCAGGTATGAAACGTCTCGGGAGTCAATAGAGTAATGGCATCCTGCCTCCAGTATGCTTATAAGTCCACATTAATTGTGAGGTTAACCACATAGGACCATCTTATGAGATATGAACAGCGCACACCCTGAGGAACAAAGGTCCTTGCAGACATTTTTTTGATCATTTTGACAGCACTGTGGATGAAAGAACCTCCTGTAACTTCTCCAGGTCCAGAGCTCATTTGGTAAATCATCATAATTAGCCTTAAAATTGACAACATTCTACGTTTCTTTGTAGACAGGATGTTGAGGAGCTCTCACTGCTTTCTTGGTAGACTTTCTGTCTTACTTGCACGGTTAAATTGGTGTTGACAAGTCGAGATTAAGAACAGATCATTATAGACGGCTTTAGGTTATTAAGAATTTATGGACGCAGAGACCAAACCGACTCCACCTCTTTAAGCCCCTTTGTAGATCCCATAATCTCTTGTAGTTTGGATGACTTCACCATCGTGAGGAGCAGGACACACCCTAGGAAGTTTTAGGGTGAAGAGTTTTGAAAGGGCCAGAATTTTTGAGTAGCTCTTAATAAAAACCAGTATCTTCTACTCGCCACCTTCTGGCTCGTTGTAGGCCTCATCAAACACCAACCTACGTCAGATCTGGATGGGGCATGTATCTGAAAGTCCACCACGTTAAAGTCTTATTTTTAGTAGACATCTGACTAAGGTTTGTACAGGTTTCCCCATAATGGTGAAGGACCGTCAAGGGGCATAGAAATCTTCACACAACTGATAAGTAAGCAAACCAGAGACCACCCAACTGCATAAACTCTCCAAAATTGAGAGTGGGGTTTGTACTACTACTGTACTGTCACGCTCCTGCCCCTGAAGACAGCAATCGAGTTATGTAGATGATGTCATGCGTTTTGTATACACATATTGTGCCATGTGAAGTGTGTACTATGTCCTGTGGTTTTTAGTGTGTATTGTGATATGGTAAGGTATAAAGTATAGAGCAAGACATAGGTTAGGTTTTAGGACATAAAGTAGTGACTATAGGGTACGACAGACTTTGGTAAGCATTATAGGTGTAATACAGTATGTTTAATATATGTAAATGTAGTGCATATTGGTTGTGAAGGAGATCTGTCAGTTACAGAAATAGGGACAAAGTTCAGGACTAGCCCATAGTGGGAGGGGAAAGCCCCAGCCAAAAGGGACTGTTTTCTAACAGGCAATCAAGTAAGGAAGTTTGTTAATAAGGTCAAGTCCAAGTTGCAGTGAGCTGATAGTGGAAGCTAGAATGTATAGTTCGGGGCAGTGGGAGGCCTTACTGGGATCCACTGCAAACGTTCCTGTAAAGTCCGGAGCTCAAGGCTCATACAGGTACTACAAAGAGTGCCTTATCCTCTGGAATGCAGAGGAAGATGGACGGGGAACCGCGTGAAGAGAAGGTAATGGATCCCGGGTGTACTGTGGAACTGGACGGGAAATCCCTGGGGCTAAGAGAAACAGTAAACGTAGGGATAGTCCAGGAGGATCGGATAGAAATGCTGAAAATCTGCTGTATTAAGGAAACCAGAAATAAGAAATTTTGTACCAGTACTGCAATTTACAATCTAATGAACTTGAACTGTCAAGTAAACTTCTGTGATGAAATAAACTGGGTGTCCCCTGATTTATGTGTGGCGGCTCTGGAAGATGGAGGCCTGGAGACAACGGCGGCCACCAGCTTACAAGTGAGTGTAACACACTCCACACACGACAGCACATTGGGACGGGGATTTTCCTGTTAAGTACCAGGGCGTCATGAAGCAGCAGCTCAACCATGGCTACCTCCTCACCTCGGCCATGTCTCTGAGCACTGAACACCTTATACTTCTGTGTCTTGCTCAGTGGCGGTCGGGCTCAGCCTCCTCACCTTGGCCATGTCTCTGAGCACTGAACACCTTATACTTCTGTGTCTTGCTCAGTGGTGGTCGGGCTTAGCCTCCTCACCTTGGCCGTGTCTCTGAGCACTGAACACCTTGTACTTCTGTGTCTTGCTCAGTGGTGGTCGGGCTTAGCCTCCTCACCTTGGCCATGTCTCTGAGCACTGAACACCTTGTACTTCTGTGTCTTGCTCAGTGGTGGTCGGGCTTAGCCTCCTCACCTTGGCCGTGTCTCTGAGCACTGAACACCTTGTACTTCTGTGTCTTGCTCAGTGGTGGTCGGGCTTAGCCTCCTCACCTTGGCCGTGTCTCTGAGCACTGAACACCTTGTCCTTCTGTGTCTTGCTCAGTGGTGGTCGGGCTCAGCCTCCTCACCTCGGCCGTGTCTCTGAGCACTGAACACCTTATACTTCTGTGTCTTGCTCAGTGGCGGTCGGGCTCAGCCTCCTCACCTTGGCCATGTCTCTGAGCACTGAACACCTTATACTTCTGTGTCTTGCTCAGTGGTGGTCGGGCTTAGCCTCCTCACCTTGGCCGTGTCTCTGAGCACTGAACACCTTGTACTTCTGTGTCTTGCTCAGTGGTGGTCGGGCTTAGCCTCCTCACCTTGGCCATGTCTCTGAGCACTGAACACCTTGTACTTCTGTGTCTTGCTCAGTGGTGGTCGGGCTTAGCCTCCTCACCTTGGCCATGTCTCTGAGCACTGAACACCTTGTACTTCTGTGTCTTGCTCAGTGGCGGTCGGGCTCAGCCTCCTCACCTTGGCCATGTCTCTGAGCACTGAACACCTTATACTTCTGTGTCTTGCTCAGTGGTGGTCGGGCTTAGCCTCCTCACCTTGGCCGTGTCTCTGAGCACTGAACACCTTGTACTTCTGTGTCTTGCTCAGTGGTGGTCGGGCTTAGCCTCCTCACCTTGGCCGTGTCTCTGAGCACTGAACACCTTGTACTTCTGTGTCTTGCTCAGTGGTGGTCGGGCTTAGCCTCCTCACCTTGGCCGTGTCTCTGAGCACTGAACACCTTATACTTCTGTGTCTTGCTCAGTGGTGGTCGGGCTTAGCCTCCTCACCTTGGCCGTGTCTCTGAGCACTGAACACCTTATACTTCTGTGTCTTGCTCAGTGGTGGTCGGGCTTAGCCTCCTCACCTTGGCCGTGTCTCTGAGCACTGAACACCTTGTACTTCTGTGTCTTGCTCAGTGGTGGTCGGGCTTAGCCTCCTCACCTTGGCCATGTCTCTGAGCACTGAACACCTTGTACTTCTGTGTCTTGCTCAGTGGTGGTCGGGCTTAGCCTCCTCACCTTGGCCATGTCTCTGAGCACTGAACACCTTGTACTTCTGTGTCTTGCTCAGTGGTGGTCGGGCTCAGCCTCCTCACCTTGGCCGTGTCTCTGAGCACTGAACACCTTATACTTCTGTGTCTTGCTCAGTGGTGGTCGGGCTCAGCCTCCTCACCTTGGCCGTGTCTCTGAGCACTGAACACCTTGTACTTCTGTGTCTTGCTCAGTGGTGGTCGGGCTTAGCCTCCTCACCTTGGCCATGTCTCTGAGCACTGAACACCTTGTACTTCTGTGTCTTGCTCAGTGGCGGTCAGGCTCAGCCTCCTCACCTTGGCCATGTCTCTGAGCACTGAACACCTTATACTTCTGTGTCTTGCTCAGTGGTGGTCGGGCTTAGCCTCCTCACCTTGGCCGTGTCTCTGAGCACTGAACACCTTGTACTTCTGTGTCTTGCTCAGTGGTGGTCGGGCTTAGCCTCCTCACCTTGGCCATGTCTCTGAGCACTGAACACCTTGTACTTCTGTGTCTTGCTCAGTGGTGGTCGGGCTTAGCCTCCTCACCTTGGCCGTGTCTCTGAGCACTGAACACCTTGTACTTCTGTGTCTTGCTCAGTGGTGGTCGGGCTTAGCCTCCTCACCTCGGCCGTGTCTCTGAGCACTGAACACCTTGTACTTCTGTGTCTTGCTCAGTGGTGGTCGGGCTTAGCCTCCTCACCTCGGCCGTGTCTCTGAGCACTGAGCACCTTGTACTTCTGTGTCTTGCTCAGTGATGGTCGGGCTTTGCCTCCTCACCTCGGCCGTGTCTCTGAGCACTGAGCACCTTGTACTTCTGTGTCTTGCTCAGTGATGGTCGGGCTTTGCCTCCTCACCTCGGCCGTGTCTCTGAGCACTGAACACCTTGTACTTCTGTGTCTTGCTCAGTGGTGGTGTAAGAAGATGAGCAGAGACAGAGTCAGCAGTTCCCGGTGCCCTTTAAGGCCGGAAATATCGGGACTGTCACCACTGTTGCCGGGGGAGGTTTCTTCTGGGGGGATGGACGTTCACGCTGGACAGTAAGGCTTCAGGGAATTTAAGGAGGACTAAGAGCAGAAACGGGTCAGACTTGGAGGGAAAGCGACAGAAGGTTAACTCCCTCTCCACACTCTTGGTATATAATTTCCCCATAGACTGGGTAGTTGTAATTATGTTGTGGGCCACTAGGTGGAGGCATACTGGTGTGGCCTGGTAGGATGTTAATAGAGGGTTAATTATAGGAGGGGTTGCCGGGTAGTAAGAGGGAAGCTTGTAGAAAGTTAAGTCAGACGGGGCCAGGGTGCCCAAGAATCCACATAGGCTATAGGCCCAGACAGCTTGGCAGTCATGTAACGTTATTGCCCACATTACCCTCGGCCACTGCAGGTCTTAGCTGGAGAAGATGTGGCGTCTTACAGCCTGGGCCAATGCTTTTAGGGCAGAAGTTGGCTGGACTAAAGAGATGAAAGGAGTTGGCACTTCTTCGAGATCGGTATAGCCGGGCCGGATGCTTCACTGGGGGTCACCAAGCATGGTGATTGATGAATTCAGTACTGGGACAAAACAAGCTGAAGGAAATGTCATTGTAGTAAGGTCAGGACTGGAAGGAACTGGGAAGCAGTCTAGTATGGTCCGGTCCGGGCGTGCACTACACAGAAGTGACAGCAAGCAAGGGAAAGATCAGGAAGCAAGTAAATGTGATGATATACCAACTGTGGATGTAACGTGTGAAATCCTAAGTTAAGAAAGTATTAAAGTTGTCTCGGACTGTGTCTCCCTTGATCTGAGTCGCCTAGAAGTGGGACCTTTATGGCCTGGGAAGTGCCCGGGTGAAGATAGGATGTTTCTGTGTCTTGCTCAGGAGTGGTCGGGCTCAGCCTCCTCACCTCGGCCGTGTCTCCTCGTACACGTTGTACTTCAGGAATATGACAGCACTGGATGATAATGCCAAAAAGGCCTGTATATGTCACAGTGGGTTCATTGATAGGTTGTGCGACTCTAATGAATTTGGTATATTCTTCTGCCATCTGCCAACAGCAGAAATGTACATGAGGCAGGGGCTGGGGTACATTCCACTTTTAGGGAGTAACTTGTGATCCATTTTTTGTGTGTGCTTGGCCACTTTGGCTCCATCCACTTTTCTAAAAGCTGGCTGGGAAAGGCTTAAGGGTGTGTGCACACGCTGCGGATTCTGCTGCGGATCCACAGCAGTTTTTGCTGCGGTGTACAGTAGCATTCTAACCTATGAGAAAAAAAAAAAAAATCAAAATAATTTCACTTTGGGACACGTGGAAGATGACTCACGACTGCGTTCACACACAAAAGCAGTTTTGAAAAGATCTCCTTTATTTACATTTCAAGTCAAATCACATGCAAAAAACAGTTTTCTTGTTTCATATGAATATCGTAGTTAGCAAAAAACAGTTTTAATAGCAATTAAATATACAAAAATATAGCTTACAAAAACAGTGAGTTTTTATTTTATTTATTTTTTTTTTTACGTTTTAAAAAATAATTCTGCTGCAGAATTTGCTCTTCTCTTTTTAGTGTACAAACACGTCTATGAAACCGAGAACCTGAGGTCTCACAAACTACGCGAGAAAAATAATGAAAAGCAAAAAAATAAAAATAAAAAATAAATAAAACACACAAGGAGAAAAGTAATAATAAAACAAATATCCTTTTTGTGGTTTAACACTGTATTGACATTACCGTGTTTGGTCAATATGGATAGGTCATGACTTTAAAAAAAAAAAAGTCTTTTTGTAGAGGGATTTAAAAGGGACATGACACTCAGGCACGTTATTGCTTCCGGAATTTTCTTCCAGAAAGTACAAACAAGGAAAAGTGGGAAATTCTTAGAAACCACTTCCCAGTTGGAAATATTAATGATGTATATCAATGATGTATATCATTGCCATAATTGTCATCAAAATTCTAAAGAAACTCCCACAGCAGGCATAATAATGGAGCACAGATCTAATGTTGTTTTCATTATTTAGAGGAGACTATATCGAAATATCTTCACTAGATCAACATTGAAAACACAAAATGCTGCCCCCTGTGGTCATAAATAAGGGTTAGAAATGCCTGGGAAATTTATTTCTCAGTAATTGGAGTTCCCCATGTTCTGGACTTAGAACCATTACTGATATGTGACATCATGATAATTGTAATATGACCTTTACATTTTTTTTTTTAAAAAAATAGAAAAAAAAAAAAGTTACAAATTTTGGCACAAGATTTTAGACAACTCCCCACCATCACAACACTCCCTCATCTACCTATTACAATCTAGTTAGATTCTAGCGAGAAAATTTGACCAATACAAAAATACGTATCCAACAACTGGGCCTTAAGATCAAATCCTTAAAAAAAAAAAAAAGTTTGCGAAAACGACACTGGATCATCTATTTTGTCTATACATGGCAGCCATAACCGCTACACAACCTTGAAGGGCACTGATGTCCCCAAATTTCCTTCTGATTGGTATAGAAATCAAGATGGCTGCCTCCATTGTGTACTTCTCCGACGAGGCTTTAAAACACTTTTTCACAGATAAACTAAAATTATTAGTGAAAATTTTATATTTTTGGACAAATGAAAGACCAGCTAAAAGATCTACAGTGTCCAAAGAAAATCTAATTTTAGTCTCTTTAAATACCAGCAGCCATTGTGGTGTGTGGTAAAGATACAATCAACCAATATTTTAATACAAAATACAAGTTCCTGATTATGTGGTTAGTTTTAGGTGATATTTTGAGGAAAAAAAAAAAAAAAAAAGAAAAAGGTATTATAAAAATAATAATAATCTCTTATCTCACAAGATGGCCGCCACCACAATTAAAGGGATAACATTTTAGTCAACCAATTTTACCAAATGCTCCAAAAACTTTACAACTGACTCCATTAAAAAAAAAAAAAAAAAAAAAGAAAAAAAAACACGTTAATAAACAATTAATCCAACCTGACCTGGAAGAAATTAGAATATTTCAAGACCATACCCATTACATGGACGATACAGATACATTTTTAAAGCAACAGAGCCCTTATAGACAAGTATACAAACTCGGCTTTAGTCACTCAGGCACAACTAGGAGTCTAACGTTACAATATACTTCCCATCGATTACCGCGCTCGTCACATAGGGAAGTCAAAAAATTAACCAAAAATACTTTAAAAAAAAAATAATTTTTGGACTGCACGTCAGAACTAATTACATTATGGGAATCGTAGGGAGCACCACAGGTATCAGTGTAAGACCATAGTAAGGAGCGCATCAAGAATGCAAAAAAAAAAAAAGTTTGGCCAAACTATAAGAAATATATTTTATTACAATGATTTAAAGCAAAAAATAAAAAAATAATAGAGAAAAAGCTCATAGATTAGGCAAGCTATCAAGAAAATGTAAATTCTTCATTTTGAAAGCCATACACCTGACTGTAAAAGTCTACTTGTTATTCTTAGGTTTCTTTTACACTTCCCAGTGTTTTTTGCGGGCAGTATTGCTAAAATTTTCACGGTTTGCCGCAAAAAAAAAAATCTTTTTAGGGTCACCGCTTTTTAGGTTTTGAAAAATTGGGTGAAAAAAAAAAAAAAAAAACGGCGTTACATCCCCCCCCCCGCCCCATCACTGGCGCTGGCTGGGGAATGAGAACTGTAGAAATTTAGAGGATGAGGCTCATAAAGCAAGAATGACAGTCTGACAGCAATAATACGATTGTTAGATATTCGTAATACTGAAGTGGCTTAGATACACCGATGGAAAACACCATATACCAGAGTCGACATAAGAAAGCCGAGTCACTGACGTGCACATATACTCTAGAGCTGCACTCACTATTCTGCTGGTGCAATCACTGTGTACATACATTATACATGTACACAGTGACTGCACCATCAGAATAGTGAGTGCAGCTCTGGGGTATAATACAGGATATAACTCAGGAGCAGTAATGTAATGTATGTACACAGTGACTGCACCAGCAGAATAGTGACTGCAGCTCTGGGGTATAATACAGGATGTAACTCAGGATCAGTAATGTAATGTATGTACACAGTGACTGCACCAGCAGAATAGTGAGTGCAGCTCTGGAGTATAATACAGGATGTAACTCAGGAGCAGTAATGTAATGTATGTACACAGTGACTGCACCATCAGAATAGTGAGTGCAGCTCTGGGGTATAATACAGGATGTAACTCAGGAGCAGTAATGTATGTACACAGTGACTGCACCAGCAGAATAGTGAATGCAGCTCTGGAGTATAATACAGGATGTAACTCAGGATCAGTAATGTAATGTATGTACACAGTGACTGCACCAGCAGAATAGTGAGTGCAGCTCTGGGGTATAATACAGGATGTAACTCAGGATCAGTAATGTATGTCTGGAGTATAACACAGGATGTAACTCAGGATCAGTAATGTAATGTATGTACACAGTGACTGCACCAGCAGAATAGTGAGTGCAGCTCTGGAGTGTAACTCAGGATCAGTAATGTAATGTATGTACACAGTGACTGCACCAGCAGAATAGTGAGTGCAGCTCTGGAGTATAATACAGGATCAGTAATGTAATGTATGTACACAGTGACTGCACCAGCAGAATAGTGAGTGCAGCTCTGGAGTATAATACAGGATCAGTAATGTAATGTATGTACACAGTGACTGCACCAGCAGAATAGTGAGTGCAGCTCTGGAGTATAATACAGGATATAACTCAGGATCAGTAATGTATTGTATGTACACAGTGACTGCACCAGCAGAATAGTGAGTGCAGCTCTGGGGTATAATACAGGATGTAACTCAGGATCAGTAATGTATGTACACAGTGACTGCACCAGCAGAATAGTGAGTGCAGCTCTGAGGTATAATACAGGATGTAACTCAGGATCAGTAATGTAATGTATGTACACAGTGACTGCACCAGCAGAATAGTGAGTGCAGCTCTGGAGTATAATACAGGATGTAACTCAGGAGCAGTAATGTAATGTATGTACACAGTGACTGCACCATCAGAATAGTGAGTGCAGCTCTGGGGTATAATACAGGATGTAACTCAGGAGCAGTAATGTATGTACACAGTGACTGCACCAGCAGAATAGTGAATGCAGCTCTGGAGTATAATACAGGATGTAACTCAGGATCAGTAATGTAATGTATGTACACAGTGACTGCACCAGCAGAATAGTGAGTGCAGCTCTGGGGTATAATACAGGATGTAACTCAGGATCAGTAATGTATGTCTGGAGTATAACACAGGATGTAACTCAGGATCAGTAATGTAATGTATGTACACAGTGACTGCACCAGCAGAATAGTGAGTGCAGCTCTGGAGTATAATACAGGATCAGTAATGTAATGTATGTACACAGTGACTGCACCAGCAGAATAGTGAGTGCAGCTCTGGAGAATAATACAGGATCAGTAATGTAATGTATGTACACAGTGACTGCACCAGCAGAATAGTGAGTGCAGCTCTGGAGTATAATACAGGATCAGTAATGTAATGTATGTACACAGTGACTGCACCATCAGAATACTGAGGGCAGCTCTGGAGTATAATACAGGATGCAACTCAGGATCAGTAATGTAATGTATGTACACAGTGACTGCACCAGCAGAATAGTGAGTGCAGCTCTGGAGTATAATACAGGATGTAACTCAGGATCAGTAATGTAATGTATGTACACAGTGACTGCACCAGCAGAATAGTGAGTGCAGATCTGGGGTATAATACAGGATGTAACTCAGGATCAGTAATGTAATGCATGTACACAGTGACTGCACCAGCAGAATAGTGAGTGCAGCTCTGGAGTATAATACAGGATCAGTGTATAGTGTCTGTACACAGTGACTCAACTTTTTATGTGGACTAATTCTATAGGTAAATGATGACACGGTGTTTTTTTGTTGTTGTTTTTTTCTTTTAAAGAACAGCTATTGTTTTGATTGGTTACTAACACTTGAATATTCTACTTAGTCTTGCCAAAACTGTTGACTCATCTCAAAAACACGACCATCACATCCCAATAAGCCTTCTGTAGCAAATGACCGGCGCTAAATAAAGTAAGGCGCTTGGAGATAACACTGAGCGGGGAACCAGAGCACACTGCTTCCTAACTAGAAGAGAAAAAAAAAAAAATGTATAATATAATAATATCTTTATCTTATTATGAAAATGACTGAGAACAACAAAAGAGTAAGAAAACTCGCAGGATCTACATAAGGAAGGAGAATGGTGAGACAAATACCAGAGAAGTGACGCCTTCAAAAACAGCGCCACACTGGTCCACAGGCGGTGTGTGGTATCACCACTTCATTTAGCGCTGCAGTAACAGACACAAGCCAGGTGAGGCGCTGTAAGACAGAAGTTCTATCCTTCTAGCAAGAATGACTTTAAAAAAAATAAATAAATAATAATCTTTATTATAGAGAGTGATTAAAAAATAAAGTTATTAGGATCCACCGAAACCTGAATTATTAATATTAAATCCAACATGGAGTATGTGGGGGGGGGGAAACACACGTAGATCAAAAAAGGTGATCTTGGGTCGTGCAGTTCCCTTTAGAATCCTGATGTTTACATTTAAGCTGTTGCCCCGGAAACAGTTTCCTTCAAAATTCCAAATGCTTCCGTTTAAATCATTGCCTAGCAACAGATGTTCTCCCAAAGAGGTGACTACTTAGGGCCTTCGTGTCTTGCAAAACAGTTTATTTTCCACCCCGGATATGCTTTAACATTAATCTTTTGTATAGGAAAAAAAAGATGTAATCTGTGATATTGTCTCCTCATTAGAAATTTGGATGGTCCCGGGCTTTTTTTTTTTTTTTTATAAGGGACGATTTTACAAGACACCTTTAGCCATCTTTGAAAAAAAAAAAAAATACTAAGTGCTCTTATCCTATCCGGCAGATAGGACCGATCATTGCCACGTTACACGGGCCTCAAAGTCTTAAATATACAATTTGGCTTTTTTATTGTTAATTTAAAAAAAAAAAAAAAAAAAATCCCTAGTTTTTTTTGCCCCCCCCCCCCCCCCCCGCCCCAACCCGACAAAAAAAAATATCATGCGTAATATAATGACAACCATTTTATGGGCACTGACAAGGCTTGGCATTGCCAACATAGCCTGGCATATGATGCTTTGGGGGGGGGGGGGGGGGGGGGGGGAGTTACTAAAGGGTTAATGGCCCAAGTGCTGCGTTTCCTGTAAAATTCTACCATTTCTTGGTCGCCTGGCGACAACTTCCTGTAAAATCCACAAAAAAAAAAAAAAAAAAAAAAAAAAAATAATTTTAAAACGTGGATCAGTTTCCCCCTTCAACACTTTTGCGTCTATCGCTCGCTGAAGAAAGAGTCAGCTGAAAATGTGTCAGTGAGCTCTTTGGACAAAAAGTCTGTAACTGTTATCTGTCGTTTTCTGAGCTCTTCTCAGCCGATTTATGACCAAAGCAAAGCATTTTTTGTGGCTTGTAGAAACCGGAGGGGGGTAATATTTTTAATAAAACCCCCAAAAAATGATTTTTTTTTTTTAGCCCCAAAAAACACATTTAAACCATTATCAGCTCTGAGGCGCCTCAATGGTGTAATTAGGGCAGAAAGGTCCGACTTTCGGGATTCTGGTGAAGCTGGTATAAGTGCAAGTAATGGGTGCACTAATTTATGAAGACCCTACGGGTGTGTACAGGACCCCGGCGAGGACCAGGCTTCTCTCATCCAGGGGTCTGCACGCTTTACAGGAAGCAGTTTGCATAGTGCGGCATTACTCCATCCCCAGCTCCTCGGGGGCCGGCGCCATCCCTTCCCTTTGTAAATGGACACTGGTGCCGCGTCCGACCTCGGCACAGCGAAACTTCCAGTAAAAGAATTTCCATATAAAAGGTTTTAAAAGAAAAACGAAAAAAAGTTGCAAGAGTCCCAGTGAGATCTTGTAAAGTGCTCGACCAAGGCCAAATACTGCTGCCAAGTTCCCTTGTGTGCCCCCTGCGGAGGGACGGGCGATCAAAGTGCTTTGGTTGCTACAGAGACCACACATCCATGTCAGAGATGGCGGCAGGAATCCATCAGCTGCAGACCAGGATTCTGGGATCTGCCCCGAAGAATCGGGATAAGGACATGTGATCTGTGGCTTCTGGTATGGGCGACCCTTGACGACGTGCCAGCCGTAGACTATACAATGTTCTCCGCCCCGGGCAGCGGGCCCTGCGGGGGTCCGGGCTCCTGGTTATTGTGAAGCTGTGCCAACTGCAGGACGGGCATGTTACACAAAGGGCACACTTTCCGCACTTCCAGCCATTTAATGAGGCACCTGAAAGAAGAACATAATTAGAGAAACAAACATGGCATAAAGGGTTAATAATATAAGGGACACAGTGACTGCACCAGCAGAATAGAGAGTGCAGCTCTGGGGTATAATACAGGATGTAACTCAGGATCAGTAATGTAATGTATGTACACAGTGACTGCACCAACAGAATAGTGAGTGCAGCTCTGGGGTATAATACAGGATGTAACTCAGGATCAGTAATGTAATGTATGCACACAGTGACTGCACCAACAGAATAGTGAGTGCAGCTCTGGAGTATAATACAGGATGTAACTCAGGATCAGTAATGTAATGTATGTACATAGTGACTGCACCAGCAGAATAGTGAGCGCAGCTCTGGGGTATAATACAGGATGTAACTCAGGATCAGTAATGTAATGTATGTACATAGTGACTGCACCAGCAGAATAGTGAGTGCAGCTCTGGAGTATAATACAGGATGTAACTCAGGATCAGTAATGTAATGTATGTACATAGTGACTGCACCAGCAGAATAGTGAGCGCAGCTCTGGGGTATAATACAGGATGTAACTCTGGATCAGTAATGTAATGTATGTACACAGTGACTGTACCAGCAGAATAGTGAGTGCAGCTCTGGAGTATAATACAGGATGTAACTCAGGATCAGTAATGTAATGGTCGGGATCATGTGTGTTGCGTTCTAACCTTAACCCCTTTCCTACATTAGACATACTATTCCGTCCATGTGATCTGGGACCTAAGTCTCAAGGACGGAATAGTACGTCTAGCGCGATCAGCGGCGCTCAAGGGGGGGGGGCGCCGCTGATCGCAGCCGGGTGTCAGCTGATTATCACAGCTGACACCTGGCACTATGTGTCAGGGGCGGTGTCGGACTGCCCCCGACACATTAACCCCCGCACACTGTGATCAAACATGATCGCAGTGCTTCGGCGGCATAGGAGAGAAGGGAGGGGGCTCCCTCGTGCTTCCCTGGGCCTCCTTCCCTGCAGGTCCCCGGATCCAATATGGCGGCGGGGGCCTGCAGGGAGGCGTCTTCCTCACTGCCTGCAAAGCGCAAGCATGAGGAAGCCTGTGTAGCGCCTGTGTCAGATCAGCGATCTGTCACATGACAGTGATGTCCCCCCTGGGACAATGTAATAAAGTTTAAAATATATATAAATTCATTTTTTGAAAAAACAAAACAATAAATATACACATATTTGGTATCGCCGTGTCCGTAATGACCCGACCTATAAAACTGTCCCACTAGTTAACCCCTTTCTTGAACCCCTTAAAAAATAAAAAACGAAGCAAAAAATAATGCTCTATCATCATACTGCCAAACAAAAAGTGCAATAACGCGCGATCAAAAAGACGGATATACCGTATTTTTCGTTTTATAAGACGCTCCGGATTATAAGACGCGCCACAAATTGAGAAAAATAGGAAAAAACTTTTTTTAATAAAATGGTGGTGCCTCTTATAATCCAGGTGTCTTATTGCTTACCGGGGGTGGTGGCTGCGGTGAAGTGGGGTCCCAGGGTCGCTGCTGGAGGAGGCAGCAGCGGGGCAATACTGCAGGCAGGGATGAGAGGGTGCTCCGATGTGCATTTTGCTGCCAGGGGGGCTTGTGCTGCTGCCAAGGGGGCTGTACTGCTGCCGGGGGGGGGGGGGGGGGGTCGTGCAGCAGCCCGGGGCTCTGCCTACATTTACCGGGTGTCCGTCGGCGCTGTGGGTGTCTCCGGTTCCAATTCGGGGCTCTGGCGACATTTTGCGACAGGCCAGAGCCCTGGGGCTCCTTCTCGGCTCCCTCTGTTTTGGGATTCGGCAATATGGCGGCGCATGCGCCGATTGTGATCTCGGGACTGAGATCTCGAGAGATGAGATTTCAGCGAGATCTGTCCCGAGATCATCATCAGCGCATGCGCCGCCTCCGGCGGCGGCCGCCATATTGCCGGAGCCCAAAACAGAGGGAGCCGAGAGGGAGCCCCGGGGCTCTGGCCTGTTGCAAAATGTCACCAGAGCCCTGGGATTGGAACCGGAGACACCGCTGGGCACGTGGAGACACGGCTGGGCACCCAGAGACACCCACAGCGCCGATGGACAGCCGGACACCCCTGCGGCCTACACCCAGTAATGTATAACCTCTTTGTAAGACGCACCCCCATTTTCCCCCCAAGTTTGGGGGAAAAAAAGGGCGTCTTACAAAGCGGAAAATAGAGTAAATATCCATGGTACCGCTGAAAAAATAAAAAAGTTATTGCTCGCAGAATAAAACGATGCAAAAATAGTTTTTTTTTATATAAAATAGTTTTCATTGCATAAAAGTGCCAAAACATAAAAAAGGACATAAATGAGGTATCGCTGTAACCGTACTGACCCGAAGAATAAAACTGCTTTATCAATTTTACCGCAGGCGGAACGGTGTAAACGCACCCCCCCCAAAAGAAATTCATGTAATGCTGGTTTTTGTTCATTCTGCGTCCCAAAAATCGTAATAAAAAGCGATCAAAAAGTGTCACGCGCCCGAAAATGGTACCAATAAAAACGTCAACTCGTCCCGCAAAAAATAAGACCTCACATGACTCGGTGGGTCAAAATATGGAAAAATTATAGCTCTCAATATGTGGTGATGCAAAAACTATTTTTACAATAAAAAGCGTCTTTTAGCGTGTGACAGCTGCCAAACATAAAAACCGCCATATATAGTAAATCAAACCCCCCAGTTATCACCCCCTTAGTTAGGGAAAAATAATAAAATAAACAAAAAAAAAAAAAAAAAAATGTATTTCCATTTTCCCATTAGGGTTAGGGGTGTGTTGGGGTTAGGGTTGGAGTTAGAATTTGGGGGTTTCCAATCGCAACATGACGTTTGATCTCAATTCCAGCCAAAAACGTCAAATGGCGCTGCTTCCCTTCCGAGCTCTGCCATGCGCCCAAACAGTGGTTTACCCCCACATATGGGGTATCAGCATTCTCAGGACAAATTGCACAATAACTTTTGGGGTCCTGTTACCCTTGGGAAAATAAAAGTTGGGGGGTGAAAAGATCATTTTTTTGTGGGAAAAAATATGATTTTTTAATTGTACCGCTCTACGTTATAAACTTCTGTGAAGCCCTTGGGGGTTCAAAGTTCTCACCACACATCTAGATAAGTTCCGTGGGGGGGTCTAGTTTCCAAAATGGGGTCACTTGTGGGGGGTTTCCACTGTTTAGGCACATCAGGGGCTCTCCCAACGCGACATGGTGTCCGTTCTGAATTGCAGCCAAATTTGCAGTGAAAAAGTCAAACGGCGCTCCTTCCCTTCTGAGCTCTGCCATGCGCCGAAACAGTGGTTCCCCCCCACATATCAGGTATCATCGTACTCAGGACATATTGCACAATAACTTTTGCAGTCCAATTTCTCCTGTTACCCTTGGTAAAATAAAAAATTTAACCTGAAGTAATTTTTTTTGTGAAAAAAAAAGTTAAATGTTCATTTGTTTTTTTAAACATTCAAGAAATTCCTGTGAAGCACCTGAAGGGTTAATAAACTTCTTGAATGTGGTTTTGAGCACCTTGAGGGGTGCAGTTTTTAGAATGGTGTCACTTTTGGGTATTTTCTATCATATAGACCCCTCAAAGTGACTTCAAATGTGATGTGGTCCGTAAAAATAAGATGGTGTTGGAAAAATGAGAAATCGCTGGTCAATTTTTAACCCTTATAACTTCCTAAGAAAAAAAAAAAAAAATTTGGGTTCCAAAATTGTGCTGATGTAAAGTAAACATGTGGGAAATGTTACTTATTGAGTTTTTTGTGTGCCGTATCTCTGTGATTTAAGGGCATAAAAATTCAAAGTTGGAAAATTGAGAAATTTAAAAAATTTTCGCCAAATTTCCGGTTTTTTTTTTTTTCACAAATAAACGCAAGTTATATCAAAGAATTGTTACCACTAACATGAAGGACAATATGTCACGAGAAAACAATGTCAGAATCACCGGGATCCATGGAAGCGTTCCAGAGTTATTACCTCATAAAGGGACAGTGGTCAGAATTGTAAAAATTGGCCCGGTCATGAACGTGCAAACCACCCTTGGGGGGTGAAGGGGTTAAACACAGTGAAGGCGCAGGACTTACTTTCTGTGAAAGGCGTGCTTGCATGGACATATACCCAGCTCATCCTTGGGCTTGAACTCCTCTAGGCAAACAGCACAAATCTACAAGGAGATGAAAGCAGAATGACGTGATGTCATGTGGGAACCAACAGAGGAAATTATAGTTTTCAGAGAAATCAGACACTAACCTCATAGAGATTCAACTCTTTTACTTTCTCTTTCAAAATAACCTGAAAAATAAAAAAAAAAAAAAAAAAAAAAATATATATAACAGAAACTTTAGTCCTACCAATGTTTTATGTCAGAAAATAAAAATCCCCTCTTCCAAATACTGATTGACTGGTTATTATCACATCAGGGGGCGTTAAATCAGTGCAATATCGCCCCCTGGCTTCACTCATTAGAATTTCTGGAACACTGGTCCCAAACTTGTTTCATAACTACAGCAGGACAGACAGAAAGTTCTAGCCATTGTCAAACTTTCACAGTCCTAATTTTTCTTTGCCTATGACCAATTTGCCTGTCTTATATGGAATTCCGGCCATCCAAAGACTCAGGGGGTGAAAGAATGCAGAAATCGGAAGTTTGGAGCCTCACCTGTTTATACGCATAGAGCTCCTTACGGGTCTGATGTCTCAACCTGTAGAGGGCGATAATGAGAAGGACAGGTGAGGACACTGGTACCGCCACCAGGCATCACACATACTGTATGACGCTCGACAAGAAATCAACATTTTTTTGATCATTTTTTCGTCAGCCAAGTGCACCCTATAAAAATAGTGGGATGTCTTAAAGGGCAGTAGACACCCCAGCAGCACAGAGCATTTCAGGAAAGAGTGGTGTGAGGGACGCTGACACAATAGGATGACATTGGAGTAAAGTGTGAGCGGGACTGAGGAAAGGATCACCCAGCAGCACCGAGTATTTAAGGAAGAGAAGGTTGTGCTGATACTGTGGCTCCATTTATAAGAGAGCAGGCAGATCACAGCCACAAGTCAGCGTGCTACTCTCCTGAAACACTCTGCTCTGCTGGAAACCTTGCTCCTGCAGTGCACAAGTCAGTTTCCTGACCTTATGGGGGATAGCGAGTTAACTCTTCACCCATGTGGCACTAATAGATGGGATACGGTAAGGCACAAGTTAATGGAGCCTTGTAGAACAATCAGAATCTCGCAGCAGCACAGAGTATTTCAGGAGAGAAGACATGTGCTCACGTGAAGACTAATTGGTTATATTACTGCATCAGGTATTTAAGTGGACGTGAAGAACACAAGCCGATACGCCATCTGCACAACAACGAGACATAAGCACTAAATGCATCTCAAGTGACAGAGAAAATTGACATTAACGCACATCGACCAATCAGCTTTCATAAAACAATCATGAGTCAAGCCATAAAAGCATACATCCGACTGGTTGCGATGGGTCATTTCGCATTTGCCATTTGCCGACAGCTACCCCCTATTGTGTGCAAGTGAACACCGAAAGTCCTATAGCACTGCCATGGCAACCAGTCATTATAGGGAAGAACATTGTGGAATTTACCTCCATTAGAAGAACCTTTATTGTCTTGGAGTTCAAAACACTGAAATCTGTAAAACAGGCAGCACAGTCTAAAAGGAAAAAGCCCTTTGTAAACTGCATGACGACATTTATAGCAATGCAAGATTGGTAAGAAAAAAAAAAGTGAAAGAAAAATCAAGTCAATACTCGCATCACTCTAAGAAAACTAAAAAGGAGAGTGTAAAAAGAAACAAGGAATAGAAATCGCCACCACAACTACATCAAACGAAACACACACAGCACGTGATGTACCACAGAGAGACATTGCTTATAATCCGAAACAATGAATAGGAACCGAAATGGGCTTCTCGCACACCCCATGACTTTCATTTTTAATGCTGTCTCTCAACACAAGCTTGTCAAGTATCTACAAGTAAATAGATTATTGCATTGGCATCATCATTGGTTGTAGCTCCCGGTAAACCTCTATATGGCAACTATTACTACTACTTCATCAATCCAGAAGGTATAGGCTCTCATGTACAGCCCAATGTGTCATCTACATGGAGTAGTAGACTGCTCGATGAGGATTTCATAGCTGTTTTCTAGATCAACAGTCCTAATAGCAGGTCACAGGATTGAGACCAATGTTTTAGGAGCACAGGCTTGGCTCATCCCAATACAAAAGGGGTCATGGGAACACATTATTATAGCGCCATTTATTCCTTGGCGCTTTACATGTGAGGAGGGGTATACATAATACATACAAGTACAGTAATCCTAAACAATACAAGTCACGACTGGTACAGGATGAGAGAGGACCCTGCCCGCGAGGGCTCACAATCTACAACGGGATGGGTGAGGATACAGTAGGCGAGGGTAGAGCTGGTCGTGCAGCGGTTTGGTGGATCAGTGGTTACTGTAAGTTGTAGGCCTTCAAGTTCTTTTTGAACGTTTCCATGGTAGGCGAGAGTCTGATATGTTGTGGTAGAGAGTTCCAGAGTAGAGGGGATGCGCGGGAGAAGTCTTTTATGCAATTGTGGGAAGGGGAGATAAGAGGGGAGTACAGGAGGAGATCTTGTGAGGATCGGAGGTTTCGTGCAGGTAAGTACCGGGAGACGAGGTCACAGATGTACGGAGGACTCAGGTAGTGGATGGCTTTGTATGTCATGGTTAGGGTTTTGAACAGGAGTCTTTGGGTAATGGGGAGCCAGTGCAGGGATTGACAGAGGGGAGAGGCCGGGGAATAGCGGGGGGACAGGTGGATTAGTCGGGCAGCAGAGATAAGAATAGATTGGAGGGGTGCGAGAGTTTTAGAGGGGAGGCCACAGAGCAGGAGGTGCAGTAGTCAAGGCGGGAGATGATGAGGGAATGGACTAGGGTTTTTGCAGATTCTTGGTTGAGGAATGAACGGATTCGTGAAATATTTTTGAGTTGAAGTCGGCAGGAAGTGGAAAGGGCTTGGATATGTGGTTTGAAGGAGATATCAGTGTCAAGGATAAACCCAAGGCAGCGAGCTTGTGGGACTGGAGAGAGTGGGCAGCCGTTTACTGTAATGGATAGGTTTGTTGGGGGGGGGGGGGGGGTCACGTGAGATGGGGGGGGAAAGATGATTAATTCTGTTTTGTCCATATTAAGTTTTAGAAATCTAGCAGAGAAGAAGATGAAAGGATGAAATAGCAGACAGACATTGAGGGATTCTGGTTAGTAGGGAGGTGATATCTGGTCCAGAGATGTAGATCTGTGTGTCATCAGCATAGAGGTGAGACTGAAAGCCATGAGATTCTATGAGCTGTCCGAGGCCGAAGGTGTAAACGGAGAAGAGCAGGGGCCCTAGGACTGAACCTTGCGGGACGCCGACGGATAGGGGGCGCGGTGAGGAGGTGTGGTGCGAATGGGAGGCGCTGAATGTCCGGTCTGCTAGGTATGACGCGATCCAAGATAGGGCCAAGTCTGTGATACCAAGAGATGGGAGGGTCTGTAATAGTAGGGAATGGTCCACTGTGTCAAAGGCAGAGGACAGGTCCAGGAGGAGGAGGACAGAGTAGTGTCGCTTGGCCTTGGCGGCTAGTAGGTCATTGGTGACCTTAGTTAGGGCAGTTTCAGTGGAGTGGTGTGGCCGGAAGCCGAATTGCAAGTGGTCAAGGAGGGAGCAAGAAGAGAGGTGGGAGGACAGTTCAAGATGGACATGTTGTTCCAGTAGATTTGAGGCATAGGGGAGAAGTGATATAGGGCGATAGCTAGATACAGAGGATGGGTCAAGAGAGGGCTTTTTGAGGATAGGTGTGATTGAGGCATGTTTAAAGCTTGAGGGGAAAACACCAGTTGTTAGTGATAGGTTGAAGAGATGGGTTAGGGTTGGGATGAAGACTGTGGTGAGGTTTGGGATGAAGTGGGATGGGATCGGGTCAAGTGCACAGGTAGTGAGATGTGATCTTGAGAGTAGAGTGGAGAGTCAATCTTCTGTAATGGTGGAGAAGTTGGTTTTGGGGGAGGAGGGCAGGGCAGGTAGGAGGAAGAGCACTGGGGGTTGTTGACCAAAACTGTCTCTGATGACCAAAACTGTCTTCCTATAATCTAACATGTTATGGACAGTTAAACGCTTTACCTGAATATTTATTATTTTTAAAAGGTTCCTAAAATGGAGAACTTACGGTTTCCGATCTAGAAGTGTCCTCATATCCTTGATTAATAGTTAAGTTCCTCTCTTTCCTGGAGATCAGCAGCAACTCACTAGTTCTTCTTTCTAAGAGTGCTGTATCTAGTAATGGGTAATGTATCAATACATGGGACAGACGGATTAAAAGGGAAAAACTAGAAACAAAAAAGGGGTTGAAGGGGGGGGGGGGGGGTCGCTTAATTACCAAAACAGCGCCACACCTGTCTACAGGTTGTGAATGGTATTGCAGCTCAGCCTCTTTCACCTTCTTGGCATACTGTTCCTGAACTAGGAAGCTCAGGATGAATAACGCTATTAGTTCTAATCTGATAGAAACAGATCATGATACTTAATAAGACTAACCCGCAACATCAGATGAACTGACGGGCAGGGAAGGTGCAAGCTCTGGAAGAACAATATGTGCTTTTTTTTTTTTTATCTTATGCAAGGCTGGTTTCACACTTGCGTTTTTTTCCGCGGGATTTTAGCGCTAAAAAACGCATGCGTTTTTTTTCCCTATACTTTGCATGGGATGCGCTTATGTGCGCATACACACGCGTTTGTATGCGTTTTTGCGCGCATGCGTTTTTTTGCGGTATGCGCTCGGGCGCACAAAATGCATCCTGTTGCATTTTTTGGGCGTCCGACTTGCCTCAAAAAAACGCATGCGCGCGCAATGCGTTTTTTTACAGCAAGACACCCATTATAAGTCTATGGGTGCGCATATGTGCGCATTGGCATGCTTATGTATGCGTTTTTTTGCACATGCGTTTTTTTTTTGTTAAGCATGGAATTTAGGGGTTTGGGTTAGAGTTAGGGTTAGTTAAGGGGGTTTAGGGTCAGGGTTAGGGTTAGTTAGGGTTTGGGTTAGGGTTAAGTATGGTTTGGTTAAGGGTTAGGGTCAGGGTTAGGGTTAGGGTTAGTAAAGTCATGGTTTGGGTTAGTGTGAGGGGCCACCTAATGTTTGGAAAAACGCAAACGCATAAAAACGCATAAAAACGCATAAAAACGCTGCGTTTTTTTCATGCATGCTCATAAAAATGCAGCAGTTGTATGCTTTTGTATGCGTTTTTTCAATGCGTTTTTTTGCGGGAAAAACGCGCTGCAAAAAAAAGCAAGTGTGAAATTAGCCTAATCCCTTTAATTAAAAACATTTATATATCACAGCTGGGTCTGAGCACACAAGGGGTTGGCTGTAGGTAAATACGGGATATTGACTTTATGATGTAGGAGCTGTGCCCTCTCGACATTCGCTTTCATTTTTAACGGATGTTTATTTTCCTGCAACCAAGGCACGCAATGTCTTATGAGAAAGAGAAACTGATACAAAGTAGCACCCCGCTGTGACTCAGCGGCTGCAAAGTGGAAGCATTTTTAAAAAGGAATGTAAACAGGTGTCAGGGGGATCTACAGGGTTAAAAACCACCCTGAATTTTAGTTTTTTATAGGACTGTAAAAATAATATGGATAGTAGCTGTCTATTTATGACCCAATGGATAGATTGGGTAATAAGTTGTTTTTTTACCTCTTAGGAGCATAGAAAAAAAAAAAAAAAAAAAGCGTGTAATAATACCGCCACATGGTGCCAAGGTAATATTACCGCACCATATTACGTGCTTAAATAATATGCAGCATGCACATAATACTGCCACAAAGTGCCAAAGCAGCACTGCCACATAATATGCAATAGCCACAATACTCCCTTAAAGAGCCAACATATTACCGCCATATAGTTCCCACATAATAATACATTAAAATTCTTAAATAATATGACCATATAACGCTATTGTTTTTTGTTTTCAGCAAGGGTTGTTAGAGCACCCCTTAAGAACAGGGCACTTAGTTTGGGGTATAAAACAACCAGTTTACGGAATATCAGTTTTCTCAAAACAGTTTGTTATATCTCCTAAGAAGAAGAGAACTGAGGGACTCATTAGATTTTAGGGATGGGCGCTCTTTAAGGAATGCAAATCAGTAGTTGAATGCTCCACCCACCCACCCCAAAAAAAATTAAAAATAAAAATGGATGGAAATGCTGCCACAATCACCTATGCAAGCAAGATTACCTAAGCATGCACAAGTAGCATGCAAAGTCAGCTATGTGGGGGCGCTGTTGCATTGACAGCTATGGAAAAATAGGTCCCTTTTCAGTGGTAAAAAAGTGGTACTGCAACTTCACAAACAGGAACAGAAAAGAACTACAACCACAGGTTAAATTAATGTCACACGGATAAACCAACAGTAGAAATTTAGAATATATTTTCAAAGTTTTACTGCTTCTATATATTAAAGATAAACCTGAAAATAATGTGCCTGTGTTATATTGTGCTGGTATTAAAGGATTATACTCCACACACATCTAAAGCTGCATTTAGAATTCTGATAATTATCTACTGTTCAGATGTGAAGCCCAGCCGGAGTGATTATTTCGGCTTTAGGCATGGAAGGAGCAAACAAGTCAATCAGAGGCAAAATGCAGGAAAAAAAAAAAAAAAATAAAAATAAAAATAAGGGGGGGGAGGGGGTTACGTTTGGAACAAGATTTCTGTATCATCCTGCCATAATATCCACGTGTGCCACATACAGGATATACATATCGCTATGCACTAGAAGATAGGACTCAGGGAAGCAGGAATGTCACCCAGTTTAAATTTTCTTGTAATTTCAATCTACATAATACCGCCATGACAAACCAAGATAATAATACTACACACAGTGCTTGATTAATACGGTCGTGTAATATCACCCCAAGATACTCCTGCATAAAAAACATAACAGTGCACAAGACTACCATATAATATTACCATATGGTGACCATATAATGTGAAGCATCCTCATAATACACCTTTAAACGCCCACATACTTCCAACATATCACTGCTACAAATTATTACCATAGTAATATAATGTAATGTACCATAGTGCTCACTTACTATCATGCATTCACATACTCCTGTAAAGAGTGCCAATAATACTGCCATATAGTGGCCACACTAATCCTTAACAGTTAACACATCACTGTCACATAGTGACCATTAAGCCTTAAAAGCCCACAAAGTGCTTAGATAATACTGCCACATAGAGACCATATTAATCCTTAGTCCTTAAAATCCCACATAGTGCCTAAGGACGGTTTCACACATCAGTTTTTTGGCGTCCGCCAAAGTGTGAAAAAACAGATCCGTTTCCGTTTTGCCACAAACGCATGCTACCGGGATCTGTTTTTCGGACGGATCCGCTTTAGCCACTAATGCAAGTCTATGGGAAAAAAAACAGATCCGCCAAAAAAAAAAATGGCGGATCCGTTTTGTTCCAAAACGGCGGATTTTGACGGACGCCAAAAAACGGGTGTGTGATCCACCCCTTAGATAATACTTCCATAAGCCTCAATAGCCGATATCATACTGCCATACAGTGCTTAAATAAATACTGCTATAAAATCCTACCTTTTTGTGCCTAACAATTCTGACGTTTGCTATATCTATACCGTATACAGTAAGCATCAGTTATATGCTCTACAGATTAACAATATACTACTATACACGAGAAGCCACATACTCTGTAGAGCATCTCATTCTCTGCAGGCTGCATGATCTGCGGCACACAGTATAGCAGTATACCGCCATCCGGCGAGATGCCCATCAGCTACAGACACATTATGTAATGCAACATTCTGCAGAATTAATTGCTGAATGGTGGAGTTCTGCTTTATTGTCCGGAGCAGACAGCATCTGACATTTGTGTAGGACGGATCACATTCTGCCCCTGGTTTAGCAGATCGCAGTGACTCAGTGACGGCTTCTTCAGGAGTCACATTACTGGAGCATCTTATAAAACTGGAGTTCCCTGTAGGGATTATTCACCGGGCGTCCCTCTCAATCCCTGATGCATCATTTTATATGGTGATTGTCAGGAAGTGCAAAGAATATATTTGGGTCATCCCCTAGGCTTGTTCTAGTGACAAGAGTGTGTGCAGGACATGAGCGGAGTACGGCCATGTCCCAGTTATGGCTTCTATAGGGCGAGTCCCGCGAATCAGTAGACCCCAGACATTAGTTATCCATAGAGGATGATGGCAGTCTTGTGCAG
Source organism: Dendrobates tinctorius (assembly GCF_039654945.1). NCBI lineage: Eukaryota > Metazoa > Chordata > Amphibia > Anura > Dendrobatidae > Dendrobates > Dendrobates tinctorius. The sequence continues at coordinate 11,444,365 of NW_027361763.1, forward strand.
AAGGCGCAAGACCTACGTCTACAGTGGCAACTTTCTAAAAGAGTAGGAAGGGTGCCAGGAATTGTTTTTTAATCCTATTTAAAGTCATAAGAAATAAGGCGAGTAATCAGAACTTACCGTATCAGGTAGCAGCAGAAGAGCAGGCTCAAGATGAAGACGAATATAGCAGTGCCGAACACTACGATATAGATGTTGAGAGGGAGGTTCTGGAATCCAATATTCGGCATTCTGAAGCTATAGTGCTGGAAATCCGGGCTCATGGATGGGCTGCAGGATTAACAGAGAGGAGAAATTAGTAAAATCATGTAAATACAAACTTTATTTTATAAAAAAAAAAAAAAATGAAAAACACAACAGCATGATGGTTGAAGTAATCAAACTGGACCTTATCAGTTGTTAATACTACGTCACATCTAAGGGGTACCGCTATGGGGACTACACACATCCCAACTCAAGTGAAGGTAGAATCTGGATAGGCTTTGTATGTAAGGCTATGTCCTCATTTGTTGCTAATAATAACAATAATAATGAAATTCATGACATTCAGCTAGATCCATCACACAATGTATATCACACTGGCACACAACAGACCGTACTGAATTGTAATGGGGACAGTCAGTTTCTACCAAGTTGTAATGTTATTTTTCCTACTACTATAAAATCTGAAGTAGAGGGTCTGAACTGAGCTCAAGTGTATATAGAACTTAAGATTAAAGCCACACTTGACCATGTGATGTATGCAGTACCGTAGAAGTTTGTTTTAAAGTTAGCACCGTGACAACGTTTTTGGGAGAAAGCAAGCATTATCTTTCTTATAATGCTGTGTAATCTATTTTAGTGCATACTGTATATAACCTCAAATCTGTACTTTTATGCTGGGAACCATTTCCTGCATATGCTCTCCTGGCACTGTTAGCAGAACACTGGCACCATTTCCAGTAGCCTGTATCATGTGATTGTTGGTAAGAGAAGAATTGTTACAATGTGCTGATGGTCAACATAACCATTCAAACTGATGCCTAGAGAGCGGCATCTACCTCAATCACGTCCTAAAGGAAGATATTTCCAAAATAGGCATGAACTGGAAAAATACTAGAGTGCAATTCCCCAATATACAACAATAGTGTTTTTCCTGTAGAACTCTTCACCTCCTCAAATAGTTTGGACCTTCATTGCCATCCCTTCATTGATGCAGCAGCCTCCTTCACAACATTCCTCCAGTTTTACAATCCTATGTTTCCTCTGCTACTCCCTCCTGGCTGGAAAATTCCACAGGAGACAAAGAGATGGCAATGACAAGCCCACAGCATTATGTGTGCTCACTGAAACTTTGTTTCCAGGATCCAAATTTTCCAGATTCAGAAGAAATGAAGAGGGATTAAATTTAACCACAGCATAAAATAAATAAAATAGGAAGTCTAGGGGTGAGTGCAGAACCCGTTACGGTTCTGATTATTGAACCAACATTTAGTTGGTATATGGAAAATCATGAGAGTCACTCATTGTGGGAGGAAAGGGAATGGTCAATTTGCCATAGGACTACAGATACTAGCATAATGGGGCTAAAACGTTTAGTGGTTTAGGTCAACCTAGCTTATTGGCTTTTTCAAAGAATGGGGGGCTATTATGTGTAGATTGGAAGGGCATACTAGTATTTATATTCTATGGGATTAGACTGAACTTGCTGGTATTTAGTCAGTGTTTAAAGCATCTACAAAGAAAACTACCACTAACCTAAACTTTTGGCACTCATACTGGCATTGAGATTTGCAGCCAGGCTTTTCTTTCACTCAGGGTACAGGTGGAGTTTACTACTCTAGCCCTGTATCTGAATAACTTGGCCATGGTAAAATAGCTTGCTGGCACCCTAGAGGCCATCAATCTGTATTTCCAACCCCCAGCTATTCCCTTCTTTACTAAGGAAGGATTCTTTAAGGTATAAGCACAATATACAGTCATCTCAAGCATTGTTGTTGCAGGAATTTAAAAAAACAAAACAAAACAAAAACAAAACACAATTCTATAAAATATACAGCTATGACATTTACAGAGTAAAAAGAGATTGAAATTGGTATTTTCCGTTCTTACATTGCACAGTCATACCATATTCTCGGTAACAGCTGATGGCGAGAGATAAGGGGCACGTCGATATCTTACGTGCCCCTTATCTCTCGCAGCACTAGTTCCTGATTTGTAACCACAATTTAAGGTTCGATAATTGACCGATTACATGAAAAACATTACAAAATGCAATATTTAAATATGATAAAATATAGGATAAAGGAAAAATGTGCCAGGAAGGTGTGAAAGGAGTTTTCCCAGTTTCAAGTAACTATTATATAGTCATTGTTTGACGAAAGGTTCCGTAACTTTTGAATATACTTTTTCCTTTCTGTTCCTCATCCTTTTCTCTCTGCTTGCTGTCTGTGAGTAGAAACATCCAGAGGCTCAAAATACTGAAGTCTTAGAGATTTATCCTCGTGACCCTACACAAACGCCATCATCTTAGGAAATGCTTAAAATAAAAATATCTTATAGATATTCTAGTAATATAAACTACATAAAATAAAACAAAACACACTAAAATAAAATAGATTAAAACAAGATAAAAAAATAAATAAATAAAGTTTTTTCCTCGAAAATTTTTAAAAATTAGAGGCATGAATGATGCCAGGAGTGGAAATCCCCATTGGAAAAGTCCTTGAAGCTGCGCCAAAATTCCAAGTGTTATGTAGAAAGAATGTTACACTTGTCCTTGGGGAGGAAAGCGATGCCCTTACCCACGGCGGCTGGCGTTGTACCTCTGCAGATGGATGTGTACGGGAGGAAAGAACTGCATTGTGGAGGCAGCTGCAGTGAATGGCAGATCTGTTTCCATGCCCTGGGCCTGCAGCCAGCATTATATGAGTCACCAATGGGGAGGAGAATCTGACATGTGCACAAGGAGGAGCAGGGGGGGGATGAGGCTGCAGAGCTGGGATCTACTGTACCATCATAGAAAAGTCCTATTATGTCACCGTGGGCTGACCCCACCTAGCAGCGCAGACTAGGGGATTATCAGGGGGCAGGTGACTGCATGCTGCTAATAATGAGCTTTCTGCAAGAGGATGCTGGGAGTAGTAGTTTAACCAACACACCATTAGCTTTATCAAAAGACCGCAGCTAAATAAAATGCTGCCCTCTACTGGTGAAAGGGGATGTTCACACGTGCGTTACACGCTGCCGATTAGGTGCGGATTTATCCGCGCAGATTTTGTAAAATCCGCAGATCAAAATACCTGCGGTTTTACCTGCGGATTGCTCTGCGGTTTGGCCCTGCGGTTTTTCATCTCCTCAATGGAGGAGATGGCAAACCGCAGCAGAATCCGCAGAAAGAATTGACATGTCAATTCTTTCTGCGGATTGAAAACCGCAGATAATCCGCGTGGAAAATTCCGCACCGTCTGCACTGCGGTTTTTGATTCCCATAGGGAATAATGGTACTGTACACCGCAGCAAAATCCGCAGCGTGTGCACACAGCCTTATGGGGTCTGTCGGGTTCCATCATAGTGTTCGGCCATATAGTGATAGAACGACTACTCCTGAGCAATAAGACGCCAGTAAGGTAGAGATATAACAGTGATATCTGGCCAGGACCGGATGGGCTATCTGGTGATTCTGGTATTATTACTATTAAGAGGCACAGAGGAGGCATTACTACTATGAGGAGGCACAGAGGGGGCATTATTACTATGAGGAGGCACAGAGGAGGCATTATTACTATGAGGAGGCACAGAGGAGGCATTATTACTATGAGGAGGCACAGAGGAGGCATTATTACTATGAGGAGGCACAGAGGAGGCATTATTACTATGAGGAGGCACAGAGGGGGCATTATTACTATGAGGAGGCACAGAGGGGGCATTATTACTATGAGGAGGCACAGAGGGGGCATTATTACTATGAGGAGGCACAGAGGGGGCATTATTACTATGAGGAGGCACAGAGGGGGCATTATTACTATGAGGAGGCACAGAGGAGGCATTATTACTATGAGGAGGCACAGAGAAGGCATTATTACTATGAGGAGGCACAGAGGGGGCATTATTACTATGAGGAGGCACAGAGGGGGCATTATTACTATGAGGAGGCACAGAGGGGGCATTATTACTATGAGGAGGCACAGAGGGGGCATTATTACTATGAGGAGGCACAGAGGAGGCATTATTACTATGAGGAGGCACAGAGGAGGCATTACTACTATGAGGAGGCACAGAGGGGGCATTATTACTATGAGGAGGCACAGAGGAGGCATTATTACTATGAGGAGGCACAGAGGAGGCATTATTACTATGAGGAGGCACAGAGGGGGCATTATTACTATGAGGAGGCACAGAGGGGGCATTATTACTATGAGGAGGCACAGATGAGGCATTATTACTATGAGGAGGCACAGAGGGGGCATTATTACTATGAGGAGGCACAGAGGGGGCATTATTACTATGAGGAGGCACAGAGGAGGCATTATTACTATGAGGAGGCACAGAGGAGGCATTATTACTATGAGGAGGCACAGAGGGGGCATTATTACTATGAGGAGGCACAGAGGAGGCATTATTACTATGAGGAGGCACAGAGGGGGCATTATTACTATGAGGAGGCACAGAGGGGGCATTATTACTATGAGGAGGCACAGAGGAGGCATTATTACTATGAGGAGGCACAGAGGAGGCATTATTACTATGAGGAGGCACAGAGGAGGCATTATTACTATGAGGAGGCACAGAGGGGGCATTATTACTATGAGGAGGCACAGAGGAGGCATTATTACTATGAGGAGGCACAGAGGGGGCATTATTACTATGAGGAGGCACAGAGGGGGCAATATTACTATGAGGAGGCACAGAGGAGGCATTATTACTATGAGGAGGCACAGAGGGGGCATTATTACTATGAGGAGGCACAGAGGGGGCATTATTACTATGAGGAGGCACAGAGGAGGAATTATTACTATGAGGAGGCACAGAGGAGGCACTATTACTATGATGAGGCACAGAGGGGGCATTAATACTATGAGGAGGCACAGAGGAGGCATTATTACTATGAGGAGGCACAGAGGAGGCATTATTACTATGAGGAGGCACAGAGGGGGCATTATTACTATGAGGAGGCACAGAGGGGGCATTATTACTATGAGGAGGCACAGAGGAGGCATTATTACTATGAGGAGGCACAGAGGGGGCATTATTACTATGAGGAGGCACAGAGGGGGCATTATTACTATGATGAGGCACAGATGAGGCATTATTACTATGAGGAGGCACAGAGGGGGCATTATTACTATGAGGAGGCACAGAGGGGGCATTATTACTATGAGGAGGCACAGAGGGGGCAATATTACTATGAGGAGGCACAGAGGGGGCATTATTACTATGAGGAGGCACAGAGGAGGCATTACTACTATGAGGAGGCACAGAGGGGGTATTAATACTATGAGGAGGCACAGAGGAGGCATTATTACTATGAGGAGGCACAGAGGAGGCATTATTACTATGAGGAGGCACAGAGGGGGCATTAATACTATGAGGAGGCACAGAGGGGGCATTATTACTATGAGGTGGCACATAGGGGGCATTATTACTATGAGGAGGCACAGAGGGGGCATTATTACTATGAGGAGGCACAGAGGGGGCATTACTACTATGGGGAGGCACAGAGGGGGCATTATAACTATGAGGAGGCACAGAGGGGGCATTATAACTATGAGGAGGCACAGAGGGGGCATTATTACTATGAGGCACAGAGGGGGCATTATTACTATGAGGAGCCCTACATAACACTACACCTATGTACAAGAATATAACTACTATAATACTGCCCCTATGTACAAGAATATAACTACTATAATACTGCCCCTATATACAAGTATATAACTACTATAATACTGCCCCTATGTACAAGAATATAACTACTATAATACTGCCCCCTATGTACAAGAATATAACTACTGTAATACTGCTCCTATGTACAAGAATATAACTACTATAATACTGCCCCTATGTACAAGAATATAACTACTATAATACTGCCCCCATGTACAAGAATATAACTACTATAACACTGCCCCTATGTACAAAAATATAACTACTATAACACTGCCCCTATGTACAAGAATATAACTACTATAATACTACCCCTATGTACAATAATATAACTATTATAATACTGCTCCTATGTGAAAGAATATAACTACAATAATACTACCAATAAGCACAAGAATATAACTACTATAATACTGCTCCTATACACAAGAGTATAACTACTATAATACTGCCCCTATGTACAAGAATATAACTACTATAATACTGCCCCTATGTACAAGAATATAACTACTATAATACTGCTCCTATGTACAAGAATATAACTGCTATAATACTGCGCTTATCTACAAGAATAGAACTACTATAATACTGACCCTATGTACAAGAATTTACCTACAATAATACTGCCCCTATGTACAAGAATATAACTACTATAATACTGCTCCTATGTACAAGAATATAACTGCTATAATACTGCGCTTATGTACAAGAATAGAACTACTATAATACTGCCCCTATGTACAAGAATATAACTACAATAATACTGCCCCCTATGTACAGGAATATAACTACTATAATACTGCCCCCATGTACAAGAATATAACTGCAATAATACTGCCCATATGTACAAGAATATAACTACTATAACACTGCCCCTATGTACAAGAATATAACTACTATAATACTGCCCTTATGTACAGGAATATAACTACTATAATACTGCCCCCTATGTACAAGAATATGACTACTATAATACTGCTCCTACGTACAAGAATATAACTACTATAACACTGCGCCTATGTACAAGAATATAACCACTATAATACTGCCCCTATGTACAAGAATATAACTACTATAATACTGCCCTTATGTACAAGAATATAACAACTATAATACTGCCCCTATGTACAAGAATATAACTACTATAATACTGATCCTATGTACAAGAATATAACTACTATAATACTGCCCCCTAAATACAAGAATATAACTACTATAATACTGCTCCTATGTACAAGAATATAACTACTATAATACTGCCTCTATATACAAGAATATAACTACTATAATACTGCCCACTATGTAAAAGAATATAACTATGATACTACCCCCTATGTACAAGAATATAACTACTATAATATTGCTCCTATGCACTAGAATATAACTACTATAATACTGCCTCTATGTACACGAATATAACTACTATAATACTGCCCCCTATGTACAAGAATATAACTACTATAATACTGCTCCTATGTAGTAGAATATAACTACTATTCTACTGCTCCTATGTGCAAGAATATATCTACTATAATACTGCCCCAATGTACAAGAATATAACTACTATAATACTGCTCCCTATGTAAAAGAATGTAACTATTATAATACTGCCCACTATGTACAAGAATATAACTATTATAATACTGCCCCCTATGTACAAGAATATAACTACTATAATACTGCCGCTATGTACAAGAATATAACTATTATAATACTGCTCCTATGTACAAGAATATAACTACTATAATACTGCTCCTATGTACAAGAATATAACTAATATAATACTGCCCCCTATGTACAAGAATAAAACTATTATAACACTTTCCCCTATGTACAAGAATATAACTACTATAATACTGCCCCTATGTACAAGAATATAACTACTATAATACTGCCCCTATGTATAAGAATAAAACTACTATAATACTGCCCCTATGTAAAAGAATATAACTACTATAATACTGCCCCTATGTACAAGAATATGACTAATATAACACTGCTCCTATCTACAAGAATATGACTACTATAATACTGCACCTATAAACAAGCATATAACCACTATAATACTGCCCCTATGTACAAGAATATAACTATTATAATACTGCTCCTATGTGAAAGAATATAGCTACTATAATACTGCCCCTATGTACAAGAATATAACTACTATAATACTGCTCCTATGTACAAGAATATAACTGCTATAATACTGCGCTTATGTACAAGAATAGAACTACTATAATACTGCCCCTATGTACAAGAATATAACTACAATAATACTGCCCCCTATGTACAAGAATATAACTACTATAATACTGCTCCTATGTACAAGAATATAACTGCTATAATACTGCGCTTATGTACAAGAATAGAACTACTATAATACTGCCCCTATGTACAAGAATATAACTACAATAATACTGCCCCCTATGTACAAGAATATAACTACTATAATACTGCTCCTATGTACAAGAATATAACTGCTATAATACTGCGCTTATGTACAAGAATAGAACTACTATAATACTGCCCCTATGTACAAGAATATAACTACAATAATACTGCCCCCTATGAACAAGAATATAACTACTATAATACTGCCCCTATGTACAAGAATATAACTACTATAATACTGCCCTTATGTACAAGAATATAACTACTATAATACTGCCCCTATGTACAAGAATATAACTACTATAATACTGCCCCCTATGTACAAGAATATAACTACTATAATACTGCTCCTATGTACAAGAATATAACTACTATAATACTGCCCCCTATGTACAAGAATATAACTACTATAATACTGCTCCTATGTTCAAGAATATAACTACTATAATACTGCCTCTATATACAAGAATATAACTACTATAATACTGCCCACTATGTAAAAGAATATAACTATAATACTACCCCCTATGTACAAGAATATAACTACTATAATATTGCTCCTATGCACTAGAATATAACTACTATAATACTGCCTCTATGTACACGAATATAACTACTATAATACTGCCCCCTATGTACAAGAATATAACTACTATAATACTGCTCCTATGTAGTAGAATATAACTACTATAATACTGCTCCTATGTGCAAGAATATATCTACTATAATACTGCCCCAATGTACAAGAATATAACTACTATAATACTGCTCCCTATGTAAAAGAATATAACTATTATAATACTGCCCACTATGTACAAGAATATAACTATTATAATACTGATCCCTATGTACAAGAATATAACTACTATAATACTGCCGCTATGTACAAGAATATAACTATTATAATACTGCCCCCTATGCACAAGAATGTAACTATTATAATACTGCTCCTATGTACAAGAATATAACTACTAAAATAATACTCCTATGTACAAGAATATAACTAATATAATACTGCCACCTATGTACAAGAATAAAACTATTATAATACTTTCCCCTATGTACAAGAATATAACTACTATAATACTGCCCCTATGTACAAGAATATAACTACTATAATACTGCCCCTATGTACAAGAATATGACTAATATAACACTGCTCCTATGTACAAGAATATGACTACTATAATACTGCACCTATAAACAAGCATATAACCACTATAATACTGCCCCTATGTACAAGAATATAACTATTATAATACTGCTCCTATGTGAAAGAATATAACTACTATAATACTGCCCCTATGTACAAGAATATAACTACTATAATACTGCTCCTATGTACAAGAATATAACTGCTATAATACTGCGCTTATGTACAAGAATAGAACTACTATAATACTGCCCCTATGTACAAGAATATAACTACAATAATACTGCCCCCTATGTACAAGAATATAACTACTATAATACTGCTCCTATGTACAAGAATATAACTGCTATAATACTGCGCTTATGTACAAGAATAGTACTACTATAATACTGCCCCTATGTACAAGAATATAACTACAATAATACTGCCCCCTATGAACAAGAATATAACTACTATAATACTGCCCCATGTACAAGAATATAACTACTATAATACTGCCCTTATGTACAAGAATATAACTACTATAATACTGCCCCTATGTACAAGAATATAACTACTATAATACTGCCCCCTATGTACAAGAATATAACTACTATAATACTGCTCCTATGTACAAGAATATAACTACTATAATACTGCCCCCTATGTACAAGAATATAACTACTATAATACTGCTCCTATGTACAAGAATATAACTACTATAATACTGCCCCCTATGTACAAGAATATAACTACTATAATACTGCTCCTATGTTCAAGAATATAACTACTATAATACTGCCTCTATATACAAGAATATAACTACTATAATACTGCCCACTATGTAAAACAATATAACTATAATACTACCCCCTATGTACAAGAATATAACTACTATAATATTGCTCCTATGCACTAGAATATAACTACTATAATACTGCCTCTATGTACACGAATATAACTACTATAATACTGCCCCCTATGTACAAGAATATAACTACTATAATACTGCTCCTATGTAGTAGAATATAACTACTATAATACTGCTCCTATGTGCAAGAATATATCTACTATAATACTGCCCCAATGTACAAGAATATAACTACTATAATACTGCTCCCTATGTAAAAGAATATAACTATTATAATACTGCCCACTATGTACAAGAATATAACTGTTATAATACTGCTCCCTATGTACAAGAATATAACTACTATAATACTGCTGCTATGTACAAGAATATAACTATTATAATACTGCCCCCTATGCACAAGAATGTAACTATTATAATACTGCTCCTATGTACAAGAATATAACTACTATAATACTGCTCCTATGTACAAGAATATAACTAATATAATACTGCCCCCTATGTACAAGAATAAAACTATTATAATACTTTCCCCTATGTACAAGAATATAACTACTATAATACTGCCCCCTATGTACAAGAATATAACTACTATAATACTGCTCCTATGTACAAAAATATAACTACTATAATACTGCCCCTATGTACAAGAATATAACTACTATAATACTGCTCCTATGTACAAGAATATAACTACTACAATACTGCCTCTATATACAAGAATATAACTACTATAATACTGCCCACTATGTAAAAGAATATAACTATAATACTACCCCCTATGTACAAGAATATAACTACTATAATATTGCTCCTATGCACTAGAATATAACTACTATAATACTGCCTCAATGTACAAGAATATAACTACTATAATACTGCCCCCTATGTACAAGAATATAACTACTATAATACTGCTCCTATGTAGTAGAATATAACTACTATAATACTGCTCCTATGTGAAAGAATATATCTACTATAATACTGCCCCAATGTACAAGAATATAACTACTATAATACTGCTCCCTATGTAAAAGAATATAACTATTATAATACTGCCCACTATGTACAAGAATATAACTATTATAATACTGCCCCCTATGTACAAGAATATAACTACTATAATACTGCCGCTATGTACAAGAATATAACTATTACAATACTTTCCCCTATGTACAAGAATATAACTACTATAATACTGCCCCTATGTACAAGAATATAACTACTATAATACTGCCCCTATGTATAAGAATAAAACTACTATAATACTGCCCCTATGTACAAGAATATAACTACTATAATACTGCCCCTATGTACAAGAATATGACTAATATAACACTGCTCCTATGTACAAGAATATGACTACTATAATACTGCACCTATAAACAAGTATATAACCACTATAATACTGCCCCTATGTACAAGAATATAACTATTATAATACTGCTCCTATGTGAAAGAATATAACTACTATAATACTGCCCCTATGTACAAGAATATAACTACTATAATACTGATCCTATGTACAAGAATATAACTACTATAATACTGCCCCCTATGTACAAGAATATAACTACTATAATACTGCCCCTATGTACAAGAATATAACTACAATAATACTGCCCCCTATGTACAAGAATATAACTACTATAATACTGCTCCTATGTACAAGAATATAACTGCTATAATACTGCGCTTATGTACAAGAATAGAACTACTATAATACTGCCCCTATGTACAAGAATATAACTACAATAATACTGCCCCCTATGTACAAGAATATAACTACTATAATACTGCCCCCATGTACAAGAATATAACTGCAATAATACTGCCCATATGTACAAGAATATAACTACTATAACACTGCCCCTATGTACAAGAATATAACCACTATAACACTGCCCTTATGTACAGGAATATAACTACTATAATACTGCCCCTTATGTACAAGAATATAACTACTATAATACTGCTCCTACGTACAAGAATATAACTACTATAACACTGCCCCTATGTACAAGAATATAAATACTATAATACTGCCCCTATGTACAAGAATATAACTACTATAATACTGCCCCTATGTACAAGAATATAACTACTATAATACTGCTCCTACATACAAGAAATAACTACTGTAATACTGCCCCTATGTACAAGAATATAACTACTATAATACTGCCCTCTATGTACAAGAATATAACTACTATAATACTGCTCCTACGTAGTAGAATATAACTACTATAATACTGCTCCTATGTGCAAGAATATATCTACTATAATACTGCCCCAATGTACAAGAATATAACTACTATAATACTGCTCCCTATGTAAAAGAATATAACTATTATAACACTGCCCACTATGTACAAGAATATAACTATTATAATACTGCCCCCTATGTACAAGAATATAACTACTATAATACTGCCGCTATGTACAAGAATATAACTATTATAATACTGCCCCCTATGCACAAGAATGTAACTATTATAATACTGCTCCTATGTACAAGAATATAACTACTATAATACTGCTCCTATGTACAAGAATATAACTAATATAATACTGCCCCCTATGTACAAGAATAAAACTATTATAATACTTTCCCCTATGTACAAGAATATAACTACTATAATACTGCCCCTATGTACAAGAATATAACTACTATAATACTGCCCCTATGTATAAGAATAAAACTACTATAATACTGCCCCTATGTACAAGAATATAACTACTATAATACTGCCCCTATGTACAAGAATATGACTACTATAATACTGCACCTATAAACAAGCATATAACCACTATAATATTGCCCCTATGTACAAGAATATAACTATTATAATACTGCTCCTATGTGAAAGAATACAACTACTATAATACTGCCCCTATGTACAAGAATATAACTACTATAATACTGCTCCTATGTACAAGAATATAACTGCTATAATACTGCGCTTATGTACAGGAATAGAACTACTATAATACTGCCCCTATGTACAAGAATATAACTACAATAATACTGCCCCCTATGTACAAGAATATAACTACTATAATACTGCTCCTATGTACAAGAATATAACTGCTATAATACTGCGCTTATGTACAAGAATAGAACTACTATAATACTGCCCCTATGTACAAGAATATAACTACAATAATACTGCCCCCTATGAACAAGAATATAACTACTATAATACTGCCCCATGTACAAGAATATAACTACTATAATACTGCCCTTATGTACAAGAATATAACTACTATAATACTGCCCCTATGTACAAGAATATAACTACTATAATACTGCCCCCTATGTACAAGAATATAACTACTATAATACTGCTCCTATGTACAAGAATATAACTACTATAATACTGCCCCCTATGTACAAGAATATAACTACTATAATACTGCTCCTATGTACAAGAATATAACTACTATAATACTGCCTCTATATACAAGAATATAACTACTATAATACTGCCCACTATGTAAAAGAATATAACTATAATACTACCCCCTATGTACAAGAATATAACTACTATAATATTGCTCCTATGCACTAGAATATAACTACTATAATACTGCCTCTATGTACAAGAATATAACTACTAAAATACTGCTCCTATGTAGTAGAATATAACTACTATAATACTGCTCCTATGTGCAAGAATATATCTACTATAATACTGCCCCAATGTACAAGAATATAACTACTATAATACTGCTCCCTATGTAAAAGAATATAACTATTATAATACTGCCCACTATGTACAAGAATATAACTATTATAATACTGCCCCCTATGTACAAGAATATAACTACTATAATACTGCCGCTATGTACAAGAATATAACTATTATAATACTTTCCCCTATGTACAAGAATATAACTACTATAATACTGCCCCTATGTACAAGAATATAACTACTATAATACTGCCCCTATGTACAAGAATATGACTAATATAACACTGCTCCTATGTACAAGAATATGACTACTATAATACTGCACCTATAAACAAGTATATAACCACTATAATACTGCCCCTATGTACAAGAATATAACTATTATAATACTGCTCCTATGTGAAAGAATATAACTACTATAATACTGCCCCTATGTACAAGAATATAACTACTATAATACTGATCCTATGTACAAGAATATAACTGCTATAATACTGCGCTTATGTACAAGAATAGAACTACTATAATACTGCCCCTATGTACAAGAATATAACTACAATAATACTGCCCCTTATGTACAAGAATATAACTACTATAATACTGCTCCTATGTACAAGAATATAACTGCTATAATACTGCGCTTATGTACAAGAATAGAACTACTATAATACTGCCCCTATGTACAAGAATATAACTACAATAATACTGCCCCCTATGTACAAGAATATAACTACTATAATACTGCCCCATGTACAAGAATATAACTGCAATAATACTGCCCATATGTACAAGAATATAACTACTATAACACTGCCCCTATGTACAAGAATATAACCACTATAACACTGCCCTTATGTACAGGAATATAACTACTATAATACTGCCCCTTATGTACAAGAATATAACTACTATAATACTGCTCCTACGTACAAGAATATAACTACTATAACACTGCCCCTATGTACAAGAATATAAATACTATAATACTGCCCCTATGTACAAGAATATAACTACTATAATACTGCCCCTATGTACAAGAATATAACTACTATAATACTGCTCCTACATACAAGAAATAACTACTGTAATACTGCCCCTATGTACAAGAATATAACTACTATAATACTGCCCTCTATGTACAAGAATATAACTACTATAATACTGCTCCTATGTACAAGAATATAACTACTATAATACTGCCCCTATGTACAAGAATATAACTACTATAATACTGCCCCCTATGTACAAGAATATAACTACTATAATACTGCTCCTATGTACAAAAATATAACTACTATAATACTGCCCCTTATGTACAAGAATATAACTACTATAATACTGCTCCTATGTACAAGAATATAACTGCTATAATACTGCGCTTATGTACAAGAATAGAACTACTATAATACTGCCCCTATGTACAAGAATATAACTACAATAATACTGCCCCCTATGTACAAGAATATAACTACTATAATACTGCCCCTATGTACAAGAATATAACTACTATAATACTGCTCCTATATACAAGAAATAACTACTGTAATACTGCCCCTATGTACAAGAATATAACTACTATAATACTGCCCCCTATGTACAAGAATATAACTACTATAATACTGCTCCTATGTACAAGAATATAACTACTATAATACTGCCCCCTATGTACAAAAATATAACTATTATAATACTGCTCCTATGTACAAGAATATAACTACTATAATACTGCCTCTATATACAAGAATATAACTACTATAATACTGCCCACTATGTAAAAGAATATAACTATAATACTACCCCCTATGTACAAGAATATAACTACTATAATATTGCTCCTATGCACTAGAATATAACAACTATAATACTGCCTCTATGTACAAGAATATAACTACTATAATACTGCCCCTATGTACAAGAATATAACTACTATAATACTGCTCCTATGTAGTAGAATATAACTACTATAATTCTGCTCCTATGTGCAAGAATATATCTACTATAATACTGTTCCCTATGTAAAAGAATATAACTATTATAATACTGCCCACTATGTACAACAATATAACTATTATAATACTGCCCCCTATGTACAAGAATATAACTACTATAATACTGCCGCTATGTACAAGAATATAACTAATATAATACTGCCCCCTATGTACAAGAATAAAACTATTATAAAACTTTCCCCTATGTACAAGAATATAACTACTATAATACTGCCCCTATGTACAAGAATATAACTACTATAATACTGCCCCTATGTATAAGAATAAAACTACTATAATACTGCCCCTAAGTACAAGAATATAACTACTATAATACTGCCCCTATGTACAAGAATATGACTAATATAACACTGCTCCTATGTACAAGAATATGACTACTATAATACTGCACCAATAAACAAGTATATAACTACTATAATACTGCCCCTATGTACAAGAATATAACTATTATAATACTGCTCCTATGTGAAAGAATATAACTACTATAATACTGCCCCTATGTACAAGAATATAACTACTATAATACTGCTCCTATACACAAGAGTATAACTACTATAATACTGCCCCTATGTACAAGAATATAACTACTATAATACTGCCCCTATGTACAAGAATATAACTACTATAATACTGCTCCTATGTACAAGAATATTACTGCTATAATACTGCCCCTTATGTACAAGAATATAACTACTATAATACTGCTCCAATGTACAAGAATATAACTGCTATAATACTGCGCTTATGTACAAGAATAGAACTACTATAATACTGCCCCTATGTACAAGAATATAACTACAATAATACTGCCCCCTATGTACAAGATTATAAATACTATAATACTGCCCCTATGTACAAGAATATAACTACTATAATACTTCTCCTATATATAAGAAATAACTACTGTAATACTGCCCCTATGTACAAGAATATAACTACTATAATACTGCCCCCTATGTACAAGAATATAACTACTATAATACTGCTCCTATGTACAAGAATATAACTACTATAATACTGCCTCTATATACAAGAATATAACTACTATAATACTGCCCACTATGTAAAAGAATATAACTATAATACTACCCCCTATGTACAAGAATATAACTACTATAATATTGCTCCTATGCACTAGAATATAACTACTATAATACTGCCTCTATGTACAAGAATATTACTACTATAATACTGCCCCCTATGTACAAGAATATAACTACTATAATACTGCTCCTATGTAGTAGAATATAACTACTATAATATTGCCCCAATGTACAAGAATATAACTACTATAATACTGCTCCCTATGTAAAAGAATATAACTATTATAATACTGCCCACTATGTACAAGAATATAACTATTATAATACTGCCCCCTATGTACAAGAATATAACTACTATAATACTGCCGCTATGTACAAGAATATAACTATTATAATACTGCCCCCTATGCACAAAAATGTAACTATTATAATACTGCTCCTATGTACAAGAATATAACTACTATAATACTGCTCCTATGTACAAGAATAGAACTAATATAATACTGCCCCCTATGTACAAGAATAAAACTATTATGATACTTTCCCCTATGTACAAGAATATAACTACTATAATACTGCCCCTATGTACAAGAATATAACTACTATAATACTGCCCCTATGTATAAGAATAAAACTACTATAATACTGCCCCTATGTACAAGAATATAACTACTATAATACTGCCCCTATGTACAAGAATATGACTAATATAACACTGCTCCTATGTACAAGAATATGACTACTATAATACTGCACCAATAAACAAGTATATAACTACTATAATACTGCCCGTATGTACAAGAATATAACTATTATAATACTGCTCCTATGTGAAAGAATATAACTACTATAATACTGCCCCTATGTACAAGAATATAACTACTATAATACTGCTCCTATACACAAGAGTATAACTACTATAATACTGCCCCTATGTACAAGAATATAACTACTATAATACTGCCCCTATGTACAAGAATATAACTACTATAATATTGCTCCTATGTACAAGAATATAACTGCTATAATACTGCCCCCTATGTACAAGAATATAACTACTATAATACTGCCCACTATGTAAAAGAATATAACTATAATACTACCCCCTATGTACAAGAATATAACTACTATAATATTGCTCCTATGCACTAGAATATAACAACTATAATACTGCCTCTATGTACAAGAATATAACTACTATAATACTGCCCCTATGTACAAGAATATAACTACTATAATACTGCTCCTATGTAGTAGAATATAACTACTATAATTCTGCTCCTATGTGCAAGAATATATCTACTATAATACTGTTCCCTATGTAAAAGAATATAACTATTATAATACTGCCCACTATGTACAACAATATAACTATTATAATACTGCCCCCTATGTACAAGAATATAACTACTATAATACTGCCGCTATGTACAAGAATATAACTAATATAATACTGCCCCCTATGTACAAGAATAAAACTATTATAATACTTTCCCCTATGTACAAGAATATAACTACTATAATACTGCCCCTATGTACAAGAATATAACTACTATAATACTGCCCCTATGTATAAGAATAAAACTACTATAATACTGCCCCTAAGTACAAGAATATAACTACTATAATACTGCCCCTATGTACAAGAATATGACTAATATAACACTGCTCCTATGTACAAGAATATGACTACTATAATACTGCACCAATAAACAAGTATATAACTACTATAATACTGCCCCTATGTACAAGAATATAACTATTATAATACTGCTCCTATGTGAAAGAATATAACTACTATAATACTGCCCCTATGTACAAGAATATAACTACTATAATACTGCTCCTATACACAAGAGTATAACTACTATAATACTGCCCCTATGTACAAGAATATAACTACTATAATACTGCCCCTATGTACAAGAATATAACTACTATAATACTGCTCCTATGTACAAGAATATTACTGCTATAATACTGCCCCTTATGTACAAGAATATAACTACTATAATACTGCTCCAATGTACAAGAATATAACTGCTATAATACTGCGCTTATGTACAAGAATAGAACTACTATAATACTGCCCCTATGTACAAGAATATAACTACAATAATACTGCCCCCTATGTACAAGATTATAAATACTATAATACTGCCCCTATGTACAAGAATATAACTACTATAATACTTCTCCTATATACAAGAAATAACTACTGTAATACTGCCCCTATGTACAAGAATATAACTACTATAATACTGCCCCCTATGTACAAGAATATAACTACTATAATACTGCTCCTATGTACAAGAATATAACTACTATAATACTGCCTCTATATACAAGAATATAACTACTATAATACTGCCCACTATGTAAAAGAATATAACTATAATACTACCCCCTATGTACAAGAATATAACTACTATAATATTGCTCCTATGCACTAGAATATAACTACTATAATACTGCCTCTATGTACAAGAATATTACTACTATAATACTGCCCCCTATGTACAAGAATATAACTACTATAATACTGCTCCTATGTAGTAGAATATAACTACTATAATATTGCCCCAATGTACAAGAATATAACTACTATAATACTGCTCCCTATGTAAAAGAATATAACTATTATAATACTGCCCACTATGTACAAGAATATAACTATTATAATACTGCCCCCTATGTACAAGAATATAACTACTATAATACTGCCGCTATGTACAAGAATATAACTATTATAATACTGCCCCCTATGCACAAAAATGTAACTATTATAATACTGCTCCTATGTACAAGAATATAACTACTATAATACTGCTCCTATGTACAAGAATAGAACTAATATAATACTGCCCCCTATGTACAAGAATAAAACTATTATGATACTTTCCCCTATGTACAAGAATATAACTACTATAATACTGCCCCTATGTACAAGAATATAACTACTATAATACTGCCCCTATGTATAAGAATAAAACTACTATAATACTGCCCCTATGTACAAGAATATAACTACTATAATACTGCCCCTATGTACAAGAATATGACTAATATAACACTGCTCCTATGTACAAGAATATGACTACTATAATACTGCACCAATAAACAAGTATATAACTACTATAATACTGCCCGTATGTACAAGAATATAACTATTATAATACTGCTCCTATGTGAAAGAATATAACTACTATAATACTGCCCCTATGTACAAGAATATAACTACTATAATACTGCTCCTATACACAAGAGTATAACTACTATAATACTGCCCCTATGTACAAGAATATAACTACTATAATACTGCCCCTATGTACAAGAATATAACTACTATAATATTGCTCCTATGTACAAGAATATAACTGCTATAATACTGCCCCCTATGTACAAGAATATAACTACTATAATACTGCTCCTATGTACAAGAATATAACTGCTATAATACTGCGCTTACGTACAAGAATAGAACTACTATTATACTGCCCCTATGTACAAGAATATAACTACAATAATACTGCCCCCTATGTACAAGAATATAACTACTATAATACTTCCCCCATGTACAAGAATATAACTGCAATAATACTGCCCATATGTACAAGAATATAACTACTATAACACTGCCTCTATGTACAAGAATATAACTACCATAATACTGCCCTTATGTACAGGAATATAACTACTATAATACTGCCCCCTATGTACAAGAATATAACTACTATAATACTGCTCCTACGTACAAGAATATAACTACTATAACACTGCCCCTATGTACAAGAATATAACTACTATAATACTGCCCCTATGTACAAGAATATAACTACTATAATACTGCCCCTATGTACAATAATATAACTACTATAATACTGCCCCTATGTACAAGAATATAACTACTATAATACTGCTCCTATATACAAGAAATAACTACTGTAATACTGCCCCTATGTACAAGAATATAACTACTATAATACTGCCCTCTATGTACAAGAATATAACTACTATAATACTGCTCCTATGTACAAGAATATAACTACTATAATACTGCCCCTATGTACAAGAATATAACTACTGTAATACTGCCCCCAATGTACAAGAATATAACTACTATAATACTGCTCCTATGTACAAGAATATAACTACTATAATACTGCCTCTATATACAAGAATATAACTACTATAATACTGCCCCCAATGTACAAGAATATAACTACTATAATACTGCTCCTATGTACAAGAATATAACTACTATAATACTGCCTCTATATACAAGAATATAACTACTATAATACTGCCCACTATGTAAAAGAATATAACTATAATACTACCCCCTATGTACAAGAATATAACTACTATAATATTGCTCCTATGCACTAGAATATAACTACTATAATACTGCCTCTATGTACAAGAATAAAACTACTATAATACTGCCCCCTATGTACAAGAATATAACTACTATAATACTGCTCCTATGTAGTAGAATATAACTACTATAATACTGCTCCTATGTGCAAGAATATATGTACTATAATACTGCCCCCTATGTACAAGAATATAACTACTATAATACTGCTCCTATGTACAAGAATATAACTACTATAATACTGCTCCCTATGTAAAAGAACATAACTGTTATAATACTGCCCACTATGTACAAGAATATAACTGCTATAATACTGCCCCTATGTACAAGAATATAACTACAATAATACTGCTCCTATGTACAAGAATATAACTACTATAATACTGCTCCTATGTACAAGAATATAACTACTATAATACTGCCCCTATGTACAAGAATATAACTACTATAATACTGCTCCTATGTACAAGAATATAACTGCTATAATACTGCCCCCTATGTACAAGAATATAACTACTATAATACTGCTCCTATGTACAAGAATATAACTGCTATAATACTGCGCTTACGTACAAGAATAGAACTACTATTATACTGCCCCTATGTACAAGAATATAACTACAATAATACTGCCCCCTATGTACAAGAATATAACTGCAATAATACTGCCCATATGTACAAGAATATAACTACTATAACACTGCCTCTATGTACAAGAATATAACTACCATAATACTGCCCTTATGTACAGGAATATAACTACTATAATACTGCCCCCTATGTACAAGAATATAACTACTATAATACTGCTCCTACGTACAAGAATATAACTACTATAACACTGCCCCTATGTACAAAAATATAACTACTATAATACTGCCCCTATGTACAAGAATATAACTACTATAATACTGCCCCTATGTACAATAATATAACTACTATAATACTGCCCCTATGTACAAGAATATAACTACTATAATACTGCTCCTATATACAAGAAATAACTACTGTAATACTGCCCCTATGTACAAGAATATAACTACTATAATACTGCCCTCTATGTACAAGAATATAACTACTATAATACTGCTCCTATGTACAAGAATATAACTACTATAATACTCCCCCTATGTACAAGAATATAACTACTGTAATACTGCCCCCAATGTACAAGAATATAACTACTATAATACTGCTCCTATGTACAAGAATATAACTACTATAATACTGCCTCTATATACAAGAATATAACTACTATAATACTGCCCCCAATGTACAAGAATATAACTACTATAATACTGCTCCTATGTACAAGAATATAACTACTATAATACTGCCTCTATATACAAGAATATAACTACTATAATACTGCCCACTATGTAAAAGAATATAACTATAATACTACCCCCTATGTACAAGAATATAACTACTATAATATTGCTCCTATGCACTAGAATATAACTACTATAATACTGCCTCTATGTACAAGAATAAAACTACTATAATACTGCCCCCTATGTACAAGAATATAACTACTATAATACTGCTCCTATGTAGTAGAATATAACTACTATAATACTGCTCCTATGTGCAAGAATATATGTACTATAATACTGCCCCCTATGTACAAGAATATAACTACTATAATACTGCTCCTATGTACAAGAATATAACTACTATAATACTGCTCCCTATGTAAAAGAACATAACTATTATAATACTGCCCACTATGTACAAGAATATAACTATTATAATACTGCTCCCTATGTAAAAGAATATAACTATTATAATACTGCCCCCTATGTACAAGAATATAACTACTATAATACTGCCGCTATGTACAAGAATATAACTACTATAATACTGCCCCTATGTACAAGAATATGACTAATATAACACTGATCCTATGTACAAGAATATAACTACTATAATACTGCTCCTATGTACAAGAATAAAACTATTATAATACTTTCCCCTATGTACAAGAATATAACTACTATAATACTGCTCCTATGTGCAAGAATATAACTACTATAATACTGCCCCCTATGTACAAGAATATAGCTACTATAATACTGCCTCTATGTACAAGAATAAAACTACTATAATACTGCCCCCTATGTACAAGAATATAACTACTATAATACTGCTCCTATGTAGTAGAATATAACTACTATAATACTGCTCCTATGTGCAAGAATATATCTACTATAATACTGCCCCCTATGTACAAGAATATAACTACTATAATACTGCTCCTATGTACAAGAATATAACTACTATAATACTGCTCCCTATGTAAAAGAATATAACTATTATAATACTGCCCACTATGTACAAGAATATAACTATTATAATACTGCTCCCTATGTAAAAGAATATAACTATTATAATACTGCCCCTATGTACAAGAATATAACTACTATAATACTGCTCCCTATGTAAAAGAATATAAATATTATAATACTGCCCACTATGTACAAGAATATAACTACTATAATACTGCTCCCTTTGTAAAAGAATATAACTATTATAATACTGCTCCCTATGTAAAAGAATATAAATATTATAATACTGCCCACTATGTACAAGAATATAACTACTATAATACTGCCCCCTATGTACAAGAATATAACTCCTATAATACTGCCCCCTATGTACAAGAATATGACTAATATAACACTGCTCCTATGTACAAGAATATAACTACTATAATACTGCTCCTATGTACAAGAATATGACTAATATAACACTGCTCCTATGTACAAGAATGTAACTACTATAATACTGCCCCCTATAGACAAGTATGCTGAGCGGACGG
Organism: Dendrobates tinctorius; assembly: GCF_039654945.1. Lineage (NCBI taxonomy): Eukaryota > Metazoa > Chordata > Amphibia > Anura > Dendrobatidae > Dendrobates > Dendrobates tinctorius. The sequence goes on from NW_027361763.1 coordinate 11,468,567, forward strand.
AGCAGGTGCGGGGGCCGGTTTGGGGGAAACGTCTCGGGGAGCGGACGTTTATGCGGGTTTCCCTTTCCCACCCTGCAGTGCGGCCTCTGAGAGCTGATACATGAGTAATGCAGCAGATGTTCCTAGTGCTGCTCCATGTGAGCGGCTACAAGGTCACCCAGCTGCTGGCATTACCACACACAGGGCCTGGGGGTTATATTAACCCAGTCACTGCCTGCTCCATCGGCTGGTGCCCTTACCACACAGGGGGTCTGTCCACTGGCAGGGTGAATTAACCCAATCACTGCCAGGACACCATGGAGTCATTACTGCATGCAGGCTTATAGACGAGAAGGGTTAAATTCTCCCCATCACTTGCGGTACTAGCATCCTGGGAACCTTCACACAATCCCTCTGCTGGTAGGACTCGCTGCTCCTCCTTTTTCGGCTGCATTGATCTTTTTTTCTAACTAGATCCAGACATCGTTATTTTATTGCCTTTCTTTATATAGAAAGTGGGAACAGATCCTAGATCTGGAGACAGATAACGCTCAGCGGAGAACCTCACCCTCCGACGCGCGCTGGATTGTTGGGTGAAATAGGTTTGGTTTTTGGGGTTTTATTTCCTTTTCTTTAACTCCAGGAAGCGGAATGACTTTATGTTTTGTTTTTTATTTTTTAAGACTTTAAAAAACTGTCAGGATTCTCTGTTGCCAGTTGCAGAAGTATGCGATTTGCCTGCATGCAGTCACATGCCGACAAGACGTGCACAGCCTCTCTCAACATAAGCTAACTGAGCAAGGCTGGATACGTCTAGTCGGCATGTGACCCGAAGTATGCAAATCACATAATAAGTGTCACATGACCTCCAGAATATCCTGATAATGTGCGCACTGTGATGATTCACATTGATTCTACTCTCTCTACATCGTTTCTTTCCGCCCCTAAATGTGTGACTGCGCATGCTGACAGAAAGAAAAAACTATCCGGGGGTCCTAATTTTCTTGAGAGGTCGGAGACCAGGACGTCTTCCTGTTTTCAAGATATTCCAGAAAATTTGGAGAGTGTGAACGAACACCATGGATTATTGATTTGTGGGATCAGACATGATGGGGACGTTCGAGTCAGGACCAGGGGTTACACGCGTTTCTGGCTTTACAAGTTTTCCGACACGGAGAGAGAAGATGGCGTCTCTGGAGTCCACGCGTTTCACACATTTGTTGTGTCCAAGTATATGAACACGCAGGCGCCACGTCTTACAAGATACGGTATATAATCGGGAGCCGCATCGTCAGGCCGCGACTATTAAGGGTTTCCGTGCGCAGGTTAACAAGTAAGGGAAAAAAGAAAGTAGGTCATATCTAGTGCCAATCTCACTGCCAAAAGAAGTCTGGATGACTCCCAAGATCCGTGCTAGTAATTGCCTTAAGAAATACAACGGAAAGATGAGTCTGAGCGTGATCCATGGGAACTACCACAGCGATGGCAGCCAGTACACATATAATGAGCGCAGCTCTGGAGTACAATACAGGATGTAAGTAATGTAATGTATGTAAACAGTGACTGCACCAGCAGAATAGTGAGTGCAGCTCTGGAGTACAATACTGAATGTAACTCAGGATCAGTAATGTGATGTATGTACACAGTGACTGCACCAGCAGAATAGTGAGTGCAGCTCTGGAGTACAATACAGAATGTAACTCAGGATCAGTAATGTGATGTATGTACACAGTGACTGCACCCGCAGAATAGTGAGTGCAGCTCTGGAGTCTAATACAGAATGTAACTCAGGATCAGTAATGTAATGTATGTACACAGTGACTGCACCCGCAGAATAGTGAGTGCAGCTCTGGAGTCTAATACAGGATGTAACTCAGGATCAGTAATGTAATGTATGTACACAGTGACTGCACCACCAGAATAGTGAGTGCAGCTCTGGAGTCTAATACAGGATGTAACTCAGGATCAGTAATGTAATGTATGTACACAGTGACTGCACCAGCAGAATAGTGAGTGCAGCTCTGGAGTACAATACAGAATGTAACTCAGGATCAGTAATGTGATGTATGTACACAGTGACTGCACCCGCAGAATAGTGAGTGCAGCTCTGGGGTATAATACAGGATGTAACTCAGGATCAGTAATGTAATGTATCTACACAGTGACTGCACCAGCAGAATAGTGAGTGCAGCTCTGGAGTCTAATACAGGATGTAACTCAGGATCAGTAATGTAATGTATGTACACAGTGACTGCACCCCTGAGGATAATACAGGATGTAACTCAGGATCAGTAATGTATGTACACAGTGACTGCACCAGCAGAATAGTGAGTGCAGCTCTGGGGTATAATACAGGATGTAACTCAGGATCAGTAATGTAATGTATGTACACAGTGACTGCACCAGCAGAATAGTGAGTGCAGCTCTGGAGTACAATACAGAATGTAACTCAGGATCAGTAATGTGATGTATGTACACAGTGACTGCACCAGCAGAATAGTGAGTGCAGCTCTGGAGTACAATACAGAATGTAACTCAGGATCAGTAATGTATTGTATGTACAGTACACAGTGACTGCACCAGCAGAATAGTGAGTGCAGCTCTGGAGTACAATACTGAATGTAATTCAGGATCAGTAATGTGATGTATGTACACAGTGACTGCACCAGCAGAATAGTGAGTGCAGCTCTGGAATACAATACAGAATGTAACTCAGGATCAGTAATGTGATGTATGTACACAGTGACTGCACCAGCAGAATAGTGAGTGCAGCTCTGGAGTCTAATACAGGATGTAACTCAGGATCAGTAATGTAATGTATGTACACAGTGACTGCACCCCTGAGGATAATACAGGATGTAACTCAGGATCAGTAATGTATGTACACAGTGACTGCACCAGCAGAATAGTGAGTGCAGCTCTGGGGTATAATACAGGATGTAACTCAGGATCAGTAATGTAATGTATGTACACAGTGACTGCACCCCTGAGGATAATACAGGATGTAACTCAGGATCAGTAATGTATGTACACAGTGACTGCACCAGCAGAATAGTGAGTGCAGCTCTGGGGTATAATACAGGATGTAACTTAGGATCAGTAATGTAATGTATGTACACAGTGACTGCACCAGCAGAATAGTGAGTGCAGCTCTGGAGTACAATACAGAATGTAACTCAGGATCAGTAATGTGATGTATGTACACAGTGACTGGACCAGCAGAATAGTGAGTGCAGCTCTGGAGTACAATACAGAATGTAACTCAGGATCAGTAATGTATTGTATGTACAGTACACAGTGACTGCACCAGCAGAATAGTGAGTGCAGCTCTGGAGTACAATACTGAATGTAATTCAGGATCAGTAATGTGATGTATGTACACAGTGACTGCACCAGCAGAATAGTGAGTGCAGCTCTGGAGTACAATACAGAATGTAACTCGGGATCAGTAATGTGATGTATGTACACAGTGACTGCACCCGCAGAATAGTGAGTGCAGCTCTGGAGTATAATACAGGATGTAACTCAGGATCAGTAATGTAATTTATCTACACAGTGACTGCACCAGCAGAATAGTGAGTGCAGCTCTGGAGTCTAATACAGGATGTAACTCAGGATCAGTAATGTAATGTATGTACACAGTGATTGCACCAGCAGAATAGTGAGTGCAGCTCTGGAGTCTAATACAGGATGTAACTCAGGATCAGTAATGTAATGTATGTACACAGTGACTGCACCAGCAGAATAGTGAGTGCAGCTCTGGAGTCTAATATAGGATGTAACTCAGGATCAGTAATGTAATGTATGTACACAGTGACTGCACCACCAGAATAGTGAGTGCAGCTCTGGAGTCTAATACAGGATGTAACTCAGGATCAGTAATGTAATGTATGTACACAGTGACTGCACCAGCAGAATAGTGAGTGCAGCTCTGGAGTACAATACAGAATGTAACTCAGGATCAGTAATGTGATGTATGTACACAGTGACTGCACCCGCAGAATAGTGAGTGCAGCTCTGGGGTATAATACAGGATGTAACTCAGGATCAGTAATGTAATGTATCTACACAGTGACTGCACCAGCAGAATAGTGAGTGCAGCTCTGGAGTCTAATACAGGATGTAACTCAGGATCAGTAATGTAATGTATGTACACAGTGACTGCACCCCTGAGGATAATACAGGATGTAACTCAGGATCAGTAATGTAATGTATGTACACAGTGACTGCACCCCTGAGGATAATACAGGATGTAACTCAGGATCAGTAATGTAATGTATGTACACAGTGACTGCACCAGCAGAATAGTGAGTGCAGCTCTGGGGTATAATACAGGATGTAACTCAGGATCAGTAATGTAATGTATGTACACAGTGACTGCACCAGCAGAATAGTGAGTGCAGCTCTGGGGTATAATACAGGATGTAACTCTGGATCAGTACAGGGTCAGTAATGTTATAGACTTGCGAAGTTACACAGCTTTATGTAGATTATATCTAAATATAATTGCACAACGGTGCTTAAATGTGGACTTGTCCTTTTAATAAAAGAGCTATTTATTTCTTAACCGTATCCGTACCTTTTAATTATCAGAGTTTGGGAAGGTAATTTTTGTCCCCACATCTAACAGATGAAGCCCCGGAGGGCACAGAGCAGCTATAAACCCCACAGAGTTGCACTGTCTTATTCATACGGCGGTGCACACAAGTCCCCTCTATCTGTGCTGCAGAGCTGCACTTCCCCCGGTTCTGCTGAATGAGGTTATAGAAAAATGTGATCAGGATGGAATGATCTGACGCATATGAAATGAAGCACTGACAACTGGCCTCTTGAGGGACTCCGCATGCCAAGCATCGCTGCCCCAGTCCCACGCCGGCTATACAGATCACCTACGTACAATATTAACTCTCACATGAATTGATGCCCTCTGTCATGCAGGGTGCAGAGGTTTTATCCCATCGGTGCCATGGTGCATAAGGGGGTAAAGCCCTGATTCAGAAGTAGTGGAGCCCAGGAGCCTCATCCTCCCATGTCATCCCCTGCTGTTTCAGTGTCCGGGGATACTTGGAGTGAACCTGGAGTCAGGAACTTTCCAAGTTTTCCACTCAGCGTTTCTCCATTCTGTATCTTATATTCACATCTAGAGTTGCATCTAGAATTCTGCTGGTTTCTTCTTAGCGCTGACTTCAGTTCTAATACTTTGGGTCCTTTTATAGGGTATCGTGGGGAACTTGTGTATCATTATAGGGTATCGTGGAGGAATTGTGTATCATTATAGGGTATCGTGGAGGACTTGTGTATCATTATAGGGTATCGTGGGGGACTTGTACATCATTATAGGGTATCGTGGGGGACTTGTGTATCATTATAGGGTATCGTGGGGAACTTGTGTATCATTATAGGGTATCGTGGAGGAATTGTGTATCATTATAGGGTATCGTGGGGGACTTGTACATCATTATAGGGTATCGTGGGGGACTTGTGTATCATTATAGGGTATCGTGGAGGAATTGTGTATCATTATAGGGTATCGTGGGGGACTTGTGTATCATTATAGGGTATCGTGGAGGACTTGTGTATCATTATAGGGTATCGTGGAGGAATTGTGTATCATTATAGGGTATCGTGGAGGACTTGTGTATCATTATAGGGTATCGTGGGGGACTTGTACATCATTATAGGGTATCGTGGGGAACTTGTGTATCATTATAGGGTATCGTGGGGGACTTGTGTATCATTATAGGGTATCGTGGAGGAATTGTGTATCATTATAGGGTATCGTGGAGGAATTGTGTATCATTATAGGGTATCGTGGGGAACTTGTGTATCATTATAGGGTATCGTGGGGGACTTGTGTATCATTATAGGGTATCGTGGGGGACTTGTACATCATTATAGGGTATCGTGGGGGACTTGTGTATCATTATAGGGTATCGTGGAGGAATTGTGTATCATTATAGGGTATCGTGGAGGAATTGTGTATCATTATAGGGTATCGTGGAGGAATTGTGTATCATTATAGGGTATCGTGGAGGAATTGTGTATCATTATAGGGTATCGTGGGGGACTTGTACATCATTATAGGGTATCGTGGGGGACTTGTGTATCATTATAGGGTATCGTGGAGGAATTGTGTATCATTATAGGGTATCGTGGAGGACTTGTGTATCATTATAGGGTATCGTGGGGAACTTGTGTATCATTATAGGGTACCGTGGAGGAATTGTGTATCATTATAGGGTATCGTGGAGGAATTGTGTATCATTATAGGGTATCGTGGGGAACTTGTGTATCATTATAGGGTACCGTGGAGGAATTGTGTATCATTATAGGGTATCGTGGGGAACTTGTGTATCATTATAGGGTATCGTGGAGGAATTGTGTATCATTATAGGGTATCGTGGAGGACTTGTGTATTATTATAGGGTATCGTGGGGGACTTGTACATCATTATAGGGTATCGTGGGGGACTTGTGTATCATTATAGGGTATCGTGGGGAACTTGTGTATCATTATAGTGTATCGTGGAGGACTTGTGTATCATTATAGGGTATCGCGGAGGACTTGTACATCATTATAGGGTATCGTGGGGGACTTGTGTATCATTATAGGGTATCGTGGAGGACTTGTACATCATTATAGGGTATCGTGGAAGAATTGTGTATCATTATAGGGTATCGTGGAGGAATTGTGTATCATTATAGGGTATCGTGGAGGAATTGTGTATCATTATAGGGTATCGTGGAGGACTTGTGTATCATTATAGGGTATCGTGGGGGACTTGTACATCATTATAGGGTATCGTGGGGGACTTGTGTATCATTATAGGGTATCGTGGAGGAATTGTGTATCATTATAGGGTATCGTGGAGGACTTGTGTATCATTATAGGGTATCGTGGGGAACTTGTGTATCATTATAGGGTACCGTGGAGGAATTGTGTATCATTATAGGGTATCGTGGAGGAATTGTGTATCATTATAGGGTATCGTGGGGAACTTGTGTATCATTATAGGGTACCGTGGAGGAATTGTGTATCATTATAGGGTATCGTGGGGAACTTGTGTATCATTATAGGGTATCGTGGAGGAATTGTGTATCATTATAGGGTATCGTGGAGGACTTGTGTATTATTATAGGGTATCGTGGGGGACTTGTACATCATTATAGGGTATCGTGGGGGACTTGTGTATCATTATAGGGTATCGTGGGGAACTTGTGTATCATTATAGTGTATCGTGGAGGACTTGTGTATCATTATAGGGTATCGCGGAGGACTTGTACATCATTATAGGGTATCGTGGGGGACTTGTGTATCATTATAGGGTATCGTGGAGGACTTGTACATCATTATAGGGTATCGTGGAAGAATTGTGTATCATTATAGGGTATCGTGGGGAACTTGTGTATCATTACAGGGTATCGTGGAGGAATTGTGTATCATTACAGGGTATCATGGGGAACTTGTGTATCATTATAGGGTATCGTGGGGGACTTGTGTATCATTATAGGGTATCGTGGGGGACTTGTGTATCATTACAGGGTATCGTGGGGAACTTGTGTATCATTATAGGGTATCGTGGGGGACTTGTGTATCATTATAGGGTATCGTGGGGGACTTGTGTATCATTATAGGGTATCGTGGGGGACTTGTGTATCATTATAGGGTATCGTGGGGGACTTGGGTATCATTATAGGGTATCGTGGGGAACTTGTGTATCATTATAGGGTATCGTGGAGGAATTGTGTATCATTATAGGGTATCGTGGGGGACTTGTGTATCATTATAGGGTATCGTGAAGGACTTGTGTATCATTACAGGGCATCGTGGAGGACTTGTGTATCATTACAGGGCATCGTTGGGAACTTGTGTATCATTACAGGGTATCGTGGAGGAATTGTGTATCATTATAGGGTATCGTGGGGGACTTGTGTATCATTATAGGGTATCGTGGGGAACTTGTGTATCATTATAGGGTATCGTGGAGGAATTGTGTATCATTATAGGGTATCGTGGGGGACTTGTGTATCATTACAGGGCATCGTGGGGGACTTGTGTATCATTACAGGGTATCGTGGGGAACTTGTGTATCATTATAGGGTATCGTGGAGGAATTGTGTATCATTATAGGGTATCGTGAAGGACTTGTGTATCATTACAGGGCATCGTGGAGGACTTGTGTATCATTATAGGGCATCGTGGAGGACTTGTGTATCATTATAGGGCATCGTGGGGGACTTGTGTATCATTACAGGGTATCGTGGAGGACTTGTACATCATTATAGGGTATCGTGGAGGAATTGTGTATCATTATAGGGTATCGTGGGGGACTTGTGTATCATTATAGGGTATCGTGGAGGACTTGTGTATCATTATAGGGTATCGTGGGGGACTTGTGTATCATCATAGGGCATCGTGGGGAACTTGTGTATCATTATAGGGTATCGTGGAGGACTTGTGTATCATTACAGGGCATCGTGGAGGAATTGTGTATCATTATAGGGTATCGTGGAGGACTTGTGTATCATTATAGGGTATCGTGGGGGACTTGTGTATCATTATAGGGTATCGTGGGGGACTTGTGTATCATTATAGGGTATCGTGGGGGACTTGTACATCATTATAGGGTATCGTGGAGGAATTGTGTATCATTATAGGGTATCGTGGGGGACTTGTGTATCATTATAGGGTATCGTGGAGGAATTGTGTATCATTATAGGGTACCGTGGGGAACTTGTGTATCATTACAGGGTATCGTGGGGAACTTGTGTATCATTATAGGGTATCGTGGGGGACTTGTGTATCATTATAGGGTATCGTGGGGGACTTGTGTATCATTATAGGGTATCGTGAAGGACTTGTGTATGATTACAGGGCATCGTGGAGGACTTGTGTATCATTACAGGGCATCGTGGGGAACTTGTGTATCATTATAGGGTATCGTGGAGGAATTGTGTATCATTATAGGGTATCGTGGGGAACTTGTGTATCATTACAGGGTATCGTGGGGAACTTGTGTATCATTATAGGGTATCGTGGGGGACTTGTGTATCATTATAGGGTATCGTGAAGGACTTGTGTATGATTACAGGGCATCGTGGAGGACTTGTGTATCATTACAGGGCATCGTGGGGAACTTGTGTATCATTATAGGGTATCGTGGAGGAATTGTGTATCATTATAGGGTATCGTGGGGAACTTGTGTATCATTACAGGGTATCGTGGGGAACTTGTTTATCATTATAGGGTATCGTGGAGGAATTGTGTATCATTATAGGGTATCGTGGGGGACTTGTGTATCATTATAGGGTATCGTGAAGGACTTATGTATCATTACAGGGCATCGTGGAGGACTTGTGTATCATTATAGGGTATCGTGGAGGACTTGTGTATCATTATAGGGCATCGTGGGGGACTTGTGTATCATTACAGGGTATCGTGGGGGACTTGTGTATCATTACAGGGTATCGTGGAGGACTTGTACATCATTATAGGGTATCGTGGAGGAATTGTGTATCATTATAGGGTATCATTATAGGGTATCGTGGGGAACTTGTGTATCATTATAGGGTATCGTGGAGGACTTGTGTATCATTATAGGGTATCGTGGGGGACTTGTGTATCATTATAGGGTATCGTGGGGGACTTGTGTATCATTATAGGGTATCGTGGGGGACTTGTGTATCATTATAGGGTATCGTGGGGGACTTGTGTATCATTATAGGGTATCGTGGAGGACTTGTGTATCATTACAGGGCATCGTGGAGGAATTGTGTATCATTATAGGGTATCGTGGAGGACTTGTGTATCATTATAGGGTATCGTGGGGAACTTGTGTATCATTATAGGGCATCGTGGGGAACTTGTGTATCATTATAGGGTATCGTGGAGGACTTGTGTATCATTACAGGGCATCGTGGAGGAATTGTGTATCATTATAGGGTATCGTGGAGGAATTGTGTATCATTATAGGGTATCGTGGGGGACTTGTGTATCATTATAGGGTATCGTGGGGGACTTGTGTATCATTATAGGGTATCGTGGGGGACTTGTGTATCATTATAGGGTATCGTGGGGGACTTGTGTATCATTATAGGGCATCGTGGGGAACTTGTGTATCATTATAGGGTATCGTGGAGGACTTGTGTATCATTACAGGGCATCGTGGAGGAATTGTGTATCATTATAGGGTATCGTGGGGGACTTGTGTATCATTATAGGGCATCGTGGGGAACTTGTGTATCATTATAGGGTATCGTGGAGGACTTGTGTATCATTACAGGGCATCGTGGAGGAATTGTGTATCATTATAGGGTATCATTATAGGGTATCGTGGGGAACTTGTGTATCATTATAGGGTATCGTGGAGGACTTGTGTATCATTACAGGGCATCGTGGAGGAATTGTGTATCATTATAGGGTATCGTGGAGGAATTGTGTATCATTATAGGGTATCGTGGGGGACTTGTGTATCATTATAGGGTATCGTGGGGGACTTGTGTATCATTATAGGGTATCGTGGGGGACTTGTGTATCATTATAGGGCATCGTGGGGAACTTGTGTATCATTATAGGGTATCGTGGGGAACTTGTGTATCATTATAGGGTATCGTGGAGGACTTGTGTATCATTACAGGGCATCGTGGAGGAATTGTGTATCATTATAGGGTATCGTGGAGGAATTGTGTATCATTATAGGGTATCGTGGGGGACTTGTGTATCATTATAGGGTATCGTGGGGGACTTGTGTATCATTATAGGGTATCGTGGGGGACTTGTGTATCATTATAGGGCATCGTGGGGAACTTGTGTATCATTATAGGGTATCGTGGAGGACTTGTGTATCATTACAGGGCATCGTGGAGGAATTGTGTATCATTATAGGGTATCGTGGAGGAATTGTGTATCATTATAGGGTATCGTGGGGGACTTGTGTATCATTATAGGGTATCGTGGGGGACTTGTGTATCATTATAGGGTATCGTGGGGGACTTGTGTATCATTATAGGGCATCGTGGGGAACTTGTGTATCATTATAGGGTATCGTGGAGGACTTGTGTATCATTACAGGGCATCGTGGAGGAATTGTGTATCATTATAGGGTATCGTGGAGGACTTGTGTATCATTATAGGGTATCGTGGGGAACTTGTGTATCATTATAGGGCATCGTGGGGAACTTGTGTATCATTATAGGGTATCGTGGAGGACTTGTGTATCATTACAGGGCATCGTGGAGGAATTGTGTATCATTATAGGGTATCGTGGAGGAATTGTGTATCATTATAGGGTATCGTGGGGGACTTGTGTATCATTATAGGGTATCGTGGGGGACTTGTGTATCATTATAGGGCATCGTGGGGAACTTGTGTATCATTATAGGGTATCGTGGAGGACTTGTGTATCATTACAGGGCATCGTGGAGGAATTGTGTATCATTATAGGGTATCGTGGGGGACTTGTGTATCATTATAGGGCATCGTGGGGAACTTGTGTATCATTATAGGGTATCGTGGAGGACTTGTGTATCATTACAGGGCATCGTGGAGGAATTGTGTATCATTATAGGGTATCGTGGGGGACTTGTGTATCATTATAGGGTATCGTGGGGGACTTGTGTATCATTATAGGGCATCGTGGGGAACTTGTGTATCATTACAGGGCATCGTGGAGGACTTGTGTATCATTACAGGGCATCGTGGAGGAATTGTGTATCATTATAGGGTATCGTGGGGGACTGGTGTATCATTACAGGGCATCGTGGGGGACTTGTGTATCATTACAGGGTATCGTGGGGGACTTGTGTATCATTACAGGGCATCGTGGGGGACTTGTGTATCATTACAGGGTATCATGGGGGACTTGTACATCATTATAGGGTATCGCGGAGGAATTGCGTATCATTATAGGGTATCATTATAGGGTATCGTGGGGGACTTGTGTATCATTATAGGGCATCATGGGGGACTTGTGTATCATTATAGGGTATCGTGGAGGACTTGTGTATCATTACAGGGCATCGTGGGGGACTTGTGTATCATTACAGGGTATCGTGGGGGACTTGTGTATCATTATAGGGTATCGTGGAGGACTTGTACATCATTATAGGGTATCGTGGAGGAATTGTGTATCATTATAGGGTATCGTGGGGGACTTGTGTATCATTATAGGGTATCGTGGAGGAATTGTGTATTATTACAGGGTATCGTGGGGGACTTGTGTATCATTACAGGGCATCGTGGAGGAATTGTGTATCATTATAGGGTATCGTGGAGGAATTGTGTATCATTATAGGGTATCGTGGGGGACTTGTGTATCATTATAGGGTATCGTGGGGGACTTGTGTATCATTATAGGGTATCGTGGGGGACTTGTGTATCATTATAGGGTATCGTGGGGGACTTGTGTATCATTATAGGGCATCGTGGGGAACTTGTGTATCATTACAGGGCATCGTGGAGGACTTGTGTATCATTACAGGGCATCGTGGAGGAATTGTGTATCATTATAGGGTATCGTGGGGGACTGGTGTATCATTACAGGGCATCGTGGGGGACTTGTGTATCATTACAGGGTATCGTGGGGGACTTGTGTATCATTACAGGGCATCGTGGAGGAATTGTGTATCATTATAGGGTATCGTGGGGGACTTGTGTATCATTACAGGGCATCGTGGGGGACTTGTGTATCATTACAGGGTATCATGGGGGACTTGTACATCATTATAGGGTATCGCGGAGGAATTGTGTATCATTATAGGGTATCATTATAGGGTATCGTGGGGGACTTGTGTATCATTATAGGGCATCGTGGGGGACTTGTGTATCATTATAGGGTATCGTGGAGGACTTGTGTATCATTACAGGGCATCGTGGGGGACTTGTGTATCATTACAGGGTATCGTGGGGGACTTGTGTATCATTATAGGGTATCGTGGAGGACTTGTACATCATTATAGGGTATCGTGGAGGAATTGTGTATCATTATAGGGTATCGTGGGGGACTTGTGTATCATTATAGGGTATCGTGGAGGAATTGTGTATTATTACAGGGTATCGTGGGGGACTTGTGTATCATTACAGGGTATCGTGGGGGACTTGTGTATCATTATAGGGTATCGTGGAGGAATTGTGTATCATTACAGGGTATCGTGGGGGACTTGTGTATCATTATAGGGTATCGTGGGGGACTTGTGTATCATTATAGGGTATCGTGGGGGACTTGTGTATCATTACAGGGCATCGTGGGGAACTTGTGTATCATTATAGGGTATCGTGGGGGACTTGTGTATCATTACAGGGTATCGTTGGGGACTTGTGTATCATTACAGGGTATCTTGGGGAACTTGTGTATCATTATAGGGTATCGTGGAGGACTTGTGTATCATTATAGGGTATCGTGGGGAACTTGTGTATCATTATAGGGTATCGTGGGGAACTTGTGTATCATTATAGGGTATCGTGGAGGACTTGTGTATCATTACAGGGTATCGTGGGGAACTTGTGTATCATTATAGGGTATCGTGGAGGACTTGTGTATCATTATAGGGTATCGTGGGGAACTTGTGTATCATTATAGGGTATCGTGGAGGACTTGTGTATCATTATAGGGTATCGTGGGGAACTTGTGTATCATTATAGGGTATCGTGGAGGACTTGTGTATCATTATAGGGTATCGTGGAGGACTTGTGTATCATTATAGGGTATCGTGGAGGACTTGTGTATCATTACAGGGTATCGTGGGGGACTTGTGTATCATTATAGGGTATCGTGGAGGACTTGTGTATCATTATAAGGTATCGTGGGGGACTTGTGTATCATTATAGGGTATCGTGGAGGACTTGTGTATCATTATAGGGTATCGTGGAGGACTTGTGTATCATTATAGGGTATCGTGGAGGACTTGTACATCATTATAGGGTATCATGGGGGACTTGTATATCATTATAGAGTATCATGGGGGACTTGTACATCATTATAGGGTATCGTGGGGGACTTGTATATCATTATAGGGCATTCTTGTGGACTGATACAGCAGTCACCAGCACAACAGCCACCTCTCTAACAGTGCAAAACACAAGTTTTTAGTGCAGCTCTGGAGGCGATTGGCATAAAAATATGATAACAGCTTAGTAAATAGGGTTTCCTCTTTGGGTGCAAGGAGAAGACAATGTTAAATTAAAAATCCTACCATAATGTAACAGAACTGTTTCCCACCATGTTCTACTCTGGACAAAAGGGACTCAGTGCCCACCGGGTCCAGAGCCCCGTGAGGAACACCTGAGTCCACATGTAATGCAGCTCGTCAGTCTGTATCGTGGCCTTATTGCAGCCTGGACAGATGAATGATTATGTGCAGGAACGTCTGTGTGCCAACCACAGGCAGTTGACAATATATGGCAGAGCGCCATGCCTGGTGGTAGCTAAGAAAGCAGATAGGTGCTAGCTGGATCAGCTTTCATTCAGACGTCTGTACAAAGCATCCATGAGTGTATCTCTGTTTTTTGGTTCCCTAAAGGGTTTCTACTCCGAGGTGGTTGGAGTTATAGGGTCTGACCACTCGGTCCTCCACCGACCCCGAGGATACAGAGCCATGTAAAAGTTTGGGCACCCCTGGTCAAAATAACTGTGAACATTTAAGAAAGTTGAAGATGAAATGATCTCTAAAAGGCCTAAAGTTATAGATGACACATTTCCTTTGTATTTAGGGGAAAAAAATATATATCTCATCCTTTACATTTTAAAAATTACAAAAAGGAAAATGTTTGATGCAAAAGTTGGGCACCATGCATGACTAGTACCTGGTAGCACCCTCTTTTGAAAGTATCACAGCTAGTAAACACATTTTGTAGCCAGACAAGAGTCTTTCGATTCTTGTTTCAGGGATTTTCATCCATTCTTCCTTGGAGAATTCCTCCAGTTCTGTGAGATTCCTGGGTCGTCTTCCATCCTCTGCTATTTTGAGGTCTAACCACAGATTTTCAATGATGTTCAGATCAGGGGACTGTGAGGGCCATTATAAAACCTTCAGCTTGCGCCTTTTAAGGTCGTCTATTGTGGATTGTGACTTGCGTTTAGGATCATTATCCATTTGTAAAAGCCATCCTTTTCCTCTATTCAACTTCAGCTTTTTTTAAAATGGTGTTATGTTTGCATCAAGAATTTGTCGAAATTTCATTGAATCTATTCTTCCCTCTACCCATGAAATTTTCCCCGTGCAATTAGCTGCAACACAACCCCAAAGCAAGACTGAACCACCCCCATCCTTATTGGTTAGTGAGATGTAATTTTCCTGAAATTCTATGCCCCTTTTTCTCCACACACACCATTGATCATTGCCAAAGACTTCTAGTTTAACCTCATCGGCCCATAGGACTTGTTTCCAACATACATCAGACTTGTTTAGATATTCTTTGCATACTTATGATGCTGAATTTCATGGTGAGGATGCAGGAGAGGTTTTCTTCTGATGATTCTTCCAGAAGGCCATATTTGTGCAGGTGTCTCTGAACAGTAAAACAATGTACCACACCTCCAGAGTCTGTTAAGGTGTTTTGTAGTCAAGCGGGGGCTCTGATTTGCCTCTCTAGCAATCTTACGAGCAGCTCTGAAATTTTGCTTGATCTTCCAGAGCTTATCTTGACCTCCACTATTCCTGATAACTGCTATTTCTTAATTACATTTTGAGCTGAGGAACGGGCAACTTGAAAATGCTATCTTCTTAAATCCTTCTGCTGCATTGTGGGCCTCCACCATTTTCATTTTCAGAGTGTTAGGCAGCTACTTAGAAAAACCCATGACTGCTGTTTTTGGCACAAGGTTAGAGGAGGCTGTGTTTTTATAAAACTGGGAAATTTGCATCACCTGCCTTTTCCTAGCAATGATAGTGAACAAGCTATAAACCTAACAGGCTAATTAGGGTCTGAAACCTTAGTCAAAGTTCTCTCAGCACACAAATCTCCATGGGTGCCCAAACTTTTGCATTGGTCCAGTTTCCTTTTTGGAATTTTTAAATGTTATTTTTTTTTTGCCTGAAATACAAAGCAAAAAATGTCATCTGTAACTTTAGGCCTATTAAAGATCATTTCATCTTCAACTTGCTTTACTATTCACAATAAAAGTAATTTTGACCAGAGGTGCCCAAACTTTTACATGCCACTGTATAGTCAGGCACAGAAACCCTTTTTTATAGCCCTGTTTTCGGGACAAGTGGGGATCCCAGCAGTCAGTTCGCCAGCAACTTCACACGTTGGTATAAATCCTTTAAATAAAGCCCACCCGGAACGCTTTTTTTCTGATTTGCCCCTTTCTTTGAATCCACCGTTGAATACCCATCCATTTACACAGCGTACTTCCTGTAGCCATTTCTGGTTCTTCTTTCCTACAACTACCATGATGCACAGCACTTAAAGGGAACCTGTCATGATGAGAATGGTATCCAATCTGCAGGCAGGATGCTATAGAGCAGGAGGAACTGGGCAGATTGATAGACATTAGTGTGGTAAAAGTTTTACCGAACCTTACATTATATTCATTGCAATCCCCGCTGTTGGTATGCGTAGGAGTCCAGTGTGCGGTCCTGTACAGTGATTGACAGTGACACGTTGATGCATACTGTCAATCACGCATAGGAACGCCCATTGGCCTAATCCATACAAACATCAGGGATTTCAATATACAAGTAATACTGAATGTTTTCCAACAATCCTGTATATCATTCCGCTCAGCTTCTCCGTCTTTATATCCATGATGTCCACAGATCGGACTGCATGTACAATGTGACAGGTCTCCCTTTAATCCACAGGGTCTCGCATACATGCACTACTTGCATCGTTTTCTTGAGGCTCGATCACAACAGAATGCAGTGAAACAACGACACCGCTCCAGCGCCAAGAAGTTACCGCTGCTAGTCGAGCCATATCTGACTCTGAATGCACGTGAGGTCACTGATGATTCGTGTCCAATGTGACAGGCTCCCTTTAATCCACGGGTCTCGCATGCATGCACTACTTGCATCGTTTTCTTAAGGCTCGATAACAATAGATTGCAGTAAAACAACAACACCGCTCTGGCGTCGAAGTTACTGCTGCTAGTCAAGACATATCTGACTCTGATTGTACATGAGGTCATTAATGATGTGTCTAAAATGTGGCAGGCTCCCTTTATTCCGCGGGTCTCGCATACATGCACTACTTGCATCGTTTTCTTGAGGCTCAATCACAACAGAATGCAGTGAAACAACGACACCGCTCCAGCGCCGAGAAGTTACCGCTGTTAGTCGAGCCATATCTAACTGTGAATGTACGTGAGGTCACTGATGATTCGTGTCCAATGTGACAGGCTCCCTTTAATCCACGGGTCTCGCATGCATGCACTACTTGCATCGTTTTCTTAAGGCTCGATAACAATAGATTGCAGTAAAACAACAACACCGCTCCGGCGTCGAAGTTACTGCTGCTAGTCAAGACATATCTGACTCTGAATGTACATGAGGTCATTAATGACGTGTCTAAAATGTGGCAGGCTCCCTTTATTCCGAGGGTCTCGCATACATGCACTACTTGGATCGTTTTCTTGAGGCTCGATCACAATAGATTGCAGTGAAACTACGACACGGCTCTGGCGCAGAAAAGTTACTGCTGCTAGTCGAGCCATATCTGGCTATGAATATACATGTGGTCATTGATGACTTACTAGACATTCCCGAGGCTCGGTAATAAAGTCAAGACTTTTTGTATGGGACATCACAGGAAATCTTAAAATTGTAGGGATCGGAAAAAATAGTGTTTCAGGACATTAACCGTTTTCGAAACCTGTGAAGAATTTTTGATGTGTGGAAGAAAACCAGTTTAACTTGCACCAGAATGCTCCAATATCTGAGACAACTTTTGCATAAATTTAGGCCCCCATTAACAAACCTATTATTGTAATTAATCATAATTTTCATGCATTTAAAAGCAAATATTTCCAGTATAAAAATTCCACTTTCTGATCGTTTTACTGGGCAGCACAGTTTTATCGACTCATATATTGGTCTTATATGAGACATTATGGGACAGTACATCCTAATTGTAAAGGATCAGGAATAGAATGACAGAACAACAGTACATACTGACACTGATGATGCAATAAGAAAAGAAAGTGTAGAGACCATTGTAACAATGCAGATTTAGGTCAAAGTCTATTGATCCTCATAGGCACAGTCCTGGTGACATGTATAGTCATCCTAAGGCACCTGTAACCCATGAATAACTCCAAAATGTCCAAAATAGCGACAGAAAGAAATATTAAAACTTCACGCAAAAGGACGATTCCAGGTCTAAGGTTTCCAGGATACTTTTTGACTCGATATGCTAGTATTTATTTTCCTAGGGATTTATGAACAGCAATAAATTTACATCATTGTATTCAAATTCTCACTCGTAGGTATACAGCAATACTGCTCTACTCACTGCATCTGCCCAGAAACTAAATTTAGATGCAGGTCCAGTCCCGGGTTACAGGGAGATCATATATCTTCATGTGATCAATCACTGTAATAAGATATATGGAAAACAGGTAAGATGAAACATGAATAACCCCGTTCAGTAGTGGTCGTTTTTCAAATTATTTTCTCGGGCCAAGGATTGTGTGTGAAACATTTCTTCCCATCTGCTGGAGTTTGTACAAACATAACACTGGCTAGAGTTATTCCTGGACAAAATCAACTTTTTATTCATGTTTCCAGCTATCTGCTTTGCTGCACAATGATTACCACACCCCAACAAGCATTAGGCTGTGTGCCCACGATGCGATTTTTAAGCGTTTTTGCCGTGATTTTCGGTGCGAAAACATTTAAAAATCGTGTACAGAACGCCCCCCATGCATTCCTATGGCATTCCGCACATGCTGTGCTAATGCTGCGCTTTTTTCCGCGGCGGAATCGAATCGCGGAAAAAAAATCGCAGCATGCTCATTCTTTTGTGCGGAATCGCAAAGAATTGCCACGATTCCGCACCCATAGGAATGCATGAGAATCGCTTACTTCCCGCATGTGGCTATGCCCACCATGCGGGAAGTTAAGCGTCTCATGTGCGGTTGGTACCCACGGTGTGGAGGAGAGGAGACTGTCCTCCAGGCCCTGGGTACCATACCCCTGTAAAAAAAAGAATAAAAAATAAAAAATGGGGGTATATTTACCTTCCGACGTCCCGCGCTGCATTCCCGGCCTCAGCGTTCCCAGTAATGCCTTGCAGCAAGGTCCTGTGATGACGTAGTCTCGCGTGACTCTAGCGGTCTCGTGAGATCGCTATAGCAACGCAAGACCAACGTCATCACAGGTCTCTCAAGGCATCGCTGGGAACGCTGAGGCCCGGGAATGCAGCGCGGGAGGTCGGAAGGTAAATATACCCCGATTTTTTTATTTTTTACATTCTTTCTTTTACTATTGATGCCGCATAGGCGGCCTCAATAGTAAAAACCTGGTCACAGTTGTCAAACACTATGTTTGACGAGTGTGACCAACCTGTCAATCACTTTTCAAGCGATGCTTCAAATCGCTTGGAAAGTGCTTGAATATCGCACACGAAAATCGCGGAAAAATCGCAAACATAATCGCGGTAAAATCGCACAGAAAAAAACGCACGATTTCTGGGAAGGAGTCCGGTTTTCCGTGTCCGGATTTAAACGCAACGTGGGCACATAGCCTTACAGTTAGGTTACATCTTGATACATTGACAATTCTGCTTGTCTTTAAAAAATATAGCCATCAGGGGTGAAATTTGAGTCCATCGCGGTTCCTATTATAAATTTTCACATACACATATATATGTACATATTGATTTCAGTTTATATATTGACAAATGGTTGAATCACATTAGGAAGAGGATTTAGAGTCTAAATGATAAGAATTAGTGAATCTGAATTATTTTGTGCCTGCCACAGAGATAATCTAAGGAACTGATATGGGGTCCCACTTCATCCCAAGTTCAAAACTATCTGGACCTAGTGGAGAAAAGAGCCTAAATTTAAATTCCCTCAACCAACCAAAAATCTGCAAAACCTCCCCTAGCTCCAGGCCGTCAGAACCAGAGAAGGGCACTGTAATAGGACATGACTGCCAATCCTGTGTCAGAAACCGTATTTGCATGAAAATAATACATGTACCTCCTTCACAAGACTGTCAAAACAATAATGCTGCAGTTGTATATTGTTAGTTTGGATGCAATTTTCAGTTCCTTTAACATAAAAAAAGATTGCTGGTGTGCCATAGCCTCTACCTCACTGTTAGAATCATTGTATATTTTGACTTGTTATAGTTCTTTACATCAGAAATCTTAGATAATTATTAAATCTAGCAATACACATTAATTTCAGAGGAATATAACAAATAATTTTGTTTTCAGGGTGCAACCAGACATACGGTAGCTTGTACCCCTCGCCTGCTCCACTAAATTGATCATGCATGTCAACAGAGGGATCAGGAGAAATTTGCCAAAGAAGAAGCTATGTGCTGTATTCACAGGTATTAACTTGGTAGTATTGCTACTACAGCCAATAAAATATTGAATACAGCTGTGATGCAGATTTCAGGCACATAGCCTTTGAAGATCGCCT
Source organism: Dendrobates tinctorius (assembly GCF_039654945.1). Taxonomy (NCBI): domain Eukaryota; kingdom Metazoa; phylum Chordata; class Amphibia; order Anura; family Dendrobatidae; genus Dendrobates; species Dendrobates tinctorius. Next base: position 11,489,139 of record NW_027361763.1, read on the forward strand.
GAAGACGCGGCAATGAATGAATGGAGATACCCTCTGATCTGCTGGATGTAAATATCTATACACAATTCTCAACATACCTGGAGAAGTTACAACATAGGGATGGGTTCTGGAAAGGAATGACAACTTGGAAGCAACTGAGACCAAGAAAATCTGAGACTCAAATGCACCCATCTCCCCATGTTGCAGTATACTCCACCCAGGTCACAATAAAATACATACTATAAAATAGAACTTCATAAACTAATAACATGCGCTGAGCAAAGGAACAAACAGAATTATCTTCTGCCAAGGAGGTGTGATCCAACCTGAACATTAAAGACCAAAGAAAAGTAAATAAATCGCGTAAAGACAGTGTAGTGTCCTGTCATATATGGAAGTCAGCAGCACAATACAATATATGAAAATACTAACTTTTTAGCTGTGAAAATTCTTGTACATAGGGGCAGTATTATAGTAGTTATATTCTTGTACATAGGGGCAGTATTATAGTAGTTATATTCTTGTACATAGGGGGCAGTATTATAGTAGTTATATTCTTGTACATAGGGGGCAGTATTATAGTAGTTATATTCTTGTACATAGGAGCAGTATTATAGTAGTTATATTCTTGTACATAGGGGGCAGTATTATAGTAGTGATATTCTTGTACATAGGGGCAGTATTATAGTAGTTATATTCTTGTACATAGGGGGCAGTATTATAGTAGTTATATTCTTGTACATAGGGGGCAGTATTATAGTAGTTATATTCTTGTACATAGGAGCAGTATTATAGTAGTTATATTCTTATACATTGGGGCAGTATTATAGTAATTATATTCTTGTACATAGGGGCAGTATTATCGTAATTATATTCTTGTACATAGGGGCAGTATTATAGTAGTTATATTCTTGTACACAGGAGCAGTATTGTAGTAGTTATACTCTTGTATATAGGGGCAGTATTATAGTAGTTATATTCTTGTACATAGGAGCAGTATTATAGTAGCTTTATTCTTGTACATAGAGGCAGTATTATAGTAGTTATATTCTTGTACATAGGGGGCAGTATTATAGTAGTTATATTCTTGTACACAGGAGCAGTATTATAGTAGTTATATTCTTGTATATAGGGGCAGTATTATAGTAGTTATATTCTTGTACATAGGAGCAGTATTATAGTAGCTTTATTCTTGCACATAGAGGCAGTATTATAGTAGTTATATTCTTGTACATAGGGGGCAGTATTATAGTAGTTATATTCTTGTACATAGGGGCAGTATTATAGCAGTTATATTCTTGTACATAGGGGCAGTATTATAGTAGTTATATTCTTGTACATAGGGGCAGAATTAGGCTATGTGCACACGCTGCGGATTCTGCTGCGGTTCCGCAGCTTTTTTGGCCCTGCGGAACTGCAGCAGTTCCGCAGACATGGTACAGTACCATGTAACCCTATGGGTTTTAAAAACCACTGTGCTCACGCTGCGGTTTTTTCCTTGCGGTTTTGCTGCGGTTTATAAACCGCAGCATGTCAATTGTTTCTGCGGATTCCGCTGCGGTTTCACACCTTTAACATAGTAGAGGAATGTAGAGGATAGTAGTGTGAAACCGCAGGGGAAAACCACAGGCCAAACCGCAGGAAAAGCGCAGGTCACTTTACCTGCGGTTTTACCTGTGGTTCCGCACGGAAAAACCCGCAGGTGAATCCGCAGCGTGTGCACATAGCCTAATAGTAGTTATATTCTTGTACATAGGAGCAGTATTATAGTAGTTATATTCTTGTACATAGGGGCAATTTTTATTATAAAACCCAAACATAAATACAATTTTAATAAAACAAAAATCATCCAGTATTACAAAACACAAACCACTTAGGTAATATATACGCAGCACTAATAATCAGATCATATTCATAAATAAATTAAAGTGTCCACACCTGGGGATGGAAAAAGAAAGTTAGAGGGAAAAAAAAACAAAAAAAACATTATCATATTTTCTAACTGAACTTTACGTTTCTCCATAACGTTATGTTTCTTGGACTCCTTCCAACTTCCAGTGATTTTATCCACCGGAGTTCTGACATAACCTGATTGGCTGCAGCGGTGTGATCGAACGGCTCATTGTGCAGTGACACCCGGGTTCTCATGTGCCAGTGATAGTATTTGATGACACTGATTATAATGTACATCGTCTCTCTGTTGATGTTACTAACAGTGGAGGGGACACCATAGATTATGTCAGGATACTTTAGAGTCCGCAGTCTGGGGATTTTTAGATTAGCTGACACTTCCTCCCAGATCTTCCTCCCTCCCCAGCAATCACATATAAAGTGCTCCATAGTCTCCTCCTGCTGACAACCAAGGGGACACGTCCGATTCGAGACACACAGATGTTTCAGGTTCCCTTTGACAAAGAGCCGACTATGCAGTGAAAGCCAAGTGACATCAAACAGTTTAGGAGGAAGCCGTTTCCCGTTTAGGAACCTAAGGCTTTCCTGCAGGGTGGTGGTGACACAATCTCTCAGGGCCAGTGGAGAGCAGAAGAAAGTCCTACATACACGAGCATACAGGTCTCTTCTCATACTGCCCTCAATGTAAGACCTCTCCAGTCCCCACCTCCTAACACACTTCAGACCATAGTCCAGATACTGGGGGAGGTGGTCACCTGTCCATCTCCTCCTCTTGAGACTGCCGCCCCGCACCCAAGATTCTGCAAAAGGCAATATCCAGTACCTGATACTATTTACCCACAGGGAGCTACTGTTTGAGTCCATGTTCCCAAAATTCACCTTTAGAAACAAGGAGTCAAAGAAAACCCTTGGATTCAACATATCCAGCCCACCCTCTCTCCGCCGTAGGTACGTTATTCCCCTCTTTATCAGGTTCATCCTATTCCCCCACAAGAGCTGGAAGAACAGGCTGAAGAGCCTCACTGAGAAAGATTCTGGCAAAGGGAAAATGACAGAGACATACAAGAAAACGGGGACCAGGTACGTCTTCAACATTGTGACCCTTTCTCTGTAGGTCAGCCTCCAGTTCTTCCATCGCTGAACCTTTGCATTTCCGGTTTCCAATTTCTCCTCCCAATTTAGCGTGGCATTATCATCCCTCCCAAATTTAACCCCTAGGATCTTAATATGGGTGGAGGCTTTGGAAAACTGCGGCAGATCAAAGCTGGGCTCAGTATCTAATGTCCACAGAGCTTGACTCTTTTCAAGGTTGACCAGAGACCCGGAGGCCTCTGAGTAGCTTCTGATGGACGCAGATAACATCTGCACCTCACAAGGATTGGAGATCACCAGTGTCACATCGTCCGCATAGGCAACAACATTCAGAGGCGGGCAGTGGGGGACCGGCACCCCCTGAAAATCGCACTCCTGCAGTGACCTCAGAAATGGGTCTAGGGCAAAAACATACAGGAGCGGACTCATTGGGCAGCCCTGTCTCACCCCCGCCCCAACTCCAAAAGTGTCACCCTGCCAACCATTAATCAGAGGAAAGCTCACCGTCTCTCTGTACAACGTCTTCAACCAATCCACAAATTGTCCCGGAATACCGTACTTTGACAAAGTGGCCCACAGATAGTCATGATCAACCCTGTCAAAGGCTTTAGCCTGGTCCAGACTAAAAACATATCTCCCACACCGCAGAGCTTTACATCTCTCAAACATCTCTTGTATCGAGATGACTGCTCCAGAGATGTTCCGCCCTTTTACTGTGCCAAACTGAGAGCCTGCCAACAGTGCCGGGGACAAACAGACTAATCTAGAAAATAGGATCTTTGCTAGAATCTTCCTGTCCACATTCAAGAGGGCAATCGGCCTCCAGTTCTTGATGTCACTCGGCTCTTTACCTTTAGACAGCAGAATTAACGAGGACACCCTCATGGATGGAGGCATCAGGTGATTTTCTAGACAATTTCTATACACATCCACGAGAATTGGAGCCAGGAGGTCTCTGAATTTCTTATAAAATTCTGCCGTTATACCATCTGGACCTGGTGCCTTCTTCAGATATAACTTATCAATAGCCTCCTTAACTTCTTACACCGTTAATTCTGCTGTCAAAGGAGAAAAGTCCAGATCATTAGTATCAGGCACTGGAGTTGCCTCCAAGAATTGAGTCATCTTATCTTTATCCAAAACTTTCCTCTGAAACAAGTCAGCATAGTAAGATCTCACCACCTCCAGGATACCCTCCCGTGAATCCTGCAATACACCCTGGGAGTCGATGAGACCCGTGACCATTTTTTTGGCCACCCTCTCCCTGCAATTCTCAAAGGGATCAGGGGCCCCTAAGGACCCATAATCCCGTTCAAGAACCAGGGAGGTATACCTGCTATACTGATACTGCTTTATCTCAGATTTCAGCCGGTCGATCTTCACTTTGTCATCCCCGCCCGCCGAATACAGTGACTCCAATTCTTTGCGCAGCTTTAGGTACTGGCTGTACTTATTCCTCCCTTTATTAACCGACAGTCTCTTTAAGAGGGATCTGATATCCTCCTTGACGTCCTCCCACCAGTCGGTCATGTTGTCATAGAAGTCAACCCTGTCTAGATGAAGCTGGATAAGGGAGTGAACACGGCTCTGAACATAGGCATCATCCAGGAGACTGGAATTGAGCTTCCACAACCCTCTACCAATGTCCGGACGGTTAGAGGAACCCAAAGAGAAGCACAAGGCAAGGTGATCAGAGTAAGGGACGACCTTCTCACTCAGGGCGCCGACAGCCTCAGTAGGACTGACAAAAGCAAAATCTATCCTACTGCTCCTGTTGGAACATGAATACGTGAATTTTGGCTGTCGCCCACCCTGTGTGAAAACGTCGGTCAATCCTGCCTGCATTATGACGTTATGTAGGACCTTACCGTCCCTGGTCACTGCCCTGCCCGAGGAGCTGTCACCTGATGTCATTATGGCATTAAAGTCCCCCGCCATCACCACTGGAAGAGAAGTGAAGAGGTAAGGCTTGACGTCATTAAACAGCTGGATCCTGTCCGTCACTGTCTGTGGCCCATAGATATTAATAAGCCGGAGTCGCCTCCCATGGACAGTGACTTCCAGGACCAGACATCTTCCCATGACCACCTCCGTCATCCTATGCACAGTCACATCATTGGTGTTAAACAGGACAGCGACCCCGGCGTAAGGCTCCACAGCCAGTGACCAGAAAGAAGGACCGGACCGCCATTCCCTCTCAGCCTCTCTCATAAGCTCCAGAGATGTCAGTCGTGTCTCCTGCAGGAAGATGACATCTGTGTCCAGATATTTGAGATGTTCATACACCGTGTGTCTAGTTCTCCTCAGCTTAATGCTATTCACATTGCTCGAGGTCACTGTCAATGAGAACCCCGCCATCACAGCACAATATAGAAGGAGCAGAGTAACAGCCATCATCATGAGTCAGAGATGTTCTGTCCACCACTGGTGTCCATGTCAGACTCTACCTGAGGGTCCACAGATAAGGGCTTCCGCTTTGGCGGGGGATGGTCCTCTATGTCCCTGTCACACTCAGCATCAACTTTCCTCAACTCTTCCTCATAATTGTCACCATTGGACTCCGATAAAACTCCATACTTGTTGGACACGACCATCACTCCTGCAGAATTCTGAACCTTCTTACTAGCACTCTGACCAGTGTCATGTTCTGCCTCAGGTTTACGGGAGGATGTGTTCTTTTTCTTCCTTTTATTATTATTAATGCTCCAGTCATCAGATACAGACAGCGATGCTGAAGGGGGGGGTATCTGAGGCTGCTGGACCTGATGGACGACCTCCATGTTCCCCTCTGCACCCTGCTTCTCTGGTGCTGCCTGAGTGGACTCCTGGTGGGCATCTGAGCTGGTCAACATCTCTCCTGACATTAAATCCTCCTCCTCATGTGTCCCTGCCACCACATCCTCATCCTCCTGAGCCTCTGCCCCTGCCATCACTAACTCATCAGGGAAGACTCTGCAGATGTTGTGCCAGGCGTCTGGACAGTCCCTGTGAGGGTGGCCCATCCTACCACAGAGGTTGCACCTGACATCCCGGCAGTCTGCAGCGATATGGCCGATTGCCCCACACAGACTGCACTTCACCACAGTACAGGCGTTAGCCAGATGACCTTTCCCACCACATTTGAAGCACTTTCTGGGATGCCTGGGATAATAACACCTTCCCTTCTCCCTCCCAATGAAGAAGGAGTTGGGTAAGTGGTCAGTGATGTTATCACATTGCCGCAATTTTACCAAGACCCGCCACCCCATTGTCCAGATACCATCCTCATCTCTGACCTTGGTGAGTCCAGAGACGAGGTCACAGTGTCTCCGGAGCCACACCTCGATGTCCTGTGGAGGAACGGCCTCATTCCAGAAGGTGATATTCACTGTGACAGTGTCCGGCCTGGAGATAGGAACCAACACAAACTTATTCCAGCCCTCAGCATCTCTGAACTTGGGGTAATTGGCCCAGAATCTGTCCAGGTCAGACATGAGCTTGAAGCTGACCTCGTAGCCCTGCCTGTCCTGAAGATTAGACACCGCCAGTATTTCCTTTGCTACAAACCCCATCTGGCCGCAGAGCAGCTCTCTCACCACATACCTGCGTTGTGGCAGATCCTCCTTGGCACCTATGTATTTAAACCGCACCACAATAATGCGTTTGAATGTCTGGCCGGTATACCTGGCGCTGGAAGTGAAGGATGGGGCGCTGCGGCTCCAGGCATTCCTGGGGGGCACCTGCCGGGTCACACTGGGCTGACTGACAGGGAGAGGGCCTGCAGCAGGGGGGGCTGTCACACCTTGTGGACTGGATGGCAAAGGGGGATAATCACACATATCATGCACATTATCATGAGCAGCATCATTATCATCAGACAGTGCGACGTCCATTACAGAATGTGAAACCCCTCCAACCCCCGACCCCATGGGCAGAGCATCACCAGCCACAGTCTGTGCTTCAGCCTCATCAGCACAAACAGTCTCACAAATACTGTCCTGCTTCTGTGTGGGGCATTCTGGGACCTGTGGTGCCTCTGCTGCAGTCTGAAGTGTATGCTCCTGTTCACACTGAGCTGCCTGCTGCTGCAGTTGTTTTCCCTCCTGGAAGCAGAAGCGGGCAGCCTGTAACACTGCCCGTGTCTGCTGCTGGGGGGTCCCGTCCTGAACATCAGGGGTCCTGGCCTCTACAGCACAGTCCTGCTTATAGGAGGCGAACCGCTCGCGGTTCCTGTAGGTCTCTGCCAGGGGCCCCATGCTCTCCAGCACAGACTCAGTGTCCTGCACAACACTCGCCAGCTGTACACCCAGTGTGTTCAGTCTCAGGTCATACGCCTCATTACTGGCAGGATTAGTGGTCTTTAGGTTATAGATGAAGTCTACCTCCATTTGCAGCGCTTTTTTTTGCTGCTGTAACTCACCCAGTTTTCGGACAAGTCCCGGTATCTCATCCGCTAGCTGCAGCTCGGGTGCACGCGCCGGCCCCACAGGTTTAGTCTTGACCACGGGTACAGGGGTTTTGAAGACAGTCTTGTGCGGGTCCACCACGGATGGTTTTGTGGCCCCTTGGCTGGATGCAGGCTCCGCAGCAGGTTTATCGCTGCCACCTGACTGCGACTGTGTGCGTCCTGACCGCGCCATACTGCCATGTGCTGTAGGTTCTCCTGCATTGTCTGCCTTTCCAAAGACGTCCGTCTCTGCCTGGAAGCAGGAGAGGTGATCTGCACAGCTGGGGCCGATCTCACCTGTGCACCTGGCAGGAGCTGCTTACTGACTGGGGAGCTACAAGACTTCACATTCTGCTGGTTTCCATCACTCACTGACACATTGCCTTCTTGTTTCTTTGCTGGAACTGGAGAAGGCTTTCCTCCCAAAACTTTTCTCACAACTGTTTACTTCTTCATAGAACTGCTGCAGCTTTGACTCGCTGCATTCACTGGACTCACAGCGGCTTTGGGATTAACATTCCCATTAGAAGCCTGGGAGGCTAGTCCCAGTGTAGGCCGGGAAGCCTGGGCCTTGCCAGGGGAGCTTCCCCGCCCAGGGTGGCTCCTCCCTGGGCTTGCTCCAGACATCAGGAGAACCACTGACACACAACCTCACAGCTAGGAGGCAGTATTATAGTAGTTATATTCTTGTACATAGGGGGCAGTATTATAGTAGTTATATTCTTGTACATAGGGGGCAGTATTATAGTAGTTATATTCTTGTACATAGGAGCAGTATTATAGTAGTTATATTCTTGTACATAGGGGGCAGTATTATAGTAGTTATATTCTTGTACATAGGGGGCAGTATTATAGTAGTTATATTCTTGTACATAGGAGCAGTATTATAGTAGTTATATTCTTGTACATAGGAGCAGTATTATAGTAGTTATATTCTTGTACATAGGGGGCAGTATTATAGTAGTTATATTCTTGTACATAGGAGCAGTATTATAGTAGTTATATTCTTGTACATAGGAGCAGTATTATAGTAGTTATATTCTTGTACATAGGGGCAGTATTATAGTAGCTATATTCTTGGACATGGAGCAGTATTATAGTAGTTAAATTCTTGTACATAGGAGCAGTATTATAGTAGTTATATTCTTGGACATGGAGCAGTATTACAGTAGTTAAATTCTTGTACATAGGAGCAGTATTATAGTATATTCTTGTACATTGGAGCAGTATTATAGTAGTTATATTCTTGTACACAGGGGGCAGTATTATAGTAGTTATATTCTTGTACATAGGGAGCAGTATTATAGTAGTTATATTCTTGTACATAGGACCAGTATTATAGTAGTTATATTCTTGTACATAGGAGCAGTATTATAGTAGTTATATTCTTGTACATAGAGGCAGTATTATAGTAGTTATATTCTTGTACATAGGAGCAGTATTATAGTAGTTATATTCTTGGACATGGAGCAGTATTATAGTAGTTATATTCTTGTACATAGGGGGCAGTATTATAGTAGTTATATTCTTGTACATAGGGGGCAGTATTATATTAGTTATATTCTTGTACATAGGAGCAGTATTATAGTAGTTATATTCTTATACATTAGGGCAGTATTATAGTAATTATATTCTTGTACATAGGGGCAGTATTATAGTAATTATATTCTTGTACATAGGGGCAGTATTATAGTAATTATATTCTTGTACATAGGGGCAGTATTATAGTAGTTATATTCTTGTATATAGGGGCAGTATTATAGTAGTTATATTCTTGTTCATAGGAGCAGTATTATAGCAGCTTTATTCTTGTACATAGAGGCAGTATTATAGTAGTTATATTCTTGTACATAGGGGGCAGTATTATAGTAGTTATATTCTTGTACACAGGAGCAGTATTATAGTAGTTATATTCTTGTATATAGGGGCAGTATTATAGTAGTTATATTCTTGTACATAGGAGCAGTATTATAGTAGCTTTATTCTTGTACATAGAGGCAGTATTATAGTAGTTATATTCTTGTACATAGGGGGCAGTATTATAGTAGTTATATTCTTGTACATAGGGGCAGTATTATAGCAGTTATATTCTTGTACGTAGGGGCAGTATTATAGTAGTTATATTCTTGTAGTTAGGGGCAGTATTATAGTAGTGATATTCTTGTACATAGAGAGCACTATTATAGTAGTTATATTCTCGTACATAGGGGCAGTATTATAGTAGTTATATTCTTGTACATAGGAGCAGTATTATAGTAGCTTTATTCTTGTACATAGAGGCAGTATTATAGTAGTTATATTCTTGTACATAGGGGGCAGTATTATAGTAGTTATATTCTTGTACATAGGGGCAGTATTATAGCAGTTATATTCTTGTACATAGGGGCAGTATTATAGTAGTTATATTCTTGTACATAGGGGCAGCATTAGGCTATGTGCACACGCTGCGGATTCTGCTGCGGTTCCGCAGCTTTTTTGGCCCTGCGGAACTGCAGCAGTTCCGCAGACATGGTACAGTACCATGTAACCCTATGGGTTTTAAAAACCACTGTGCTCACGCTGCGGTTTTTTCCTTGCGGTTTTGCTGCGGTTTATAAACCGCAGCATGTCAATTGTTTCTGCGGATTCCGCTGCGGTTTCACACCTTTAACATAGTAGAGGAAAGTAGAGGATAGTAGTGTGAAACCGCAGGGGAAAACCACAGGCCAAACCGCAGGAAAACCGCAGGTCACTTTACCTGCGGTTTTACCTGTGGTTCTGCACGGAAAAACCCGCAGGTGAATCCGCAGCGTGTGCACATAGCCTAATAGTAGTTATATTCTTGTACATAGGAGCAGTATTATAGTAGTTATATTCTTGTACATAGGGGCAGTATTATAGTAGTTATATTCTTGTATATAGGGGCAGTATTATAATAGTTATATTCTTGTACATAGGGGGCAGTATTATAGTAGTTATATTCTTGTACATAGGACCAGTATTATAGTAGTTATATTCTTGTACATAGGAGCAGTATTATAGTAGTTATATTCTTGTACATAGAGGCAGTATTATAGTAGTTATATTCTTGTACATAGGAGCAGTATTATAGTAGTTATATTCTTGTACATAGGGGCAGTATTATAGTAGTTATATTCTTGGACATGGAGCAGTATTATAGTAGTTATATTCTTGTACATAGGAGCAGTATTATAGTATATTCTTGTACATTGGAGCAGTATTATAGTAGTTATATTCTTGTACACAGGGGGCAGTATTATAGTAGTTATATTCTTGTACACAGGGGGCAGTATTATAGTAGTTATATTCTTGTACATAGGGAGCAGTATTATAGTAGTTATATTCTTGTACATAGAAGCAGTATTATAGTAGTTATATTCTTGTACATAGAGGCAGTATTATAGTAGTTATATTCTTGTACATAGGGGGCAGTATTATAGTAGTTATATTCTTGTACATAGGGGGCAGTATTATAGTAGTTATATTCTTGTACATAGGGGGCAGTATTATATTAGTTATATTCTTGTACATAGGGGCAGTATTATAGTAGTTATATTCTTGTACATAGGGGCAGTATTATAGTAGTTATATTCTTGTACATAGGGGCAGTATTACAGTAGTTATATTCTTGTACATAGGGAGCAGTATTATAGTAGTTATATTCTTGTACATAGGGGCAGTATTATAGTAGTTATATTCTTGTACATAGGGGCAGTATTATAGTAGTTATATTCTTGTACATAGGGGGCAGTATTATAGTAGTTATATTCTTGTACATAGGAGCAGTATTATAGTAGTTATATTCTTGTACATAGGGGCAGTATTATAGTAGTTATATTGTTGGACATGGAGCAGTATTATAGTAGTTATATTCTTGTACATAGGGAGCAGTATTATACTAGTTATATTCTTGTACATAGGGGCAGTATTATAGTAGTTATATTCTTGTACATAGGGGCAGTATTATAGTAGTTATATTCTTGTACATAGGGGGCAGTATTATAGTAGTTATATTCTTGTACATAGGAGCAGTATTATAGTAGTTATATTCTTGTACATAGGAGCAGTATTATAGTAGTTATATTCTTGTACATAGGAGCAGTATTATAGTAGTTATATTCTTGTACATAGAGGCAGTATTATAGTAGTCATATTCTTGTACATAGGAGCAGTATTATAGTAGTTATATTCTTGTACATAGGGGCAGTATTATAGTAGTTATATTCTTGTACATAGGAGCAATATTCTAGTATATTCTTATACATAGGAGCAGTATTATAGTAGTTATATTCTTGTACATAGGGGCAGTATTGTAGTAGTTATATTCTTGTACATAGGGGCAGTATTATAGTAGTTATATTCTTGTACATAGGGGTAGTATTATAGTAGTTATATTCTTGTACATAGGAGCAGTATTATAGTAGTTATATTCTTGTACATAGAGGCAGTATTATAGTAGTTATATTCTTGTACATAGGAGCAGTATTATAGTAGTTATATTCTTGTACATAGGGGCAGTATTATAGTAGTTATATTCTTGGACATGGAGCAGTATTATAGTAGTTATATTCTTGTACATAGGAGCAGTATTATAGTATATTCTTGTACATTGGAGCAGTATTATAGTAGTTACATTCTTGTACACAGGGGGCAGTATTATAGTAGTTATATTCTTGTACACAGGGGGCAGTATTATAGTAGTTATATTCTTGTACATAGTGAGCAGTATTATAGTAGTTATATTCTTGTACATAGGAGCAGTATTATAGTAGTTATATTCTTGTACATAGAGGCAGTATTATAGTAGTTATATTCTTGTACATAGGGGGCAGTATTATAGTAGTTATATTCTTGTACATAGGGGGCAGTATTATAGTAGTTATATTCTTGTACATAGGGGGCAGTATTATATTAGTTATATTCTTGTACATAGGGGCAGTATTATAGTAGTTATATTCTTGTACATAGGGGCAGTATTATAGTAGTTATATTCTTGTACATAGGGGCAGTATTACAGTAGTTATATTCTTGTACATAGGGAGCAGTATTATAGTAGTTATATTCTTGTACATAGGGGCAGTATTATAGTAGTTATATTCTTGTACATAGGGGCAGTATTATAGTAGTTATATTCTTGTACATAGGGGGCAGTATTATAGTAGTTATATTCTTGTACATAGGAGCAGTATTATAGTAGTTATATTCTTGTACATAGGGGCAGTATTATAGTAGTTATATTGTTGGACATGGAGCAGTATTATAGTAGTTATATTCTTGTACATAGGGAGCAGTATTATACTAGTTATATTCTTGTACATAGGGGCAGTATTATAGTAGTTATATTCTTGTACATAGGGGCAGTATTATAGTAGTTATATTCTTGTACATAGGGGGCAGTATTATAGTAGTTATATTCTTGTACATAGGAGCAGTATTATAGTAGTTATATTCTTGTACATAGGAGCAGTATTATAGTAGTTATATTCTTGTACATAGGAGCAGTATTATAGTAGTTATATTCTTGTACATAGAGGCAGTATTATAGTAGTCATATTCTTGTACATAGGAGCAGTATTATAGTAGTTATATTCTTGTACATAGGGGCAGTATTATAGTAGTTATATTCTTGTACATAGGAGCAATATTCTAGTATATTCTTATACATAGGAGCAGTATTATAGTAGTTATATTCTTGTACATAGGGGCAGTATTGTAGTAGTTATATTCTTGTACATAGGGGGCAGTATTATAGTAGTTATATTCTTGTACATAGGGGCAGTATTATAGTAGTTATATTCTTGTACATAGGGGTAGTATTATAGTAGTTATATTCTTGTACATAGGGGCAGTATTGTAGTAGTTATATTCTTGTACATAGGGAGCAGTATTGTAGTAGTTATATTCTTGTACATAGGGGGCAGTATTATAGTAGTTATATTCTTGTACATAGGGGGCAGTATTATAGTAGTTATATTCTTGTACATAGGGGGCAGTATTATAGTAGATATACTCTTGTACATAGGGGCAGTATTATAGTAGTTATATTCTTGTACATAGGGAGCAGTATTATAGTAGTTATATTCTTGTACATAGGAGCAGTATTATAGTAGTTATATTCTTGTACATAGTAGTATTATAGTAGTTATAGTCTTGTACATAGGAGCAGTATTATAGTAGATATATTCTTATACATAGGAGCAGTATTATAGTAGTTATATTCTTGTACATAGGGAGCAGTATTGTAGTAGTTATATTCTTGTACATAGGGGGCAGTATTATAGTAGTTATATTCTTGTACATAGGGGGCAGTATTATAGTAGTTATATTCTTGTACATAGGGGTAGTATTATAGTAGTTATATTCTTGTACATAGGGGCAGTATTGTAGTAGTTATATTCTTGTACATAGGGAGCAGTATTGTAGTAGTTATATTCTTGTACATAGGGGGCAGTATTATAGTAGTTATATTCTTGTACATAGGGGGCAGTATTATAGTAGTTATATTCTTGTACATAGGGGGCAGTATTATAGTAGATATACTCTTGTACATAGGGGCAGTATTATAGTAGTTATATTCTTGTACATAGGGAGCAGTATTATTGTAGTTATATTCTTGTACATAGGGGCAATATTATAGTAGTTATATTCTTGTACATAGGAGCAGTATTATAATAGTTATATTCTTGTACATAGGGGCAGTATTATAGTAGTTATAGTCTTGGACATGGAGCAGTATTATAGTAGTTATATTCTTTTACATAGGGGGCAGTATTATAGTAGTTATATTCTTGTACATAGGGGCAGTATTATAGTAGTTATATTCTTGTACATAGGGGCAGTATTATAGTAGTTATATTCTTGTACATAGGGGCAGTATTATAGTAGTTATATTCTTGTACATAGGGGCAGTATTATAGTAGTTATATTCTTGTACATAGGGAGCAGTATTATAGTAGTTATATTCTTGTACATAGGGAGCAGTATTATAGTAGTTATATTCTTGTACATAGGGGCAGTATTATAGTAGTTATATTCTTGTACATAGGGGGCAGTATTATAGTAGTTATATTCTTGTACATAGGAGCAGTATTATAGTAGTTATATTCTTGTACATAGAGGCAGTATTATAGTAGTCATTCTTTTACATAGGAGCAGTATTATAGTATATTCTTGTACATAGGGGCAGTATTATAGTAGTTATATTCTTGGACATGGGAGCAGTATTATAGTAGTTATATTCTTGTACATAGGAGCAGTATTATAGTAGTTATATTCTTGTACATAGGAGCAGTATTCTAGTATATTCTTGAACATAGGAGCAGTATTATAGTAGTTATATTCTTGTACACAGGGGGCAGTATTATAGTAGTTATATTCTTGTACATAGGGAGCAGTATTATAGTAGTTATATTCTTGTACATAGGAGCAGTATTATAGTAGTTATATTCTTGTACATAGGAGTAGTATTATAGTAGTTATAGTCTTGTACATAGGAGCAGTATTATAGTAGATATATTCTTATACATAGGAGCAGTATTATAGTAGTTATATTCTTGTACATAGGGGCAGTATTGTAGTAGTTATATTCTTGTACATAGGAGGCAGTATTATAGTAGTTATATTCTTGTACATAGGGGGCAGTATTATAGTAGTTATATTCTTGTACATAGGGGTAGTATTATAGTAGTTATATTCTTGTACATAGGGGCAGTATTGTAGTAGTTATATTCTTGTACATAGGGAGCAGTATTGTAGTAGATATATTCTTGTACATAGGGGGCAGTATTATAGTAGTTATATTCTTGTACATAGGGGGCAGTATTATAGTAGTTATATTCTTGTACATAGGGGGCAGTATTATAGTAGATATACTCTTGTACATAGGGGCAGTATTATAGTAGTTATATTCTTGTACATAGGAGCAGTATTATAGCAGTTATATTCTTGTACATAGGAGCAGTATTCTAGTATATTCTTGTACATAGGAGCAGTATTATAGTAGTTATATTCTTGTACACAGGGGGCAGTATTATAGTAGTTATATTCTTGTACATAGGGAGCAGTATTATAGTAGTTATATTCTTGTACATAGGAGCAGTATTATAGTAGTTATCTTCTTGTACATAGGGGGCAGTATTATAGTAGATATACTCTTGTACATAGGGGCAGTATTATAGTAGTTATATTCTTGTACATAGGGAGCAGTATTATTGTAGTTATATTCTTGTACATAGGGGCAGTATTATAGTAGTTATATTCTTGTACATAGGGAGCAGTATTATAGTAGTTATATTCTTGTACATAGGGGCAGTATTATAGTAGTTATATTCTTGTACATAGGGGCAGTATTATAGTAGTTATATTCTTGTACATAGGGGGCAGTATTATAGTAGTTATATTCTTGTACATAGGGGTTGTATTATAGTAGTTATATTCTTGTACATAGGGGAAGTATTGTAGTAGTTATATTCTTGTACATAGGGAGCAGTATTGTAGTAGTTATATTCTTGTACATAGGGGGCAGTATTATAGTAGTTATATTCTTGTACATAGGGGGCAGTATTATAGTAGTTATATTCTTGTACATAGGGGGCAGTATTATAGTAGATATACTCTTGTACATAGGGGCAGTATTATAGTAGTTATATTCTTGTACATAGGGGCAGTATTATAGTAGTTATATTCTTGTACATAGGGGGCAGTATTATAGTAGTTATATTCTTGTACATAGGAGCAGTATTATAATAGTTCTATTCTTGTACATAGGGGCAGTATTATACTATTCATAGTATCGTATACATGTTAATAGCAACCAATGAGAGATTATCATTCATTTTAACAGAGTAATGTAAGAAATGACTGAGGCCGTCATCTCCTTCATGCTGGTGGGTGATTCTCTACAGAGGGCAGTGGTGTTATAGGTGTGAGTACAAACGGGCATAACAACAGTGGTTGCAGAGGGTATAACCAGGTTTGGGAGGCAGGGTGGCCCAGAGATGCCAATCTACTTGGCTGTGCATCCTCGGATGCACATTCAAGTGAAATGTATAGCAGCGCAAAAACTGGCAAACATCCCCCGGCTCCCTGCACTGCAATACATGCTGGCAATCAGAGTATGGCAGCCGATGTCACCTTCCTAGTGATATCATGCTCTTACAGTGACATCATGAGCTGACTGTGGCGGCACACCGAAGTTAGCTGACAACTTTTGCGCCAGCTAGAGAAGCGTAAGAAAGTAAGAATAATCATTGATTGAATCTTTTTAAAATGTGCTGGAGAAGAACTGAATGGGCCCAGGATATTAGACCAGGATGAGAGAACGACACCAGTATGGGGACATTTTATCAGGATGGGGGGGTCCTCAGAGTTCTAGAACGTTCTACACTGCACACGACGAGATGACAAGTCCCACTCCACCAGCTCATATCACAGTGGAACGGTGGACAATGCGCTGTCTCCTATCTCCACGTGTGGAGCGGACGGCTGTGGAAGGAGATGGAGGAGGCTCCACATAGTACATAACAGAGGCATCAGTGTGCCACTAGCAAGGCCTAGAAGAAATGAGCAAAACCTGCCAAGCTTCTAGATACAGAAGACATCTTTAGCCTGGTGGTTTGGTTTGTGACATTATGGTCGCTTTACTGTCCCAACAGGAGTTGTCACCTAGTCTTACAGATCTGTCCACGTTGGCGATGACACCACAACAGTGAGGGATAACAGGCCGGTCTGAAGGACCTGCTCCCATGTGTTGTACACCGTGTCACCAGGATACTCAGAGGATGTGACCGTCGTCCTCTCTTCAAAACTCAGGTGAGCGTGTAATGTGCGAGAGCCGCAAGCACTCATAATGGCAGCTCAAATCACCATCTACATCTCCATAAAGGTGAGAGCCACTCACCACCTGCTGCTTCCACGAGAAGATACATCCGTAGATAAGAGCAAAAGTGCCTATCGTCTGAGGGAAATGTAGTCCTCCACTGTGAAGAAGTTCCACAGCATGGTGAATCTAAAAATCCTACCAAGTCATTTCAGGACGTTTTTCCACTTAATGTCACCTATAATCTGTACAAATCCATTGAGAAACAAATATTTTTGAGTGGAAAAATTAAAATAAAGAACTAATTTAATGTGTTGTATAAATCTGCACACCCTTAAACTAATATTTTGTTCTGGACTCTGGCTGGGCCATTCCAAAACGTTGATCTTCTTCTTGATCTTCATTGATCTTTGAAGGTCATTGTCATGCCGAAAGGTGAAATTCATTTTAATCTTCAGCTTTTTAGCAAAGGCCTGAAGGTTTTGTTAAGAAATTAACTGTTGATATTTCCCTCCACCTTGACTAAAGCTCCAGTTCCAGCTGCTAAAAAAAACCAACCCCAAACCATAATGCTGCCTCCACCATGCTCACTGGGGGTATGGTGTTCTTTTGGGTATGCGCAGTTTTGGCTTTACTTTTTGCAATTATGGCCAAAAATTTCATCCTTGTTCTCTCATCAGATCATAACACATTTTTCCACATTTTTTTGCAGACTTGAGGTAGGTTTTGACAAAACATAGCCAGGCTTGGAAGTTTTTCTTTGTAAGAAAAGGCTTCAATCTTGCCACCCTACCCCACAGACCAGATATATTAAGATTACGGGAGATTGTTGTCACATGCAACATACAGCAAATACTTGTCAGAAATTCCTGCAGGTCCTCCAATGTTGCTTTAGGCCGCTTGCCAGGCTCTTGGACCAATTTTCTTCTTGTCTTTTCATCAAGCTTTGAGGGAGATCCATGTCAAGGTAATGTCATCATTGTGCCAAATTTAAGCCACTTCTTGATGATGTCTTCACAGTGTCCCATGGTAGATCTAATGCCTCGGAAAAAAATTTTTTCTCCTTCTCCTGACTGATAATGTTCAGCAATGAGAGCCTTTTGCTGTGTTGTCAGCTGTTTACACACCATGGATTGTGCTGTAAAATGCAACTAAGAAAATGTCAGGAAAATCCTTCTAGAACAGTTTATATGGGGTTAATCAAGATTACTGAAAACGACGGTAGCTGTACTGCTACCATTTCCCAGACGTGCAAATGTGATTGGCTAATTCTGAACACAACCACATCCCCAAATTGTTAGAGGGTGTTCACACTTATGCGACCACATTATTTTACTTCTTCATTTTCCTGTTTTATTTGAATAAATTATGGGTGACATTAAAGGTGGAAAATGTTCTGAAATGTTTCTTCTTGGCATGATTTTTTTACAAGACTAAAATCTGGAATTTTAACAGACGTCTGTAGACTTTTTAGATCCACTGTATCTATCTATCTGATAACTTTGACCAAGGTATCAGACCTTAAACGGAAGGTGCCGCACATTTTTTTTTGTATTAAAAATGATTGTTTAGGGTTATGGCTTGTTGCTATCATTGTTAGTAAAGGCCATGTGATGCAAATCTACCAGCTTTATAAAAACCCAGCCTGCTCTAACCTTGTACCGAAAAACAGCAGCCATGGGATCTTCTAAGACGCTGCCTAGCACTCCGAAAATGAAAATGGTGGAGGCCCACAATGTAGGAGAAGGCTATAAGAAGAGAGCAAAGAGTTTTCAAGTTGCCCTTTCCTCAGCTCGTAATGTAGTTGAGAAATGGCAGTTATCAGGAACAGTGGAGATCAAGATAAGGTCTGGAAGACCAAGCAAAATTGGGCAATGACGAGCAGAGATCTCATTCTGCACATGTGCTACCTCCGGCACACCATTTTCCCGAAGACCGCCAGAGGTCGATCTGCGTATGCGTAGGCACGTTTTCATACAAAGGAAATGTGTCATCTTTAACTTTAGGCCTTTTAGAGATCATTTCATCAACTTGCTTAACTGTTCATAATAACAGTAATTTTGACCAGGAGTGCCCAAACTTTTACATGCCACTGTATCTAATATCTGTCTGTCTCATATCTATCTCGCTATCTATGATACGTTTTTCTGATGATCCGTGAGTACATTATATCCATTATTTGCCTACAATCTCTCATGTTTGCAACTTTGCTGTATAATTATGGAAATATCACACAAGTCGCCAGACGTGAGAACAAAGCTGCATCTTGTTACTGATCCATCAGCCTGTAGTAACCTCAGCCATGTTTCCACCCTCTGGTGATGTCATACCCCCACATTGATGATGTCACACACATCCCTGCTCTTGTTCTACATGACATCCTTTAACAGGTACTATAAGAATGAGGCAATCAATGGCATCTCACTAAGAAAACTGGAAAAGTCTTAGTATAAAGTATTTTTGGGAACTTTGTCTTTAGTTTAGATCCTCCCCCAATTCCTTGCCATATGTAAAAAAACTTCCAGAAAACAGGAATATTGATTAGCTTTACAGTAGCATGCCTCTACATGCTGCACAGTCTTGTTTTAGGCCCCCCTCCCCCCACCTTTACAAAGGAGATCTTGAGAAAGTTATGGTTCTGCAAATAGAGATAATCTGGCCATGCTCATGACCAAACCTGGTGACATGGATGGCACCATCAAACAGTCTAATATGTATGGAGCCTCCTGACCAACAGTCTCGATTTTAACAGAACCACAAAATGAAACGCTGTAGATCAGGGACATAGCAAAGCTGAGCCTAAAAAGAGGCCCTTTTTAGAGGTGTCCCTAATTTTGCATTGTGAATGTATCGAGAAGCTATCAGAAGAAGAAGTTGAGCATGTCCAAACTCAAGTGTTGACCAACGAGGAAAGTTGGAAGAGTCTCATTAAAATAAGTCAATCACGGTGATATCGGTGACTTTTCTTTTGTGTATGGACAGCTGTAAGCATTAGGACAGACCTAGAAAATGCAGGTACATTCAATTCCATATTTGTTAACCATCCCAATTTTTAGAGGATTTTCTCCATTCATGCTAAATCTGTTTTACAAAACACATTTTTGGGTAATTTTTAAAAGGCTTTCTTGGGTGGAACTGGGGTGAGGAGTAACATGTCCCATAATTTCGGATTTAAATGTTGTTAAGTACGGTATAGCATGGACTGTGTCACATCCGGTACAGACATTATCATTAGTATAGTGGAGCATGGATGCCATATTGGCAGTCCTCTCCTGTAGGACATGATGGCGCTACCCGAGTCACCAAAAAAGACAATCCATGTAATGTGTTATTCCAGAAAAAGTCACAACACACACTGTTCAGAAGTCAAGAAGGTCAATGACCATAGGACTGGTTATTTTGCAGTTGTCTAGGAGGCAACAGCCAGAGAAAACAAGGATAAAAATACTTGACCCTCGTCCTGTCGGGTCAAAGACCTTTGGAATTGATTTCCAAAAAGTGACACCATCGTCTGGGGAAGTCTTTTATCCGCTGATTGCCAGACTCACTGCACATGAAACTCTCAACGAGTTATTCCATCTTCTCAATCCTGTTTCTTGTGATATGGCTAAAACAGTATTTCCCAAACTCCAGTCCTCACGGACCCCACGGGTCATGTTTTCAGGATTTCCATAGAATTGCACAGATGGTGGAAGTATCATCAAGGCATCAGGAATTCTCTCTCCTGTGCAACACTATGGAAATCCTGAAAACATGACCCGTGGGGTCCGTGAGGACTGGAGTTTGGGAAACACTGCTCTACACTGACAGCCCTTCATAGATTTGTAGACTGCTATTAAATCTAATCTTGGCCGTCTCTTTTGCAAGCTAAACATTCCCAGATCCTTTAATCGTTTCTCGTAGGACATAGTTTGCAGTCTGCTCACCATCCTGATAGCTCTTCTCTGAACGTGCTCCAGTTTTTCAATGACTTTTGTAAAATGTGGTGTCCAGAACTGGGCACAATATTCCAGATGAGGTCTGACCAAGGAGGAGTAGAGGTGGATAATTACTTGTCATGATCTAGACTCTCTGCATCTCTTAATACAGCCCAGAACTGTTTGTATACTAATAGATCAAAGACTGCACACGAGCAAGTGAGATGCAGCATCAAAAAAGGCAAATTAGTCTTTTTGACATCTGCTGTTGCTTAGTTCTATTCCTCCCATTCTGTAGATTTAATTTTTATTAGGATAGACATTAGTTTCTGATTGTCTGGAGCAATCTCCCCATGTCTTCCTGCCACACTGTGCTCCCCAGAAACGGCCAATTATATAATCTGCATTCACTAGATGGTATACCCCCCTTATTATTTTCTTTGGAACAGGAATATCCTACGATCCTGGTCATGGTGAACACCAAAGCCTCATTTGACCCAACACCTACGTCTCTAACTCTTTCTTTCCAGCTGTGACCAGGAATGGATTAGGGTCTATGGAGGATATTGTTCAACACTCGGAGTGATGTCCCTGCTCGTTAGAGAATGAAAAAAAAATGTATGAAGGATAAATTTGGCTACAAAGAAGATCAAACTGTATCGGGTGTTGGATGTTCCTACGTAACCCAGCTTATGGTATAAGTGCTGAAAATAGTTAAACAGCGTGACACAAGACCTGCCTGGAATAAGTGGGCCACTTGGATTGGAGAAATGTGAAGAGTGTGAAAAAAGGATCCCCCTGGTTTTCACCTTTTAACCCTTGTAACAGGGATTTGGACTTTGATCCAGGATTTCCCCTGACACAACTTTAATTAAGGTTACCAACAGCTGACAGTAGAGAAGTCATGCAGAAGGTCAGGGCAGGCAGCGGACAAAACATCCAAGTAAAGTCAGGTCAGAAATTGAAAGGCAATACTTAAAAAAAAACACCTTACCATATACAAGCGCTAAGGAACCTTATTACTAAAGGAAGGAGCGATGGAGAAATGTCCCATTAGGGCAGATAAAGATGTTGACAGCCACGCAACCATAGTAGATTAGCAGGAGGAGAAGACTGTCGGCAAACTGGGAAGTGGCCACAGAGGTGAGCAGGACCTCGAACCGTAGCAAACCATTTACCAATTACCTCTGTATAGATAAACCCTAACCATATCCTGACTGATTTTTGAAAAAAATCCAAGAAAATTTATTTCCATAATCTGATGTTCTCAATGGGGTACCATTTACTCATAAATTTCCAAAAGTACTCAGCAATCTACGTTCATAGCGCCACTAGTCAAAGAGGACTAAAAAACTATAAAGGACCAAAAGAGTTTATCTATACTATTATTACGCAACCAGAAGCGATAATTTGTGTAAATTTTCTCTCGTCGCTCCTCCTAATCATCTGAAGGCTGGCTTGTAAAGTGATAATTCTCTCTGTCTGGATAACACGTTGCAGATAATCCAGTCGGTGGTCCTGATATAAGAGCATTAATAATAATGAGATAAGATTATGGCAGAACCTCGATGCTTACACAGCAGATATGCACAAGCCGAGCACCACAATAGTGGTGGGACCAGGACATCATTATCTTATCGGCAGATATCCAGCAGAAACTCTCCTGTGGAGCTTAAGATGAGGGGTTCTGGACCATCATGGAGAATCTGACACCCACATGTTCCTTTATATTGACTGTGAATGTGACAACCTTGGGCATAGATGGGATTGTCCGCAGCGTCGCCCGATTACATAATTGGCCCATCGCAATGGTAAAGGTTACATAAGACTTTCAGGGTTTCCTAAATGTAAACTCTTCAGATCCTCTAATAATCCCATCAATGCTTTACTTCCTGAGGAGAGACAACTTCTTATCGTACCCATGTGGGAAGGGGCTGGGCCGTTGCTCGCCGCGGATTCCCCATCGCAGCTGTTAGCTGCACAGGTGGCTTGCCAATTGCCACCCCGCATCGCTGCCGCTTGCCCCAGTCCGGGGACTGCGGCCCATCCGTCCAAGGACACCTCCGGGGCCTGTGGTGCCTCGGTGTCACCAGAGCGTCGGTGCGCTCGAAGACTATGTCAACTCTTCAGCAGCTGGGCCCAGCGGCTGCTATGCCAAAGGACCACCGTCCAGAACGCCGAGGGACGTCAGGACAGCTAAGTTGACTATATAGTTAAGGACCC
Organism: Dendrobates tinctorius; assembly: GCF_039654945.1. Classification (NCBI taxonomy): domain Eukaryota; kingdom Metazoa; phylum Chordata; class Amphibia; order Anura; family Dendrobatidae; genus Dendrobates; species Dendrobates tinctorius. Next base: position 11,512,504 of record NW_027361763.1, read on the forward strand.
GTAGTTGGCCATACCGCGGCCCTATAGTGACCGGCTTCTGCTCTGTTCTACTCTGTTCGTGTTTGCTTGTATTGAGCACTTGCGAGGGCAACTCTTGTTACCCCTTTGGTTGGTCAGGCTACAACTGAGGACAGTTACCTCTAGGCCTATAAACGTTATTACTAAAAGCACTAAACCGTCTCGCGCCCTCGCGCCTCGTCACTGCGTCCTGCATACCTGCTAGTACCACATTTGGCGTAGTCGGCAGGATGCAGTCTCCGAGCAAGGACGGCGGTGCGCCCGACCAGAGTGGGGCTGCGGGTGCTGACGATAATGGGGGCCCCCGCTCCAGCATCTCTCTGGGGGCTATGCTGAGTAACTTACCCCGGTTTTCTGGCTCCAATACACTGCTGTGGAGCTGGACAGAGCGCATGCGGGACCTTTTCCGCATGCATCCGATGACCCCCGATTTAGAGGCTGAGGTGGCCCTCATGGCGCTAGATGGGGAAGCCTGAAAGTCAGTGATGTTGAGACCCCCGGGACACCGCAACGGATGCAGGAGGAGGGAGAGACCATCACCCAGTATATGAATGCTCTCTAGGAGCTATACACAGCCATAGAGCGGAAGGACGGAGTAGGGATAGGGCCCATCGACATTACCCTGCGTGACCTGTTAGTGACTGGACTCCGGGACCCGTTAATCAAGCAGGCATTGCGGGAGCAGATCCGAGTGAACCCACGCATAGCTTTCTCTGAGGGGGAGTCAGGCCCGGGTACGAGAGCAGGAGCAGGGGATGACGGTTCCCGTGGGGAAGGCCCGGAGCATGGAGGCTTCCGTAAACGTTGTCGGAGAGCCTCAGTGGATTGAGGAAATGAGACAAGACGAAGTGAAGAAGAGAACGGAGAACGGAGCCCGCGCCCGGCCGGCTTGGCTACAATCCCGGGCCCTGGGGGCCTCGCATTACCCGGGGTGGAGAACTGGGCCACTTCGCACGAGAATGTCCGCGGTGTGGGAGATACCCACCCCGGCGGACATTAAACTAGAGGACTCTGGGCATGGGGGACGTCGCTCGGAGCCGGAAGCCACAACAAGGGCTGGTGGAAGTTCCGAAGATCTGGTCGCTAAGTGCCCAATAGTGTGGGCCGAAGTTGAGGGTCGTGCTGTACGGTGCCTAGTGGTTACGGGGTCGCAAGTAACGACCATGCCTGCAACTTACTTCCGGCAGCATTTCCTGGAAGCGGCAAGGCCCCAGTTGGGGCCCATGATACGACCAGTAGCCGTGAACCAACTGCCGGTACCTGTCGCCGGAGTGGTGTGGCTCCAGATGACGCTATGTGGTAAATCCCTCGGTCGCTGGGGAGTGGTCCTAACCCAAGGTGAAACTAACGACCATCATCCAGTTATCTTGGGCATGAACATACTACGGGAGTTCGGCAATCTACTCCTCGACGATCCCACGCAGGAGACCCTGAGCCAGTGGGGTTCTCACATGGCCCAAGGGCAGGTCTTCCAGGTTGGTGCGGGAGGCGCGAGTGCTCCAGGAGTGCCAGGAGGGTAAAGCGCTGGGCAAAGTCATCGCTCCGGCGGCTCCCCCGCTCGTGCTTCCTCCAGGGCAGACGTTGGTGGCCCTGCTGATCCACGTCCCGATGGCACTGGAGGGCGTGGAGGTGCAGGTGGAACCATGCTACTCGAAGCGCCTGCACCCTGGCATACTGGTAGCCCACTTCCTGGCCACGGTGCGGGAAGGGACCGTCCTGCTGCGTTGTGTCAACCTGGAAGACCAAGACGTCGCCTTGAAGCCCGGGCCAAGATGGCCAAACTAGTAAGGCCTTTGGAGGAGATGCTGCCGGACCCCGCGGTCCAGTTGAATGTGCAGCCCAAAGATCCTTGGGCAGTAACGGTACGAACCCTACAGACTGCCGTATCCTCAACCCAGGAGAAAAGTCGAGCCATCCTGGAGAGAATGCGGGCCGAACTTTCCGGCCTAACGCCAGTCCAACCTCTCCAGGTAGAGACACTTCTCGGACAATATCACAGTGTCTTTGCCAGTCATGAGGATGACTTCGGATGTACCACGGCCATCACGCATGGGATCCCCATGGCAGGAGCGGCCCCCATCCGGGAGCGATATCGGCAAATACCACCGCAGCTATACCAGGAAGTGAAAACTCTACTAGCTCAAATGCTTCGGAAGGGGGTCATACAAGAAAGCCAGAGCCCCTGGGCGGCCCCCATTGTACTGGTTCGCAAAAAAGATGGCACCCTGCGTTTTTGTGTGGATTACCGAAAGTTGAACGCCTGCACCATCAAGGACTCGTATCCACTGCCCCGCATAGAAGAGTCTCTGTCCGCCTTGGGGAACGCGAAGTACTTCTCGACTCTAGAGTTGGCCAGTGGGTACTGGCAGGTGCCGATGTCGTAGGAAGACAGAGCCAAACGGCATTTATCCTTCCCATGGGACTGTTCGAGTTTAATTGGATGCCGTTCGGGCTGGCCAACGCCCCAGGAACCTTCCAGCGGTTGATGGAGCGGTGTCTGGGAGACCTCAACTTTGAAGCCACGTTGATATACCTGGACGATATCATCATCTATTCCGCCACGTTCGAGGACCACCTGCAGCGGTTGGGGCAGGTGCTCGGCCGGCTGCAGAAGTACGGGTTGAAGGTAAAGCCCGAGAAATGCCACCTGTTCCGCACCCAGATCGAATATCTGAGGCATACTGTCTCGGTGGAGGGTGTCAGACCATCTCTGGAAAAGGTTGCTGCCATCCAGGGGTGGCCTACCCCCGAGACGGTGAATGACGTGCGGGCCTTCCTGGGGCTGGCCGGCTACTACCGTCGGTTCGTGAAGAATTTTGCACGCCGAGCCCGAGCCCTGCAGGACCTGCTGAAGGGGACTCCAGCTGGGGCGAATGGACGGAAGGTCCAGTGGCAGCAACCGCAAGAGGATGCATTTCAAGATCTCAAAGCTGCACTCTCGGAAGCCCAGGTATTGGCGTATGCGGATTTCTCGCAACCGTTCATCCTGCATACCGACGGGAGCCTCCAGGGACTAGGAGCTGTGTTGTCACAGGTGCAGGACGGCCGAGAGAAAATGATCGCCTATGGTAGCCGGTCGCTGCATGACTCCGAACGCAACCCGGACAATTACAGCTCTTTTAAGCTCGAGCTCCTCGCGGTAGCGTGGGCAATGACGGAGCGGTTCGCAGAGTACCGGGCGGGCTCCAAGGTGGTGGTGCGGACTGACAACAACCCACAAGCCCATTTTGAGAATGCCAAACTGGGGGCACTGGAGCAGCGGTGGGTGGCTCGGATGGCCAAGTTCAACTACAAGATGATCTACAAAAGAGGGGCTGAAAATGTGCACGCTGACGCACTCTCCAGAATCCGACACACCACCCCAGGGAGGAATCGAGATGACGAATTAGAAGGAGAAGAGACGCCGTTCGCCCTCACCACCGCCGCGCTTACAGCCAACACACAAGAAGCGCCTCCTCCGGGACCCTTAGGGGGAATGCTGGAACAGCCACGCGACAAGTGGATCCAGCAGCAACAGGAAGATGGAGAAATTGGACTCCTGCGCCGATGGGTGGCCACCGGCAAATTGCCCACTGGCTCACAGAGACAGACTTTGACCCAGGATATGCTGCTGATGTTGCGCCAGTGGGAGAAACTAATCATCAAAAAGGGACTTTTACATCGGAAAGCCGTGTCACGAACAACGTCTGCTACAATATGGCAGGTGATCGTGCCCGGAACCCATCTCAGCCAACTGGCTCGGGAAGCCCACGAAAAGGGGGCTCACTTTGGTGCTCAAAAGACTTTGCAATGGTTGCAGCAGATAGTGTACCATCCACGCTTGCACGCTGCTGTGGAAGAAGTTTGTCAAACCTGCTGCCCGTGCGAGCTCGCTAAACCTCCCGCGCAACGAGCCCCGGTGCAGACAATTGTGACATCAGCTCCCCTCGAGCTCCTCACGGTGGACTATCTGACCATATGCCCTGCCTACCAGGGGTACGAACATTGTCTCGTTATGGTGGATCATTTCACCAAGTTCGCTGTGGTCACCCCCACCTGAGACCAGACAGCGAAGTCGGCCGTCTATGCGATTTGTAAAAACTTTATCCAAGTGTACGGCTGCCCGCAACGAATACATTTGGACCAAGGAGCCTGCTTCCTAGGAAGAGTCATGGAAGAACTACATTATCTCTACGGTATCGATAAGTCTCGGACTACACCATACCACCTGAAGGGAAACGGAGTCTGCGAACGCTTCAATCGGACACTAATCCAAATGCGCGCACCCTGGAGAGCAACCAAAAGGCCCGCTGGCCCGAATACGTTCCTGAGCTTGTGTGGGTATATAATAACCGGGTGCACCGGGTGACTGGTTACACCCCCTACTCATTGCTGTTTGGACGGGAAGGCAAAGGAATCAGGGAAGTGGAGTTAAACCCGGAGAAACCCCAACCCTGGACTGGAGTATCCTCGTGGGTCCTAAACCACCGGCACCGGCTGCAGACCCTCCACCGAATCGTCCAAAGCTCCAGGATCTAGAACACCCGGGGGGAGCGCTGCCCCCACCAACTGACTTCCAGACTGGGGATCAGGTACTCGTACAAGATCAACGCCCCCAAAACAAGTTAGAACCACGGTGGGAGGAGAACCCGTACCGAGTGTTGTGCCGGATAAGCCCCGACGGGCCGGTGTATGAAATGCAATCCGAAGGAAACAGCGCACCTCTCACTCGTGTTGTGCACCGTAACATGTTACGGCCTTGTGCGTCCACTGATCCCATGCGACCCGAACCGATCCCTCAGGTCCCCGACCCGATCCCTCAGGTCCCCGACCCCCCGCCCATGGTCTGGGACCTGGACGATGAAGAGGACTCCCCAACCGCATCTGCGGGTCACCCAAGTAGTGACACTACAGTGGACCCGGGAATCCCACCAGAATCGACCATCCTACCACCATCCACCACCACAGAGGACTCCACCGTACCCGAACTTCAATGCTCCGAGCGATCAACAGCTGGCAAACCCCCTAAATGTTACGAACAGGACCAGTTCGTATGGCGTCTGGACAGTTCGTATGGACTGTCATCTCGAAAGACTAACCCGAGTCTACCAAAACCCTCGCCCGAGGACTGGCGACCATAGAGGACGGGGGAGTCTGGGAAGAAGGGCCCCCGCCGAGTGTCCGGGCGGGACCAAGCGGACCGTCACCTATTGTAGGTTCCGGGGGAAACTGTTCTCGGGGGACAGAGTTCAGGGACGGACCGTTGAGATGGACAGATGGGCTGGGGGAGGTGCCAGTATAAAAGGGGCGGGGAACGCTAGTCACGGTGAGTTAGCAGACCGGGACAGAAGCAGCAGGAGACCTTGGGAGCGACTGAGAGCCAAAGCGACTTACCAGTGCAAGGAGAGACGTTCACCTAGGACTTCATTGGGCCGGTGCCCAGACGACCGTCCGAGAGTCGCTGCCCCGCTTCAACCTGCGGCCACTGCCGCCTTTCCCCAGCCTCGCAGCTGCGGCCTGCCCGCTGCCGTTGCCGCCTCGCTCCAGCCCGCGGCTACGACCTGCTCGCGGCCATCGCCGCCTCGCTCCAGCTCACGGCTGCGGCCTGTCTCCCGCCACCCGCAGCCGCCCTGCTCTCACCCGTGGCCTCGGCAAGTCCAGTGCCGTCGGCGGCCACCACTGTCCCGCTCCGGTCCGCGGCAGGGGCTGGGCCGTTGCTCGCCGCGGATTCCCCGTCGCAGCTGTTAGCTGCACAGGTGGCCTCCCAATTGCCACCCCGCATCGCTGCCGCTTGTCCCAGTCCGGGGCCTGCGGCCCATCCGTCCAAGGACACCTCCGGGGCCTGTGGTGCCCCGGTGTCACCGGAGCGCTCGAAGACTACGTCAACTCTTCAGCAGCTGGGCCCAGCGGCTGCTACACTGAAGGACCATCGTCCAGAACGCTGAGGGACATCAGGACGGCTAAGTTGACAATATAGTTAAGGACCCGTAGTCGGCCATATCGCAGCCCTATAGTGACCGGCTTCTGCCAGACGTAGTCGTGTTCTACTCTGTTCGTGTTTGCTTGTATTGAGCCCCTGCGAGGGCAACTCTTGTTACCCCTTTGGTTGGTCAGGCTACGACTGGGGACAATTAACTCTAGGCCTATAAACGTTATTACTAAAAGCACTAAACCATCTCGCGCCTCGTCACTGCGTCCTGCGTACCTGCTAGTACCACACCCGCTTCATTTCAGTTTACAGAATAGGAAAGATGTACAGTATTAAGGCGCACTGCTTCTCAGTGATCAGGCATGGTCACTCAAAAGAGATCTCAAATTCTGAGGGTGCCATTGAGCCACCACTCGCGTGAGGCAAGTCACCTTAATATACCCCCAACTCATTTCGGTCCATAACCAAGACTTGATTGAAGAGTTCCTCCTAATGTCAGGATGCCCATCCTTCCTGAATACTTATTAGCCTTTGTTTTCACAAATTCTGACTTGTGTGTCTCCAGCCAACCCGTATTGGTCCAATGCTGAAGGAACGAACACAAGCCTACGGAAGAACCTTTCAGCGAAGTCATTTAGGCCCAGCAACTCCATGTTATGAGCCGCGATTTACTGATCTGATTGTAAGAGATTAGATTTATCCCTTCAAATCATCTAATCTGCTAAAGGGTGAAGTGCGGCAGCTGTCGGGGCGGATGGCACGGGATTTGAAGAAATTGCTCAAACGTGTTACAGTTGGTAAAATCCTATGTCAGCAGGTCATGTCAGAGGGGTAAAGATGTCACAGGCATTTAGACGTGTAGTTTCCAGCCAAATGATGGTTCAGACAACTTTCCACTGCCGATAATTTCAGTCCTAAACCGGACATAAGCTCTGTGTCAGTATCATGCCTTTTCCACCAATCGGACCATTCATAGGGTAAGTGACCTACGGGTTGTATAAGATGAATGAGCCCTTTAAATGGCACATTCAGCTCCGCTTCATCTCTACATATAATGCTGCAAAAACAAAAAAGCAATACCAAAATTTATACTAATACTCACAGATCACAGGGGCAAATATTTCACTCCAGCTGACTAATGGCTGGAAAATGGGATTTTCTAGCGCAAAAGATAAAGGTGTGTCACTAATAGCCACGTGCTATTTCCCGATCCCACTGATATTTACACTGTTACCGGTAATGCCACATAGGATTCCGGTCAGACAAGTCCACAATACAAAGGAAACAGAGAACTGTGACTGTGGACACGAGAGCCATGTATCAGTGACATACAGAGCGGCTTACCAAGCACCAGAGTGCTGAGCATTGCTATGTGTATCACTAAACTAGTGTAATACTGCTCCTATACACAAGAATATAACTAACATAATACTGCCCCTATGTACAAGACTATAACTACTATTATACTGCCCCTATGTACAAGAATATAACTACTGTAATACTGCTCCCTATGTACAAGAATATAACTACTATAATACTGCCCCTATGTACAAGAATATAACTACTATAATACTGCCCCTATATACAAGACTATAACTACTATAATACTGCTCCTATGTACAATAATATAACTACTATAATACTGCTCCTATGTACAAGAATATAACTACTATAATACTGCCCCTATGTACAAGAATATAACTACTATAATACTGCTCCAATGTACAAGAATATAACTACTATAATACTGCCCCTAAGTACAAGACTATAACTACTATAATACTGCCCCTATGTACAAGAATATAACTACTATAATACTGCCCCTATGTACAAGAATATAACTACTATAATACTGCTCCAATGTACAAGAATATAACTACTATAATAATGCCCCTATGTACAAGAATATAACTACTATAATACTGCCCCTATGTACAAGAATATAACTACTATAATACTGCTCCAATGTACAAGAATATAACTACTATAATACTGCCCCTATGTACAAGAATATAACTACTATAATACTGCTCCTATGTACAAGACTATAACTACTATAATACTGCCCCTATGTACAAGAATATAACTACTATAATACTGCTCCTATGTACAAGACTATAACTACTATAATACTGCCCCTATGGTACAAGAATATAACTACTATAATACTGCCCCTATGTACAAGAATATAACTACTATAATACTGATCCTATGTACAAGAATATAACTATAATAATACTGCACCTATGTACAAGACTATAACTACTATAATACTGCCCATATGGTACAAGAATATAACTACTATAATGCTGCCCCAATGTACAAGAATATAACTACTATAATACTGCCCCTATGTACAAGACTATAACTACTATAATACTGCCTCCTATGTACAAGAATATAACTACTATAATACTGCTCCTATGTACAAGAATATAACTACTATAATACTGCCCCTATGTACAAGACTATAACTACTATAATACTGCCTCCTATGTACAAGAATATAACTACTATAATACTGCTCCTATGTACAAGAATATAACTACTATAATACTGCCCCTATGTACAAGACTATAACTACTATAATACTGCCTCCTATGTACAAGAATATAACTACTATAATACTGCTCCTATGTACAAGAATATAACTACTATAATACTGCCCCTATGTACAAGAATATAACTACTATAATACTGCTCCAATGTACAAGAATATAACTACTATAATACTGCCCCTATGTACAAGAATATAACTACTATAATACTGCTCCAATGTACAAGAATATAACTACTATAATACTGCCCCTAAGTACAAGAATATAACTACTATAATACTGCCCCCTATGTACAAGAATATAACTACTATAATACTGCCCCTATGTACAAGAATATAACTATTATAATACTGCCCCTATGTACAAGAATATAACTACTATAATACTGCTCCAATGTACAAGAATATAACTACTATAATACTGCTCCTATGTACAAGAATATAACTACTATAATACTGCCCCTATGTACAAGACTATAACTACTATAATACTGCCTCCTATGTACAAGAATATAACTACTATAATACTGCTCCTATGTACAAGAATATAACTACTATAATACTGCCCCTATGTACAAGAATATAACTACTATAATACTGCTCCAATGTACAAGAATATAACTACTATAATACTGCCCCTATGTACAAGAATATAACTACTATAATACTGCTCCAATGTACAAGAATATAACTACTATAATACTGCCCCTAAGTACAAGAATATAACTACTATAATACTGCCCCCTATGTACAAGAATATAACTACTATAATACTGCCCCTATGTACAAGAATATAACTATTATAATACTGCCCCTATGTACAAGAATATAACTACTATAATACTGCTCCAATGTACAAGAATATAACTACTATAATAATGCCCCTATGTACAAGAATATAACTACTATAATACTGCTCCTATGTACAAGAATATAACTACTATAATACTGCCCCTGTGTACAAGAATATAACTACTATAATACTGCCCCTGTGAACAAGAATATAACTACTATAATACTGCTCCTAAGTACAAGACTATAACTACTATAATGCTGCCCCTATGTACAAGAATATAACTGCTATAATACTGCCCCTGTGTACAAGAATATAACTACTATAATACTGCTCCTATATACAAGACTATAACTACTATAATGATGCTCCTATGTACAAGAATATAACTAATATAATACTGCCCCTATGTACAAGAATATAACTACTATAATACTGCCCCTATGTAGAAGAGTATAACTACTATAATGCTGCCCCTATGTACAAGAATATAACTACTATAATACTGCTCCTATGTACAAGAATATAACTACTATAATACGGCTCCTATGTACAAGGATATAACTACTATAATACTGTCCCTATGTACAAGACTATAACTACTATAATACGGCTCCTATGTACAAGAATATAATTACTATAATACTGCCCCTATGTAGAAGAGTATAACTACTATAATGCTGCCCCTATGTACAAGAATATAACTACTATAATACTGCTCCTATGTACAAAAATATAACTACTATAATACTGTCCCTATGTACAAGACTATAACTACTATAATACGGCTCCTATGTACAAGAATATAATTACTATAATACTGCCCCTATGTACAAGAATATAATTACTATAATACTGCCTCTATGTACAAGAATATAACTACTATAATACTGCCCCTATGTACAAGAATATAACTACTATAATACGGCTCCTATGTACAAGGATATAACTACTATAATACTGTCCCTATGTACAAGAATATAACTACTATAATACTGTCCCTATGTACAAGAATATAACTACTATAATACTGCCCCTATGTACAAGAATATAACTACTATAATACTGCCCCTATGTACAAGAATATAACTACTATAATACTGCCCCTATGTACAGGAATATAGCTACTATAATACTGCTCCTATGTACAGGAATATAACTACTATAATACGGCTCCTATGTACAAGAATATAATTACTATAATACTGCCCCTATGTACAAGAATATAACTACTATAATACTGCCCCTATATACAAGAATATAACTACTATAATACTGCTCCTATGTACAAGAATATAACTACTATAATACTGTTCCCTATGTACAAGAATATAACTACTATAATACTGCTCCCTATGTACAAGAATATAACTACTATAATACTCCCCCTATGTACAAGAATATAACTACTATAATACTGCCCCTATGTACAAGAATATAGCTACTATAATACTGCTCCTATGTACAAGAATATAACTACTATAATACTGCTCCTGTGTACAAGAATATAACTACTATAATACTGCTCCCTATGTACAAGAATATAACTACTATAATACTGCTCCTGTGTACAAGAATATAACTACTATAATACTGCTCCCTATGTACAAGAATATAACTACTATAATACTGCTCCTATGTACAAGAATATAACTACTATAATACTGCCCCCTATGTACAAGAATATAAGTACTATAATGCTGCCCCCTATGTACAAGAATATAACTACTATAATACTGCCCCTATGTACAAGAATATAACTACTATAATACTGCCTCCTATGTACAAGAATATAACTACTGTAATACTGCTCCTATGTACAAGAATATATCTACTATAATACTGCTCCTATGTACAAGAATATAACTACTATAATACTGCCTCTATGTACAAGAATATAACTACTATAATACTGCCCCTATATACAAGACTATAACTACTATAATACTGCTCCTATATACAAGAATATAACTGCTATAACACTGCCCCCTATGTACAAGAATATAACTACTATAATACTGCCCCTATGTACAAGAATATAACTAGTATAATACTGCTCCTATGTACAAGAATATAACTACTATAATACTGCCTCTATGTACAAGAATATAACTACTATAATACTGCTCCTATGTACAAGAATATAACTACTATAATACTGCTCCTATGTACAAGAATATAACTACTATAATACTGCTCCTATGTACAAGAATATAACTACTATAATACTGCCTCTATGTACAAGAATATAACTACTATAATACTGCCCCTATATACAAGACTATAACTACTATAATACTGCTTCTATATACAAGAATATAACTGCTATAACACTGCCTCTATGTACAAGAATATAACTACTATAATACTGCCCCCTATGTACAAGAATATAACTACCATAATACTGCCCCCTATGTACAAGAATATAACTACTATAACACTGCCCCTATGTACAAGAATATAACTACTATAATACTGCTCCTATATACAAGAATATAACTACTATAATACTGCCTCCTATGTACAAGAATATAACTACTATAATACTGCTCCTATGTACAAGAATATAACTACTATAATACTGCCCCTATGTACAAGAATATAACTACTATAATACTGCTCCCTATGTACAAGAATATAACTACTATAATACTGCCCCTATGTACAAGAATATAACTACTATAATACTGCCTCCTATGTACAAGAATATAACTAATATAATACTGCCCCCTATGTACAAGAATATAACTACCATAATACTGCCCCCTATGTACAAGAATATAACTACTATAACACTGCCCCTATGTACAAGAATATAACTACCATAATACTGCCCCCTATGTACAAGAATATAACTACTATAATACTGCTCCTATATACAAGAATATAACTACTATAATACTGCCCCTATGTACAAGAATATAACTACTATAATACTGCTCCCTATGTACAAGAATATAACTACTATAATACTGCCCCTATGTACAAGAATATAACTACTATAATACTGCCCCTATGTACAAGAATATAACTACTATAATACTGCCCCCTATGTACAAGAATATAACTACTATAATACTGCCCCCTATGTACAAGAATATAACTACTATAATACTGCCCCCTATGTACAAGAATATAACTACTATAATACTGCTCCTATATACAAGAATATAACTACTATAATACTGCCCCTATGTACAAGAATATAACTACTATAATACTGCTCCCTATGTACAAGAATATAACTACTATAATACTGCCCCTATGTACAAGAATATAACTACTATAATACTGCCCCTATGTACAAGAATATAACTACTATAATACTGCCCCCTATGTACAAGAATATACTGTAACTACTATAATACTGCCTCCTATGTACAAGAATATAACTACTATAATACTGCCCCCTATGTACAGGAATATAACTACTATAATACTGCCCCTATGTACAAGAATATAACTACTATAATACTGCCCCTATGTACAAGAATATAACTACTATAATACTGCCCCCTATGTACAAGAATATACTGTAACTACTATAATACTGCCTCCTATGTACAAGAATATAACTACTATAATACTGCCCCTATGTACAAGAATATAACTACTATAATACTGCCCCCTATGTACAAGAATATAACTACTATAATACTGCCCCCTATGTACAAGAATATAACTACTATAATACTGCCCCCTATGTACAAGAATATAACTACTATAATACTGCTCCTATATACAAGAATATAACTACTATAATACTGCCCCTATGTACAAGAATATAACTACTATAATACTGCTCCCTATGTACAAGAATATAACTACTATAATACTGCCCCTATGTACAAGAATATAACTACTATAATACTGCCCCTATGTACAAGAATATAACTACTATAATACTGCCCCCTATGTACAAGAATATACTGTAACTACTATAATACTGCCTCCTATGTACAAGAATATAACTACTATAATACTGCCCCCTATGTACAGGAATATAACTACTATAATACTGCCCCTATGTACAAGAATATAACTACTATAATACTGCCCCTATGTACAAGAATATAACTACTATAATACTGCCCCTATGTACAAGAATATAACTACTATAATACTGCCCCTATGTACAAGAATACCATTGCTAGAATAATACCGCGGTCAGGTTAGTGGTTTGGGAACATTCCCTGACACCTTTGTTGTTCCATGAGGTAATCACACAATGATGCCATGAAAACATGGTGACAAAACGATTGTGCAAACACCTGGCATCGGTCCCTCTGCCAACAACCCTACATCGGGCAACTTACATAATTCCCAGTATATAAAGCCTCGGGCTCACTGCCTGTAATAATCGTTCACCAGGTTCGTCCATGTTAATCCCTGGAATATCTGACCTAGCAGGGAATGAGATACATTTTTTGTAAGTGGGAAGGAGGCGATGACATCGGGGGGATCGGTTTATTTCTGAGACCAGTGTAATATCAGAGGTTATTACAATATGGATGATATCATTCAGGCCCCTGTGGTATGGATGAAAGGCTCGCCGGGGACAAATAAATCTCCGGGTCTGGGATATATAAACCCACGTCTAGCAGCTGTCATCCGGGCAGGAACCACATGTGGGGCGGCTGGACGCACAACACAAAACCTCCGAGTTATGAGGCCAAATGTAATAGCGAGATGGCAGCCAAGTCCAAACAAGGCGGAACAAAAAAAAACTGCAGCCCCTTTCTGGTTCCCATTGAGAACTCATTTATAAAATGTAATAAATATCATATAAAAAGCAATATATACAGCACAATAAGATAAAAAATACTATAAAGGCAATAGAAAAGATAATATGTATAATAAAAAAATACACACAATGGAAAATCTAAAAAAAAAACCTATAATAAAATATAATATAAGAACTGAAAATATTAATTTGATAAAATATGTAAAATATATAACATAATAAGATAAAAAATCATATAAAAGCAAGAGAAAATCTAAAAAAAAATAACAATGGAAAATGTAAAAAAAAAAGTATATAATTAAATAAAATATAAAAATAGAAAATATTAATTTAATAAAAATATGTAAAATAAACACTATATACAACATAATAAGATATATAAAATCCTATAAATTCAATAGAAAATATAATAAAACATATATAAAAACCATGGAAAATAAAAAAAAAAATTCCATAATTAAATTATAATATAAAAAGCAGTATATACACAACACAATAAGATAAAATATCAGAAAATACAAAAAAAATATATAATATAATAAAATGTTAATATAAAAACAACAGAATTTTTAATTAATGTATTATACAAAAATGCGGTAGATAAAAATAGAAAATATTAATTTAATAAAATATGTAAAACAAACATACAACATAATAGGATATAATATCATATAAAAGCTATGAAAAATATAAAATATATAAAAAATGGCAAATATACATATATATATATATACAAATAGAAAATATAAAAAAATGTAATCAGATATATAAAAAATAATACATATATACGCACTCTAAATATAATAAAACTCAATATAATAAAAAAGTAAAATATATAATAAAAAAAAGATAATAAAAATCATCTGTCGTGGCGTGTGTTCCATTTGGTCAAGAAAGTGTAAAAAAAAAATATAGAATTTAATGAAATGATGCTGTAGAATATTCTCGGACAGAATATACCCTCATACTAGTATTACATGTGTTATAATGCAACAAGATGTCATTAATGTGGCATCTGATGATCCAGAATGTCTAATCCCAGCAGTGAGGCTGTAGGGAAGGAAGCACAGGACGGTTTCCTTGCAGCTTTGTACTACGGCCCCTGTACAGGGCCACACTGCACAGGTCCATGTCACGCTGACAGCTGGGGACCTTTTTCCCCCAACTCTTCCATTCATTAGATGAAGTGGTGTGAACAGGGTTTCCTCACCCCATGCTAATGACACTCATTAAAGTGAGAAGCTCAGGCCTGTGGCATCTGTGCCTTGCACAAAGGTCGTGTCCTAACAAAGCACCCAGGGGCCCTAGGCAGAGGCAGCTGTAAACTGTCATTGGCCATAAAAATGTCATTTTATTACTTGGTGTAAAAGCTGCTGTTCCCCTGAATCCAGCGATGTTTTTCTTTTATTCCTGCACCTCTCCGTTCCTGAGATATGGCCCCATCTTTCCTATATATATATATCTGGTCCTTGCTTGCCATTTGGGTGTGGTCCTGAAGAAGACCGCCCACTTGGCTAACAAGACTAGATTGATCTATTTGGAAGAAAGGGCCATATCTCAGGAACGGAGAGGCGCAGGAACAAGAGAAAAACATCGCCGGATTCAGGAGAACAGCGGGTAATAACATCGCATATTTATGGCACGTGACAAGTCTTCTGTAAAGGGACATTGAGCCTGGAGTCTGCAGATTAGGAAAGTGATGTGGTGTGATAAAGGGCGGCAGAAATCTATTCTGCACTGAAGATGTGGGAGGTAAAGGAGAAATCATGAGGATTATTGCTGTAAGCATCTGCCAAGCTGACAACAGAGACCAGTACAGGAGGAGGTGAGCTGTGACATCACCTACTGTGAATGGTGGATCCTGTGTTATCTACTGTAGATAGAGGTGTTATTTATTAGTCATTGTACAGGAGGAGGTGGGCTGTGACATCACCTACTGTGAATGGTGGATCCTGTGTTATCTACTGTAGATAGAGGTGTTATTTATTAGTCATTGTACAGGAGGAGGTGGGCTGTGACATCACCTACTGTGAATGGTGGATCCTGTGTTATCTACTGTATATAGAGGTGTTATTTATTAGTCATTGTACAGGAGGAGAAGGTGGGCTGTGACATCACCTACTGTGAATGGTGGATCCTGTGTTATCTACTGTATATAGAGGTGTTATTTATTAGTCATTGTACAGGGGGAGGAGGTGGGCTGTGATATCACCTACTGTGAATGGTGGATCCTGTGTTAACTAATAATAATAAATTTTATTTCTATAGCGCCGACATATTCAGCAGCACTTTACATTTCAGAGGGGATTTGTACAGACGATAGACATTACAGCATAACAATAATCACATAGATCATAACAAATACCAAGAGGAATGAGGGCCCTGCTCGCAAGCTTACAGTCTATGAGGAAAGAGGGAGACACGAAAGGTGGGTGGTAACAGTTGCCCTGATTGTATGGACCAGCCATAATGTTAAATGTGTAACAGTACAGACACAGAGGGCTAATGGATGCATAAAGCATGTGGGAACATGATGCGGGGAACCTGGTTATGGTAAAACTTTTGGCTGTGTCACACAGGGATAGATTAGGTTAATGTGTTGATGCGATAGGCCAGTCTGAATAAATGAGTTTTCAGGGCACGCTTAAAATTGTGGGGATTGGGGACTAATCGCATTGACCTGGGAAGTGCATTCCAAAGAATTGGCGCAGCACGTGTAAAGTCTTGGAGACGGGAGTGGGAAGTTCTGATTATTGAGGATGCTAACCTCAGGT
The DNA here is from genome assembly GCF_039654945.1 of Dendrobates tinctorius. Classification (NCBI taxonomy): domain Eukaryota; kingdom Metazoa; phylum Chordata; class Amphibia; order Anura; family Dendrobatidae; genus Dendrobates; species Dendrobates tinctorius. Next base: position 11,529,298 of record NW_027361763.1, read on the forward strand.
CATCAGCAGAATGGAGGGAGCGGGTAGGGTGGTATACTGAAACAAGGGAGGAGATGTAGGGTGGTGCTGAGCCATGGAGGGCTTTGTGGGTGAGGGTAATAAGTTTGTACTGAATTCTGGAGTGGATAGGTAGCCAGTGTAATGACTGGCACAAGGTAGAGGCATCGGTGTAACGATTGGCAAGGAATATGATCCTGGCTGCAGCATTCAGGACAGATTGGAGAGGGGAGAGTTTGGTAAGAGGGAGACCGATTAGAAGAGAGTTACAATAGTCGAGACGAGAATGAATAAGAGAAACAGTAAGAGTTTTTGCAGAGTCAAAAGTAAGAAAAGGTCGAATTCTAGAAATGTTTTTGAGGTGCAGATGACAAGAGCGAGCCAGTGATCGAATGTGGGGGGCAAAGGAAAGCTCGGAGTCAAGTATGACCCCAAGACAGTGGGCATGTTGCTGGGGAGTAATAGTGGAACCACACATGGAAATGGCAATGTCAGGTATAGGTACATTAGTAGCGGGAGGAAACACAAGGAGTTCAGTCTTTGACAGGTTCAGTTTCAGATATGAGGACATGATGTTAGACACAGCGTTTAGACAATCGCTGGTGTTTTCTAGAAAGGCTGGCGTGATGTCAGGAGAAGAAGCGTATAATCTCAGCATAGAGATGGTACTGGAAACCAAATCTACTGATTGTTTGACCAATAGGGGCAGTGTACAAGGAGAAGAGGAGGGGGCCTAGGACTGAGCCCTGCGAGATCCCGATCGTAAGGGGAAGATGAGAGGAGGAGGAACCGGCAAAAGATACAGTAAAGGAGCGGTCAGAGAGATAGGAGGAGAACCAGGAGAGAACGGTGTCCTTGATGCCAATGGAGCGGAGCATAGTGAGGAGGAGCTGATGATCCACAGTGTCGAATGCTGCAGAGAGATCCAAGAGAATTAGCATGGAGTAATGACCATTTGATTTAGCTGTTAGTAGATCATTAGAGACTTTAGTGAGGGCAGTTTCAGTGGAGTGTAAAGAGCGGAAACCGGATTGGAGAGGGTCGAGAAGAGAGTTATCAAAGAGAGATAGCGGATAAGACGGGAGTGGACCAGGCGTTCCAGGAGTTTAGAGATGAAGGGAAGATTAGAGACAGGTCTATAGTTAGCGGCACAGTTTTGGTCGAGGGATAGTGTTTTAAGTAGTGGATGTATGATGGCATGCTTAAATGAGTAGGGAAAGATACCAGAAGAGAGAGAGAGGTTAAATATTTTAGTTAGGTGAGGGGTGACAGCAGGGGAAAGGGACTGGAGGAGATGTGACGGAAATGGGTCACTGGTGCAAGTGGTCGGGCGAGAAGATGCAAGGAGCCTGCTTACTTCTTCTTCTGTGACTGGTTCAAAATCAGAGAGTGAGCTAGATGCAGTGGGGGAGGGAGGACAGTGCATGGTATGAGGGGATTGGGAGATAATTTCCTGTCGGATATGATAAATTTTTTCTTTGAAGTAATTGGCCAGATCGTCAGCTCAGAGCTCCGTGGTTGGGGCCTGTACTCTTGGATTGAGTAAGGAATGAAAAGTGTCAAAGAGACGTTTCAGGTTATTGGACAGTGAGGTGATGAGGGTGTTGAAATAGATGAGGGTGTTGAAATAGGTTTGTTTGGAGAGGTGAAGGGCAGTGTTGTATGTTCTAAGCATAAACTTATAATGGATGAAATCTTAGTGTAGATTGGATTTTCTCCACAGACATTCGGCGCACCTGGAGCACCGCTGCAGGAAACGTGTTTGCACCGTGTGCCAGGGTTGTCGCTGTCTTTGTCGTGTTGTTCTATGTATAGGAGGAGCAAATTCATCCAGGGCACTTTGAAGTGTTTCATTGTAATGCTTCAGTGCAGAATCAGGACATGAGAGGGAGGAGATAGGGGCCAATGAAGACGGCAAGTTCTTCATAAGTTTCTGGGTGTTAATGGCCGGTATGTTTCTATAAGTATGGACAGTGGGGGGTGACCTGAGCAGCCTGGCAGCTCTTGATAGAGAATGAAAGAAGATTGTGGTCAGAGAGCGGGAGAGGGGAGTTTGCAAAATCATCCACTGCACAAAGCCGAGAGAAGACCAAGTCAAGGGAGTTTCCGTCTTCATGCGTTGGAGAATTAGTGAGCTGCGAAAGGCCAAATGAGGAGATTAGAGATAAAAGGTGAGTAGCAGATGGGGAGAGGGGAAGAGCAATGGGGATGTTGAAATCTCCCATGATGAGGGTAGGGATGTCACAGGAGAGAAAATGTGGAAGCCAAGTGGCAAAATGATCCAGGAACTGATGGGAGGGGCCGGGAGGACGATACACCACCGCCACTCGCATGGAGAAAGGGGTGTAGAGTCTGATGGCATGGACCTCAAAAGAAGGGAAGGCAAGTGAGGGTAGTTGAGGGATAACCTGAAAGGTACATTTTGGTGATAGGAGCAGACCAACGCCTCCACCTGCTCTATTGTCTGATCTTTTGGTATGAGAGAAGTGTAGCCCCCCCGTATGAAAGAGCACAGCAGCAGTGGTAGTGTCTGACTGCTGGATCCAGGTTTCAGTAAGAGCCAGGAGGTTAAGAGAATCAGAAAGGAAAAAGTCATGAGTGAAGGAGAGATTGTTACACACTGAGCGAGAATTCCAAAGGGCACAATTAAGAGAGACAGATGACAGGCAGGGAATATTAATAAGATTAGAGGGGTTTCTACTGTATATAGAGGTGTTATCAGTCATTGTACAGGAGGAGGAGGTGAGCTGTGACATCACGTATTGTGAATGGTGGATCCTGTGTTATCTACTGTATATAGAGGTGTTATCAGACATTGTACAGGAGGAGGTGAGCTGTGACATCACGTATTGTGAATGGTGGATCCTGTGTTATCTACTGTATATAGAGGTGTTATCAGTCATTGTACAGGAGGAGGAGGTGAGCTGTGACATCACGTATTGTGAATGGTGGATCCTGTGTTATCTACTGTATATAGAGGTGTTATCAGTCATTGTACAGGAGGAGGAGGTGAGCTGTGACATCACGTATTGTGAATGGTGGATCCTGTGTTATCTACTGTATATAGAGGTGTTATCAGTCATTGTACAGGAGGAGGAGGTGAGCTGTGACATCACGTATTGTGAATGGTGGATCCTGTGTTATCTACTGTATATAGAGGTGTTATCAGACATTGTAATCCTGCCTCTGGTGATAGGGAGCCTGCTGAAAACTCTTCCTGAAGTAGAAGTCTAACAACCCTAGTGTGAACATTTTTTAATAAAGATTGTGAAATAAAAAAAAGTACATGTAACATAAAAACCTGATTTAAGCAATAGGTGATTTCTGATGACACTTTCCCTTTAAGGGCAGAATTGTGCTTTTAATTACGATAAGGGCATTCATGGCATTTAATCTTATCATACTGTCATTATATTGTGCCGCCCAGACAATTACTGTGAATCTGGAGACTCCTCGCTACGTCACCTCCATAATGATGAACCGTCTGTGACCTGAGACAACGGCAGAAATATCAGATCACAACAGAAGCGAAAATTACTCCAAAAAACAACAACAACAATAATGACGCAGCTCATAAAAAACTATAATAAATAAACCCTACATTGCATCACACGTAATACACGTCCCACTAATGGGGCTCATACCTAATAAAGGAGAATTATGTTAATGACATAAGTCAGGTTCACGTCACGAGAAAGGGATAAAAATGTAAAAATAGCAAAAATAGTGTAATAAATGTAAAAGGAGATAATGAGGGAACCTCACACCTCACTCCAGGACCCTGCACCCCTCAGAGCAAACTGGCCAAACCTGACACCACTGGCTGCATCATAGAGACCACAGGAGATCTCCGAGGAGCAGAACGATACTGTATATGGGGGAGTCGGGCGAGATAGCTGATGGCGAACGATCTCATGTGGGGGGGGGGGGGCTGAAAACATTAAAACATTGAACAGTATGGCCCAAGGCAAAAATAACATTCAACATTAGGCTCTCAGCCTAGAAAACATTCGAGCATCAAACCACTAAACACCGGGGACTAGGTCTCCTAACCACTAAGGACTGGGTCTACAAACCACAGGACACCAGGGACTAGGGCTCCTAACCACTAGACTAGGGACTGGGTCTACAAACCACAGGACACCAGGGACTAGGGCTCCTAACCACTAAGGACTGGGTCTACAAACCACAGGACACCAGGGACTAGGGCTCCTAACCACTAGACTAGGGACTGGGTCTACAAACCACAGGACACCAGGGACTAGGGCTCCTAACCACTAGGGACTGGGTCTACAAACCACAGGACACCAGGGACTAGGGCTCCTAACCACTAGACTAGGGACTGGGTCTACAAACCACAGGACACCAGGGACTAGGGCTCCTAACCACTAGGGACTGGGTCTACAAACCACAGGACACCAGGGACTAGGGCTCCTAACCACTAGGGACTGGGTCTACAAACCACTGGACAATGGGGACTAGGGCTGAAAACCACTAAGAACTGGGTCTGCAAACCACAGGACACCAGGGACTAGGGCTTCTAACCACTAGGGACTGGGTCTACAAACCACAGGACACCAGGGACTAGGGCTCCTGACCACTAGGGACTGGGTCTACAAACCATTGGACACCAGGGACTAGGGCTCCAAACCACTAGGGATTGGGTCTTCAAACCACAGGACACCAGGGACTAGGGCTGCAAACCACTAAGGACTGGGTCTACAAATCATTGGACACCAGGGACTACAGGCTCCAAACCACTAGGGACTGGGTCTACAAACCATAGGACATTAGGGACTACGGGCTCCAAACCACTAGGGACTGGGTCTACAAACCATTGGACACCAGGGACTAGGGCTCCTAACCACTAGGGACTGGGTCTACAAACCACTGGACACCAGGGACTAGGGCTCCGAACCACTAGGGACTGGGTCTACAAACCACTGGACACCAGGGACTAGGGCTCCTAACCACTAGGGACTGGGTCTACAAACCACAGGACACCAGGGACTAGGGCTGCAAACCACTAAGGACTGGGTCTACAAATCATTGGACAGCAGGGACTAGGGCTCCAAACCACTAGGGACTGGGTCTACAAACCACTGAACACCAGGGCCAAGGGAACCAAACCACTAAGGACTGGATCTACAAGCCACCAGGAACTAGGGCTCCAAATGATAGATACAAGTTACTGGGGATCAAACTCTAAACTGGACTAATAGGCCACTCGGGAGGCTTGGAAGTCCTGGCCACCCAATCACTTTCTGCAAGGTCCTGGAACAACAAACCACCGGTCACCAGAACACGGCACAAAACTCGTGGCGCCGTGACTTTTGCACAGACGTGGACCCGCTGTTTGAGCTCAGCTTGTCATGTGGCATCACCTGTAAGAAAGTCCCAGCTGATATCAGAGACATGGGGTTCTCCTGGTGACCCGGGCGCACAGCACTCGCTGACTGCTCCCTGCGGCTCCTGACCTCCTGGGAACTGGCACTTTGGTTGCAGAGGAAACAGATGCAAATGCACCTGCCCTGCAGCTCTCATATTCACAGCTGCAGGGGATAAATATAACCCCCCATGTGACACAAGCCGTCACTACATGAGCCCACCCTCTGTCCAAACAATAGTAAGTGACCCCCCCAGGATCTCGTAAGCCCGTGCATCCGAGAGCCAGACTGCGCACGTAGAGAGTGACTGCAGCCCTGCGCACCCAGCTCCCTCCCTGTCAGTGATTTGGCTGTGATCGGTGTCAGTCTCCACTGCAGTTCTACCATTAGATTCATCTTTTTCTTATTCATCTCTACAAATTCATCGGAATTTACCCCAAAATTAAGACCGAAGTGTACGCAAATTCATAGAAAGCTGTACACCTCTTTGTCCGCATGCCTGGTGTTACAGCTCTTCATTTCTCTGCAAATTCAACTGGATGTGGCCTACGGTCACAGATCAGCTAGTTACAAACTCACTGTCAGAAAGAGCTCACTGAAGGATTCTCAGTTGACTCATTCACAAGTCAAAAAGCTTTTTTTTTTTTTTTTTTTTAGACAAAGGGAGTTGTTTCTGCTCTTACCAGTTCTGTACTACGTCTCCATTCATCACGTTATTCTGTGACTTTTGTCTTGACGCTCCAGAATTAAATTTTGGCACCGGACGCCGCAGCTGCTGTGCACAAAGCAGCCTACAGGGAGCGCTACAGCTGGACGGAGGGTATGGAAGCAGGGGGTCTCCGCTCAGCAGGAGCTGAATTCGCTCAGAAAGATCCCAGGAGGCGAAACTATGATGAAAGACATTCAGAAAGCGGCAGAAGAGGAAACAATATCCCCCACCGCCGCCCCGGGGGTCTGCAGTCCTCGTGGACGCTACATATGTGACTCCTCCTTTTCCTCCTCTTTGTAATATATTTTACTTTTCCATGACGCCGCACCATTTATAAGATCTCCGCTTGCTCTCAGTGAATGGTCCGACGCTGATACACTGTAACGAAGCAGCATGTCTGTATTCGCTGACAGCAAGCAGAGGTCTTGGAAATGGTGAAAGATGCCGATCATTGGACATGAATGTAAAGAGGTCAGGAGTGGCTGATACCGGGGAGCAATAGACAGTACGGGCTAATGCAGGAAGGTGCCATGGCTGGATATAATGGGCAACATCACTGGGTACACGGCTGACATGGGGGGCTCGGACGTCCCCAGAGCTGCCGCCTATGGGCACTACATAAGGTGAGCAGTACTGCGAGCTCTCTCCCATAGAAGTGAATGGGAGGTACCTGCAGTACCATTCGCCGCCACTACACAATATATGGCGCTGTGACACTACTCTTGCTCAGCGATCCCCTCGATCAGTGGATCAGAGTGAAATCGATCCCGCGCCGACGACTCCTTTTCCTTCTTAGGTCTCATTTCCTCCAGCCGCTAGTGCAGATCTCTGCTTGCTGTCAGCGTATGACAACATTGTTCTGCGTTTGTCGCCGCTTTCCCAATCCACTGGATTCTTCTCGCAATGTTTCCATTCGCTCCCAGCAAGCAGAGGGTGGGGAAAAAAAATGCAGAGGGTCATAAAAATGTAGTAAAACCTTTTATTGACGTGATCCGGAGTACCGCTTTAAGCGACTGTTGGGAAGCTGCGCAGTGTGAATGAGGCCGGAATACCAAGTATTATATTGGGGGATAATGCAGAGCGGCTCGGTATAATAGTACGGGAGCGTTATAACAGCCCGGAGCGCACCAACTGCCAAACAGGGGGAACGGGTTTCTTCGAGGCTCGGTTTTGTGTCATTTCTCTGCACCATATGTGCAAGTCCTAATGACATCCCCTCCTGGCTGCAGCTGCTCCTGTGTGTCCCCCCCCTCGGCCCACCAATGGGCAGCTTCTCCCCAGCGCACACCCCCCCCTTTTACGCTGACTATGAATTGTGCAAGCCTGCATTCACCTTCAGCGAGCTCCACATGGGAGCAAAGACAAATATAAACACCACAGGGGGGGGGGGGGGGGACATGGCACGGGGGGAAAAGAAAAGGGGTGCAAGGGTTTAAAAAAGCCAGAAATGATCATATGTTGTAATATAATAGCACAAAGCGGCGCAGAAAATGGCACAAAACCCGGTGCACCGTGGCTGGTGGCGGCAAGGATATGGCTTGTTACAAACCAGGGGACGGGTGTGATGCCCATGCCACAGAGCGGACCGGGGCAGGGGGAGAGGATGGGGCACATCTATGGCTGCAGTGTCTGATGGAGGAGGCACGGTGCCCATAGGGCAGATATGACGCCGACTTACCCTGGGAAGAGGCAGAACGTCCAGCTGTGCGGTCCAGAGGCTGCTCCTTATGTCCCAATGCTGGGGCTGGGCACCACGTCGCACCCTGGCAAAGGGTTCCAGCGCGGGCAGGTCCTGGGGCCCCCGGGCTTCTCACTCACCACCGCCTGGCTGGAAAGAAGAAAATGATCATTTGTCTGGCAGGATTTCTGTTCTTTGCACGTAGCAATAAGAGAGAGAAGTGTCCTCCCCTCCCCTGCCAATCATCCCCTGCCTGTCTGTATACAGAGGGAGGGCAGGGGGCCGGGCCCCGGGAAATGGGCAGGCACCAGAAAGAGCCAGAGGAGAGACAGACAGGGAGACACAAAGGGGCGCAGGAAACACGTTGGGGTCCGCCGTCACCGCTCAGAACCAATAGTGAATCGCTAACGTTGTCATCAGATATCTGCCTCAGCGGAATTACCATTCAGGAGTCTGGGAAAGCTGGGTGACAATCACTGTGGAAGCCAAATCTGCCCCCTACTGGTGCACTTTAGCTCTGGACCCTTCTCTTCCTTCCTACTCTGCAACCGTTTTTCGTCTGTTCCTAGTCTGCCCCATTTCTTGTTTGCCCCCCTAGTTCTTATCCACTTTATTTCTTGTCCGCGCCCTTTCTTGTTCGCCCTCTTTTCTTGTCCACCCCCCCGTTTTTTGTCACCGCCATTTCTTGTTCGCCCTCCCTATTTTTTGTCCACCCCCATTTTGTCTGCCCCCTATTTCTTGTCCACCCCCCCCATTTCTCGTCTGCCTACCCCCTATTTCTTGTCCCCCCATATCTTGTCCGCTCCCATCATTGTCCGCACCCCTATTTCTTGCCCCCCCATTTCTTGTCCCCCCTATTTCTTGTCCACCCCCCATCTCTTGCCCACCGGACCTGTCCTCTCATCTGTCTCCACAATTCCAGACTCACTGAATTACATAATTCGCCATAATTACATAACCGCACATCACACCCACCATTAACCTAGAACACGGCTCTACCTGCTAAACTGGAACTAATGGAGTCACTGGTCTGGAACTGGAGTATACTGGAATCATCTAGGATCTAGTCCAATCGTAAGGCCATAGGGGAGACTACCCAGCTTTTCTAGAGTCCAGAAAGGAACATTTCCCTGGAAGTTATCTGATTATGCCAAATACATAAAAGTTTCTGAACATTTTCCTGCGTTACACAGTCATGTAGTAAATGATGGATTCAATGGAGTTATTGGCAGCAACCAGGATGATCTAGGGTAATGAAATACTTAAAGCTATCATCCCTGGTGGTCTAGGGTAATTAAATGGCTAAAGCAAACTTCCCTGATTGTCAGGAGCTATTAAAGCTATTATCCCTGGTGGTCAAGAGTACTAAGGGGTTTTAATGCCGATATCTCAGCTGGTCTAGTACATTAAGGGCGTTAATGCTAATATACTAGGCGGTCTAAGATTTTACAGGGGTTAATGTGAAAATCCCAGCTGGTCTAGGGTACCAAGTGTACTAAGGACACATTACAGGTGATCCATGGCAGTGAAATCAATAGAGATCTAGGGCCATGCAGGGATTAATACTAACATCCCAAGTGATCTAGTGTATAGTAAAAGGGTTAATGCTATTATCTCCTGTAATCTAGTGCACTGAGGGGGTTAATGGTAACATTAGTGATATGACTAGTGATGAGATCTATGGTGATCTAGGACCATGAACGGATTAAAGGTGATCCAGAGTAGTGACTGCTGGTAAGCTAACATGCCTTGTGGTCTATGGCAGTGAAGAGGTTATTGATGAAATTCCTGCTGGTGAAAGAGTGACACGCCCCTGGTGGGCTGGAGTGGGGCAGTACCCCTGGTGGGCTGGAGTGGGGCAGTACCCCTGGTGGGCTGGAGTGGAGCAGTACCTGTGGTGCAGCCTGCAGTCTCCTTCCCCTCTCCTGGGTGTGACTGCAGCTTCTTGCAGCCAATCACAGGGCAGTTCAGCTTTTCCTACAGGCTCTGTGATTGGCTGGTGGGCATGATTCTGTGCCTGTGCAGGGTCAGGGGGAGGGGAAAGAACCAGTTTTCCAGTTTTTAGTTATGGCCCCTCTTTTACTTGTTGAGGCATTATGCAAACTTTAAGTTGATTGATTCAAAATCTATATCTGTTCCTGGGAAAAGCTGTGTGACAGCAGCCAGGACAACGCCCATGTCCACTGCCTAGAGATATAGTGGCAGTGCCATTCAGGAGTCCGGGAAAGCAGGGTCACCATCCATTAGATTGCCATTACATTGCTCTATGCCTGGTATAATAAGGGCAGGTGGCGCCGCTGATCACTACACAGCTCCATCTGTGCCAGCCAAAGTTCACCCACTGGCACTCAGTAAAGGGGTCCCCATAGTGTCTTATGTGGTAGAGGGGCCCTTGGGACCCCAATAGGTACCAGCACCCATGTGGCACAGGTACCTCTGCCACCTCCAGAGCAGCACCCCTGATGACCCCCTGCCACTTCTTTTTCCCGGTCACATTGGCCCGGTCTGATCTCCGCATGCTGATACGCGCTGTCGTGATTGATGATGTGGATCCGGTCGCCCCCCAGGGTTGTGTGATCGTCCCCCCGCTGTCCATCCTGCTCGGCTCTTTGTCTCATATCTGCTATTGCTCTCTGTTATCAGCCAGCTGCTGCGGCTTGCAAAAAAATTGCCCTGCCTCATGGTACTGTATTTTCTTAGGCGCAGAGGTAGGAATGACACTTGGTGCCTGAGGGGGCACAAAGACCCCTATTCTGCACTGTGTAGTAGGTTAAGGCAGCCTCTGTTACACATAGCTCCTGCTGGATACATTTCATCTGCACTGACGCATTGTAGCAAAAAGATCAGCATGAGAGGCAAATCTGTGTTGCTGCAGATGTGCTGTCTAAACTGGACGCAATTGTAACAAATCCTCAGCTGTCATAAGTATCAGGTCTGCAAATTACCTCTCTGGAGAGGAGACAAACTAGAACTCTAGCGCCACCTATTGGAAGTAGCAATCCTTAAAGTCAATATCGAGCCTCGTCATATGACTTAGGATAAAAGCCAAACCAGAATCTCAGTTTGCAGACACGTGTTTCTGGGTCTTCCCCCTCCTTAGTACAAAGCATGAGATCTCATTTGACTGTACGAGAGGCTTAAGAATTGGATCTTAAGGGTAACATTTCTCCTTGAGGAGAGTAAAATTTGCATATTTAATTTCCCAGAACGGCACTGTATGGCTTATAAGTCTCCTTACACTGACAAGGAGAAACGTTACCCCTTATACCCAGTCAGAAGCCTTTCATACAGCCAAATCAGATCTCATGCTTTGTACTGAGGAGCGGCAACGCCCCGAAACACGTGTCTGTAAATTGAGAGTCTGGTTATGGCTTTTATCCCACGTCATATGGCAACACTTGTTAAAGCATTGATGTTGACTTTTTGGATCGCCACTTCCAATAGGTGACGCTAGAGTTCTAGTCCGCTTCCTCTCTGAAGAGGCAATTTGCATATTTAATGTTCCAGAGGAGCGTTATATGGCCTATAAGTCACCTTACACTGGCATGTCTCCCTCATCACAAGGCGGTTACCACTTAGATCCTAGTCAGAAGCCTCTTATACAGCCAAATCAGAGCTCATGGTTTGCACTGATGAGGGGTAGTACCCCGAAACACGTCCCTGAAAATTGAGATTCTGGTTTGGCTTTTATTGTAACTCATGGGACAAGGCTCGTTAAAGGGACAATATTAACTTTTAGGATCGCTAAGATTTCTACTCCTGACAGGTGACGTTAGAGGTCTAGTCCTCTTTTACTCTGAAGAGGGTATTTGCCTATTTAATTTCCCAGAGGAGCATTGCATGGCTTATTATAAGCCTTCTCACACTGGCATGGCAAGCATGTCTCTCTTCACAAGGAGAAAACAGAGAACCTGAAAATTATAAGGAATTGCATCGCAAAGGTCCCAATTCAGAATCTGCAGGCTGTAGAGGGGTTTATTCACTTTCCTTTTTTTTTTTTACTTGTGTTTTTAGATTTTTTTTTTTGTGCCAAAATTCTTCAAAACGGCGCACGTGGTTCATGAATTTTGCGCAAAATCAAATGCCTCCTTTTTTTTGTCTTTATCTTGATTTGCAACTTTTTAACTCAAAAATGTCAAATATTCCGCTAAAATTAGGCAAACTTTGCCCCCAAAAATCGGACGCAAGTAAAAAAAAAAAAGAAAACATTTCGGGGGGGGGGGAGGGGGGGTCCAGTACATTTGCAAAAAATAATAAAAAATTGTGACTTTGAATGAATCAGCCGAAAAAGTTCTGGCTTACAAAATTAGGAAGAAAAACTAAAAACAGGCGAACTGGTAAAAAGTAGAGCAAATTAAATGAAGAACATGGCGCAAATGAAAAATAGATGAAAAACACCAAAAATTGGATTAAAAATGGTTCAAATGTAATAACAAATCGAGCCCAAAGTATATTTTGGAGGACTCAATTGTCGCCGTTGTTGAGGTCAGAGCTCTATAAGGTGCCAAGGACGTGAGGGTCACGGGTGGTCACGGTGACTGGCGGAGAGACCTGCCGTATCGCTGGCAGAACACAGGCTCCGTTCAGCAGTCACAATACGTTTGTTCTTCCTGGCGACTCTCGGAGGATGACATATAGTGGGTTTATAGTGTGCTCAGCACACTAGGAGGCGATCGTTTTTGTGATGGTGTGATATGTTATGTGGGTATCATTTTGTGTATATTTATAGTTTAAGGATTTCCATAGTGTTCTCTTGTTGCCCTGTATCATTCTGTGTATTCCCCATATTGTCTAGAGTCTCAATTACCTTCCAAAAGTCTGATAATTGAATTAGCTCACTTATGGTCTGCAGCCTGACTGTATCTATGCCTCTTGATGAACCCCCTGTAGTGCCTTAATCCCCAAGGCACCTTTGTCAGGTCTGGGAGGCCTGAAAACTGCCCCAACCTGTCTGACTACCCCTGGACATAAGGAGGGGGCTGGGGAGGACAGGAGCTGTTCAAGTCAAACCTGGTGTGGTGATGATCATGTGAAGACAGCACATCAGAGAGAAGGGGAAGCATATGGACCCATTTTATCCTCTGCTGGATTATTGGACTCTCATCTCCTTGGACATTCATCCTGTTACTGAACTGCATTCGTGTTCTGGACTATTGTATCCTCAGTGTGGTGGATACAAGGACCCCTTGACTGTTATCATATCAGAGTGGGGTCAGCATTTCTCAGAAATATCTGGATGACATCCACTGAGATCAGTCAATTTTACTAGACTCCTGCATGAAAAACCTACGTAACAACGCAAAAAAAAACCAAAAAAAACCCCGCCAGATATTGTTTAGCCACGTTTCACGTTATTATCTTGAAACTGAATTGCAGTATATTGGATAGAAACCATGTGGGAGCATTAATTGGAGCCTAACTTGGACACTATAGGGTTGTAATACCATTTTTATGGCACCGTAATGTAGTATTATTTGGGAATGGAATTGGGGTATTATGTAGGAAGTATATGGCAGTAAGGGGTTTATGTGGTTGTACTGCAGACTGTTATATGGATATTGTAATATCCAGGTACTATGTTGTCTATGTGGGGCAGAGTATGTTGTATGACGTTATTATGAGGGCTATATATGGCAGCATTATGCGGGTATTATTTGGGCACTGTATGGTGGTATTATATTGGCGGAGATGAGAGCTTCCACACAGACTCATTGACCGTCAAAGCTTACAGAGCCAGGCAGGGTATAAATACAGAGTCCTGACTACATGACCCAGCTACTGCCCTGTGACAGCCAATATGGCCGACAGGAAGCAGCGTCTCCTGCAAAGAGCGATTCTCCCTCTGGAGGACCCATCCTGTACAATATCACATACACAACTCATTGATAAAAATGGATACCGTGTAATGCTTCATTTCTCCTGTGGCGGCGCTGTGGGGAAATCGAACACTTACTGTTAGGTTTCCCTATAGGTGATCGCTGGAGATTCAGGCAGGGATCAGTTTATTGTCCTGGGAGGCTTCTAACAAATAGGGATTGTCCAAAGTGGACATCCCCTCTAAGCCAAAGTGTGATGCCCCCGTCACCCTCAGTAGCTGCACCGCTGAGCGAGATCCATTTGTAGGTTTTCCCTAAGAACTCAAGTCAGAATGTGTCAGACATAGGATCCCAGGGGCCGATGGGCCCCCAGAGGGATGGAGCTGTCACTACGGCTATTGCACGATACGGTCACATTCCAGTCATTCCCGGGAGATGGTCGTCACGCCGTATAAATAGCCGCGGCCGCCCGTGTGTACTGTATGTAACCCCCCGCTGATACTTAGATGGGGGTCCTCTAAGGTCCTCATAGTCTGAGTCAAGCCATTTGGATTTCTTTGTACCCCAGCCCAGGACCGGGTGGGGCAGATGTGATTGAGCTAAACGAATGTGCACATCCCCTTTAAATGCCGTCACAGCGTAAATCATCATGAATTTTATGCTCTAGTCACACCAAAAGCTGCATTCACAATTCTTTAGCAGCTGCACCACCAGAGCGGTTTAGTCATAAGTCCGTCAGATGAATGAGTGAATGACCTACCTCTGTTATAGGAGCACGGGGGCTACCACTGTTATGGGGGCGCTGCGACTGCCACTTCTATATACTGCCACTGCGCCGAGAAGGGCACCTTGAGTTGTTTTTTGATGCTGACATGAAGGCATGAAACTAACAACTATGGGGGGCACTGGGACTTATCTGATCAGTGTGGGCACTATGGCTTAGCTCTGTTATGGGGTCACTGGGACTTATCTGATCAGTGGTGGCACTATGGCTCAGCTCTGTAATGGGGTCATTGTGACTTATCTGATCAGTGGGGGCACTATGGCTCAGCTCTGTTATGGGGGCACTGTGACTTATCTGACCAGTGGTGGCACTATGGCTCAGCTCTGTTATGGGGTCACTGGGACTTATCTGATCAGTGGTGGCACTATGGCTCAGCTCTGTAATGGGGTCACTGGGACTTATCTGACCAGTGCGGGCTCCATGGCTCAGCTCTGTAATGGGGTCACTGTGACTTATCTGATCAGTGGGGGCACTATGGCTCAGCTCTGTAATGGGGTCATTGTGACTTATCTGACCAGTGGTGGCACTATGGCTCAGCTCTGTAATGGGGTCATTGTGACTTATCTGATCAGTGGTGGCACTATGGCTCAGCTCTGTTATGGGGTCATTGTGACTTATCTGACCAGTGCGGGCTCCATGGCTCAGCTCTGTAATGGGGTCACTGTGACTTATCTGATCAGTGGGGGCACTATGGCTCAGCTCTGTAATGGGGTCATTGTGACTTATCTGACCAGTGGTGGCACTATGGCTCAGCTCTGTAATGGGGTCATTGTGACTTATCTGATCAGTGGTGGCACTATGGCTCAGCTCTGTAATGGGGTCATTGTGACTTATCTGACCAGTGCGGGCTCCATGGCTCAGCTCTGTAATGGGGTCACTGTGACTTATCTGATCAGTGGTGGCACTATGGCTTAGCTCTGTTATGGGGGCACTGTGACTTATCTGATCAGTGGTGGCACTATGGCTTAGCTCTGTTATGGGGGCACTGTGACTTATCTGATCAGTGGGGGCACTATGGCTCAGCTCTGTTATGGGGGCACTGTGACTTATCTGATCAGTGGGGGCACTATGGCTTAACTCTGTTATGGGGGCACTGTGACTTATCTGATCAGTGGGGGCACTATGGCTTAGCTCTGTCATGGGGTCACTGTGACTTATCTGATCAGTGGGGGCACTATGGCTTAGATCTGTTATGGGGCCACTGGGACTTATCTGATCAGTGGGGGCACTATGGCTCAGCTCTGTTATGGGGGCACTGTGACTTATCTGATCAGTGGGGGCACTATGGCTTAACTCTGTTATGGGGGCACTGTGACTTATCTGATCAGTGGGGGCACTATGGCTTAGCTCTGTAATGGGGTCACTGTGACTTATCTGACCAGTGCGGGCTCCATGGCTTAGCTCTGTAATGGGGTCATTGTGACTTATCTGATCAGTGGTGGCACTATGGCTTAGCTCTGTTATGGGGTCACTGTGACTTATCTGATCAGTGGTGGCACTATGGCTTAGCTCTGTTATGGGGGCACTGTGACTTATCTGATCAGTGGGGGCACTATGGCTCAGCTCTGTTATGGGGGCACTGTGACTTATCTGATCAGTGGGGGCACTATGGCTTAGCTCTGTTATGGGGTCACTGTGACTTATCTGATCAGTGGGGGCACTATGGCTTAGATCTGTTATGGGGGCACTGGGACTTATCTGATCAGTGGTGGCACTATGGCTCAGCTCTGTAATGGGGTCATTGTGACTTATCTGACCAGTGCGGGCTCCATGGCTTAGCTCTGTAATGGGGTCATTGTGACTTATCTGATCAGTGGTGGCACTATGGCTTAGCTCTGTTATGGGGTCACTGTGACTTATCTGATCAGTGGTGGCACTATGGCTTAGCTCTGTTATGGGGGCACTGTGACTTATCTGATCAGTGGGGGCACTATGGCTCAGCTCTGTTATGGGGGCACTGTGACTTATCTGATCAGTGGGGGCACTATGGCTTAACTCTGTTATGGGGGCACTGTGACTTATCTGATCAGTGGGGGCACTATGGCTTAGCTCTGTTATGGGGTCACTGTGACTTATCTGATCAGTGGGGGCACTATGGCTTAGATCTGTTATGGGGGCACTGGGACTTATCTGATCAGTGTGGGCACTATGGCTTAGCTCTGTAATGGGGTCACTGTGACTTATCTGACCAGTGCGGGCTCCATGGCTTAGCTCTGTAATGGGGGCACTGGGACTTATCTGATCAGTGGGGGCACTATGGCTTAGCTCTGTTATGGGGTCACTGTGACTTATCTGATCAGTGGGGGCACTATGGCTTAGATCTGTTATGGGGGCACTGGGACTTATCTGATCAGTGTGGGCACTATGGCTCAGCTCTGTAATGGGGTCATTGTGACTTATCTGACCAGTGCGGGCTCCATGGCTTAGCTCTGTAATGGGGTCATTGTGACTTATCTGATCAGTGGTGGCACTATGGCTTAGCTCTGTTATGGGGTCACTGTGACTTATCTGATCAGTGGTGGCACTATGGCTTAGCTCTGTTATGGGGGCACTGTGACTTATCTGATCAGTGGGGGCACTATGGCTCAGCTCTGTTATGGGGGCACTGTGACTTATCTGATCAGTGGGGGCACTATGGCTTAACTCTGTTATGGGGGCACTGTGACTTATCTGATCAGTGGGGGCACTATGGCTTAGCTCTGTTATGGGGTCACTGTGACTTATCTGATCAGTGGGGGCACTATGGCTCAGCTCTGTTATGGGGGCACTGTGACTTATCTGATCAGTGGGGGCTCCATGGCTTAGCTCTGTTATGGGGGCACTGTGACTTATCTGATCAGTGGGGGCACTATGGCTCAGCTCTGTTATGGGGGCACTGTGACTTATCTGATCAGTGGGGGCACTATGGCTTAACTCTGTTATGGGGGCACTGTGACTTATCTGATCAGTGGGGGCACTATGGCTTAGCTCTGTTATGGGGTCACTGTGACTTATCTGATCAGTGGGGGCACTATGGCTTAACTCTGTTATGGGGGCACTGTGACTTATCTGATCAGTGGGGGTACTATGGCTTAGATCTGTTATGGGGGCACTGTGACTTATCTGATCAGCGGGGGTACTATGGCTTAGATCTGTTATGGGGGCACTGTGACTTATCTGATCAGTGGGGGCACTATGGCTTAGATCTGTTATGGGGGCACTGTGACTTATCTGATCAGCGGGGGTACTATGGCTTAGATCTGTTATGGGGGCACTGTGACTTATCTGATCAGTGGGGGCACTATGGCTTAGATCTGTTATGGGGGCACTGTGACTTATCTGATCAGCGGGGGTACTATGGCTTAGATCTGTTATGGGGGCACTGTGACTTATCTGATCAGCGGGGATACTATGGCTTAGATCTGTTATGGGGGCACTGTGACTTATCTGATCAGTGTGGGCACTATGGCTCAGCTCTGTTATGGGGGCACTGTGACTTATCTGATCAGTGGGGGCACTATGGCTTAGATCTGTTATGAGGGTACTGTAGCTTAGCTCTGTTGTGGGCGAACTGTGGTATATCTAATCAGACGGGGCCCTAAAGGTACTGTCACACTTAGCGATGTACCAGCGATATGACGCCGTCAGGATCGCTGGTACATCGCTAAGTGGTCGCTAGTGAGCTGCCACACAGGCAGATCTCACCAGCGACATCGCAGGGGTCGGCGGTCGCTACTTACATGTCAGACGAGGCGATGAAGACGTCCTCCCGCCCGCATCCACGCGTCGATCGTCGTCACAGCAGGAAGCCCAGCATGAAGCTGACGACGAGAAGCGGCCCTGGACGTTCTCGCGCGATCAGCGATAACCAGCGGGGGAGCCGGGCGGAGGTAAGTATCAGACATAGCGATATCGCTTAGGCCTCTTTCACACTTCAGTTTTTTGCATCAGTCAAAATCCGCCAAAAGGACGGATGGCGGATCCGCTTTAGTACTGATGACAACGGATGGCACCCGTCCGTTTTTTTGACGGATCCGACAAATGAAGAATTTTAAAGGAATCGCAGCCTGGAAAAGGAGAGGGAGAGAGAGGAGAGAGGAGGAGAGAGAGAGGAGCGAGAGAGAGAGGAGCGAGAGAGAGAGGAGAGAGAGAGAGGAGAGAGAGAGGAGCGAGAGAGAGGAGCGAGAGAGAGGAGCGAGAGAGAGAGGAGAGAGAGAGGAGCGAGAGAGAGAGAGGAGCGAGAGAGAGAGGAGCGAGAGAGGAGCGAGAGAGAGAGGAGCGAGAGAGAGAGGAGCGAGAGAGAGAGGAGCGAGAGAGAGGAGCGAGAGAGAGGGGAGAGAGAGAGGAGCGAGAGAGAGAGAGGAGCGAGAGAGAGAGGAGCGAGAGAGAGAGGAGCGAGAGAGAGAGGAGCGAGAGAGGAGCGAGAGAGAGAGGAGCGAGAGAGGAGCGAGAGAGAGAGGAGCGAGAGAGAGGAGCGAGAGAGAGAGGAGCGAGGAGAGAGAGAGAGAGAGAGAATTTTGTCCGGCACCCAGAAAGAATTTCGGTCCTGATCGCTTGAAGAGCTGTCTATATGTGACAGCTCACCAGCGATCAGCCTAACGATGTCCCAGCGATCCCATCCATGTCGGATCGTTGGTGGGATCGCTGGGACATTGTTTTGTGTAACGGGGCCTTTAGGGTCCTAAGTCTTAGCTCCAGTATTCAGTCACTGTGACTTATCTGATCAGTAGAAGATCTATGACTTAGCTCTGTTAGGGGTCACTGACTTTTCTGATCAGTTAGGGCACTAAATCTAGGTATGCTATGGGGACCCTGTAACCTGTCTGATTAGTGGGAGCAATAGCTCCATTATTTGGGTACTGTGGCTTATTTAATGGGGGCACTATGGCTCGCTCTTATGGGGTCATTGTGACTTATCTGATCAGTAGGGGCACTATGGCTCGCTCTTATAGTGGCACTGTGAGTTATCTGATCAGTGGGAGCACTATGGCTCGCTCTTATGGGGGCACTGTGAGTTATCTTATCAGTGGGGGCACTATGGCTCGCTCTTATAGTGGCACTGTGAGTTATCTTATCAGTGGGGGCACTATGGCTCTCTCTTATGGGGGCACTGTGAGTTATCTTTATCAGTGGGGGCACTATGGCTCGCTCTTATAGTGGCACTGTGAGTTATCTGATCAGTTGGGGCACTATGGCTCGCTCTTATGGGGGCACTGTGAGTTATCTGATCAGTGGGGGCACTATGGCTCACTCTTATGGGGGCACTGTGAGTTATCTGATCAGTGGGGGCACTATGGCTCGCTCTTATAGTGGCACTGTGAGTTATCTGATCAGTGGGGGCACTATGGCTCGCTCTTATGGGGGCACTGTGAGTTATCTGATCAGTGGGGGCACTATGGCTCGCTCTTATGGGGGCACTGTGAGCTATCTAATCAGTGGGGGCACTATGGCTTAGCTCTTATGGGGTCACTGTGAGTTATCTGATCAGTAGGGGCACTATGGCTCGCTCTTATGGGGGCACTGTGAGTTATTTGATCAGTGGGGGCACTATGGCTCGCTCTTATGGGGGCACTGTGAGTTATTTGATCAGTGGGGGCACTATGGCTCTCTCTTATGGGGGCACTGTGAGTTATCTAATCAGTGGGGGCACTATGGCCTTAGCTCTTATGGGGGCACTATGAGTTATCTGATCAGTGGGGGCACTATGGCTCGCTCTTATGGGGGCACTGTGTTATCTGATCAGTGGGGGCACTATGGCTCGCTCTTATGGGGGCACTGTGAGTTATCTAATCAGTGGGGGCACTATGGCCTTAGCTCTTATGGGGGCACTATGAGTTATCTGATCAGTGGGGGCACTATGGCTCGCTCTTATGGGGGCACTATGAGTTATCTGATCAGTAGGGGCACTATGGCTCGCTCTTATGGGGGCACTATGAGTTATCTGATCAGTGGGGGCACTATGGCTCGCTCTTATGGGGGCACTATGAGTTATCTGATCAGTGGGGGCACTATGGCTCGCTCTTATGGGGGCACTATGAGTTATCTGATCAGTGGGGGCACTATGGCTCGCTCTTATGGGGGCACTATGAGTTATCTGATCAGTAGGGGCACTATGGCTCGCTCTTATGGGGGCACTGTGAGTTATCTAATCAGTGGGGGCACTAAGTTTCAGTATTGGTGCAGTGTAACACCTGATCAGTGGGAGCACTATGGCTTAGCCCTGTTGGCTACTGTGACACCTCTCTTTCGGAGGCATAGTGACTGACAGTTCAATACCATAAGCACCAACGACCCGTCAATCCGCACAATGTATTAAAGTGTCAGCGGGATTCATTTCTCCTAGGGTGCTGTAAATCACTTCTATTATGGAGGCACTGTAGCTTACCTAAGCTATAGGAACACTTGGACGATCACATTTATACTGTCACTGTGAGAAATAAAACAGTGTTTATGGGGCAATTACTTCTCCCACTAATATCACACAGAAGTCGCACTGTACTAGAGCCTCCAGCAACACTGAGCCAGGGATAGAAACCAACTGACTAACTTGCTCTCGCCAGTAGCAAGTGCCGCAAACTGAGCGAGCTGCCGACAGAATAAAACACATCGCACCTATACAGGGTGGAGGCCAAGAATCCCTTAAAAAATCAATGCGGAAACTGATTTTAATGTTTTTGAAAGTCATTAATATTTTCATAAATTAACATACAGAGATTATTAAAGAAGATGTGGAACAAAAAACAACCACAGCGGCAAATGTACAAGAATATAACTACTATAATACTGTCCCTATGTACAAGAATATAACTACTATAATACTGCCCCCTATGTACAAGAATATAACTACTATAATACTGCCCCTATATACAAGAATATAACTACAATAATACTGCTCCTATGTACAAGAATATAACTACTATAATACTGCTCCTATGTACAAGAATATAACTATTATAATACTGCCCCTATGTACAAGAATATAACTACTATAATACTGCTCCTATGTACAAGAATATAACTATTATAATACTGCCCCTATGTACAAGAATATAAATACTATAATACTGCCCCTATGTACAAGAATATAGCTACTATAATACTGCTCCTATGTACAAGAATATAACTATTATAATACTGCCCCTATGTACAAGAATATAACTACTATAATACTGCCCCTATGTACAAGAATATAGCTACTATACTGCTCCTATGTACAAGAATATAACTACTATAATACTTCCCCCTATGTACAAGAATATAACTACTATAATACTGCCCCTATGTACAAGAATATAACTACTATAATACTGCTCCTATGTACAAGAATATAACTACTATAATACTGCTCCTATGTACAAGAATATAACTACTATAATACTGCTCCCTATGTACAAGAATATAACTACTATAATACTGCTCCCTATGTACAAGAATATAACTACTATAATACTGCTCCTATGTACAAGAATATAACTACTATAATACTGCCCCTATGTACAAGAATATATCTACTATAATACTGCTCCTATGTACAAGAATATAACTACTATAATACTGCTTCCTATGTACAAGAATATAACTACTATAATACTGCTCCTATTTACAAGAATATACTGTAACTACTATAATACTGCTCCTATGTACAAGAATATAACTACTATAATACTGCTCCTATGTACAAGAATATAACTACTATAATACTGCTCCCTATGTACAAGAATATAACTACTATAATACTGCTCCTATGTACAAGAATATAACTACTATAATACTGCTCCTATGTACAAGAATATATCTACTATAATACTGCTCCTATGTACAAGAATATAACTACTATAATACTGCTCCTATGTACAAAAATATAGCTACTATAATACTGCCCCTATGTACAAGAATATATCTACTATAATACTGCTCCTATGTACAAAAATATAACTACTATAATACTGCCCCTATGTACAAGAATATAACTACTATAATACTGCTCCTATGTACGAGAATATAACTACTATAATACTGCTCCTATGTACGAGAATATAACTACTATAATACTGCTCCTATGTACGAGAATATAACTCCTATAATACTGCCCCCTATGTACGAGAATATAACTACTATAATACTGCTCCTATGTACAAGAATATATCTACTATAATGCTGCCCCCTATGTACAAGAATATAACTACTATAATACTGTCCCTATGTACAATAATATAACTACTATAATACTGCCCCTATGTACAAGAATATAACTACTATAATACTGCCCCTATGTACAAGAATATAACTACTATAATACTGCCCCTATGTACAAGAATATAACTCCTATAATACTGCTCCTATGTACAAGAATATAACTACTATAATACTGCCCCTATGTACAAGAATATAACTACTATAATACTGCCCCTATGTGCAAGTATATAACTACTATAATACTGCCCCCTATGTACAAGAATATAACTACTATAATACTGCCCCTATGTACAAGAATATAACTACTATAATACTGCACCTATGTACAATAATATAACTACTATAATACTGCCCCTATGTACAAGAATATAACTACTATAATACTGCCCCTATGTACAAGAATATAACTACTATAATACTGCCCCTATGTACAAGAATATAACTACTATAATACTGCCCCTATGTACAAGAATATGACTACTATTATACTGCCCCTATGTTCAAGAATATAACTACTATAATACTGCTCCTATGTACAAGAATATAACTACTATAATACTGCCCCTATGTACAAGAATATAACTACTATAATACTGCTCCTATGTACAAGAATATAACTACTATAATACTGCCCCTATGTACAAGAATATAACTACTATAATACTGCTCCTATGTACAAGAATATACTATATTATAGACCTCTATGTAAGTTATATAATTAGTGCAATATACTGTCATGCTTGCAAAGTCCCAAATTGCAGATCAGTGACTTTTTTTCCAGCTTATAGTTTTTAAGTAGTGTCCTGTTTTGCTTAGACTTGACATCCAATATCAGGTACTCTACAATATTTCCTATTGTAATTTTCTTTTAGTAAAGTTTCATTAAAGGAAACCTGTCACTAAATTCATGCTGCCTGAACCATGGTCAGCATGAATGAGAGCCTGACTGTGCGATTCTCTCTGGCAGTGTATTTAGGCAAAATTGCGAGTGAACCCGCTCCCGTGGATGAAAAGCAATCCACACATGAATGGTCTCAGGATGGCATGACACAGCGCTCACGGTAGTACTCACCTTTTCTGGACAATCATTCTCCCAGATGTCCCAAACAATCTGAAGGGGCTTCATCAGACAACATCATTTGACCCCAGTCCTCTGTATTCCAATCCCTATATTTCCTGCAGAATGTCAATTTGTCCTTACTGTCCTTGCAGATAAATTGCCTGCATCCATTCCTGAGCAAGCTCTGCATTGGTGTTAAACCTATCCTATAGCTTAATTTTTTTTTTATACACTTTCGCTCTAGTCTTGACGATTCCAAATGTTTATTTTTAATTGTCTTCATATTTTTATTAGAGAAAGGAGATCGTTTAAGCTTTTTTATATATATTTTTTAATGTTTTATGAATTTTTACTATAATTTTTAGTTTAATTAAGGAGACTTGAATCTGAATTATTGATCTCCTATAAAAATGGACCAAGATAGTGATGACTGAGGCCTTCATCAGGTTCCCCAGCTGCTATGGAAAGCCATAGTCAGGGGACATCATGCCTTTGCCCCATTTAGATGTTATTGTGAAATTGTCAGTGGAAATTAAATGGTTAAAAGGCAGCGATCAGACCTAGCTGGCTGAATACTATTACATCCTATGTTGCCAAGGGGTTAAGGTCTGAAAATCCCTCAAAACTTTGTAAAAAGCAGAATCCCTATTCCGATGTCTGGCATTTCTGACATGGTGACCTTCTTCTATCTGCACTAGTCTTCGCATCGACGCACGGTGATTCAATTTTTTCCCTGGAAGAAAGGCAAAACTGTGGGCGAAGGTCCTTAAAAAAAATCCGACTCGCCACTGACATGATGACGTCACCGCTCCATATAATGTTTACTGCCATAGGACAAAGTTTTGTTTTTTTTTAAAAGACAATTTTCCTCAGTCTTCCCTCTCAATCCCATCAATACGCCCTGAAAAAAACATATACAATGGTGTCCTCATGTAAGAACGCTTTTACTCATTATATATGGTAAAATTGGCCTTTAAGGCCTTGTTATATGCCAAAAGCCTAAATTCTATCTTGGTTGCCAATAGCAACCAATCAGAGCTCAGCTTCCATTTTTAAAACAGCTGTGGCAAAATGAAAGCTGCATTGTGATTGGTTGTTATGGGCAACAAAGGCAGATTTTTCATAAATATGTACCAAATTTGCATACCTTTTTTGTTTTTTTAACTATTTTCAAGACTTCTGTTTTCTGACATGAAATGGGAATGTTCTTGTGTATATCCTGAGGCTGAAAACCCACCATGATTGCCTCCAATTAACGCAAGAACTTTCTAGTAAACAGTAGGCCTCATTTATCAAAAATGTCTTATTTGCCGTAGCAACCAATCACAGAACAGCTTTTTTTTTAACCCCTTCCCGAATATATGATGCATGGGTATTGTCCTATGTCTAATACGGGTGTAAGGAGCGGCCCCAAACATGGCACCGGCAGTGTTATCCAGCCAGCACCTGCCTCTAAAAGCAGCGACTGGAGGCACCTCCACAGTCTATGATGGTGGCAATTAGAATTACGTTGACCAATTTATCTGGCGCCCGTCAGCTCTCACGCCACGATCATGTTGGGTTGCCGTGCCAGCCAAGTTTTATAGGATGAGAAATTTTACTGTATTCTGCAACACCATCAAAATAATGAAGCCCCCCCAAAGGAACTAACTAAAAATAAAAATAAAAAAAAATAAAAAAAATAAAAATCTAAAAAAAAAATTTCAATAAATAAAAAAATATAAAAGTTAAGTTTCCTTCACCCTTTTTCTCAATTCAAAAATAATGACATTTAAAAAAATTTAAAAAAAAAATTAATAAATTTGGTATTGCCACGTCCATAAAATTCCAGTCTGTCAAAATATAAAATGTATTGTCACGCGGCGGCTGCCGCGCACTCCTCCCATTGTTTCCTCCCGACTGCATCTTACCCGCTCGCCGGTGGCCTCCTCGGGCTTCTCCGCGGTCCCTCCCGGCTCCTCTCCTCCGTCCAGCGATCGCGTCCGTCCGGTCTTCTGGACCGCGCCGGGTGCGCGCTCCCACCCCTCCTCCTCGGCGGGCGCGCGCACACACTATGCCCGGGCACACGCGCGCCTCCTGTTCCCCCTGAGGACGCGCGCCTTCCTCTCCTGCACTGAGGTCACGACCCGGAAGGTCCTGCTACTTCCCCTATATCAGGCCGCCTCTTCCTGCTGGCGGTGCCTGATTATCACTGCGCTTCGTTAGTGATTCTTGCCCGTTCTCCATGTACGCTCCTGCGTCCTCTTCGCCCGTAACTCATCTGCCCTTTCCATTGTCCTCTCTCCTAGGATTGGGAGGTCCGTGGTCGTGTCC
This sequence comes from Dendrobates tinctorius, assembly GCF_039654945.1. Taxonomy (NCBI): domain Eukaryota; kingdom Metazoa; phylum Chordata; class Amphibia; order Anura; family Dendrobatidae; genus Dendrobates; species Dendrobates tinctorius. Next base: position 11,555,217 of record NW_027361763.1, read on the forward strand.
CGTCCAGTTCTGTTCCCGCATCAGTGTCCTTCTGTTTGTGCCTGCTGTTCCCGCCAGTCCTGTGTCTCCAAGCCGTGCCCGCCAGTCCTGTGTCTCCAAGCCGTGCCCGCCAGTCCTGTGTCTCCAAGCCGTGCCCGCCAGTCCTGTGTCTCCAAGCCGTGCCCGCCAGTCCTGTGTCTCCAAGCCGTGCCCGCCAGTCCTGTGTCTCCAAGCCGTGTCCGCCAGTCCTGTGTCTCCAAGCCGTGCCCGCCAGTCCTGTGTCTCCAAGCCGTGCCCGCCAGTCCTGTGTCTCCAAGCCGTGCCCGCCAGTCCTGTGTCTCCAAGCCGTGTCTACCTGTCTGTCTGTCTATAGATCCTCGGGGTACCAGCTGCCGTGGTAATAGTTACCCGCGGGCTTGCCCCAAGCACTCCCTGTATAGGGGGGGGTCCACCTGGTCAGCTCGCCCCCGGGAGGTTCGTTGCCACGGTCTAGCGGGTCCACCCCAGGAGTACCTCACATGTATTACCCTTTAGGGTAAAAAAAAAATACAAACAGCAAAATTGCTATTTTTTGTAAATAAAAAAAATGCAATAACAAAATGTCATATATAACCAAAAATGGCATCAATAAAAACCTTTAGGCTGTGTGCACACGATGCGTTTTTTTAAGCGTTTCCGCAGTGTTTGAGGCGGCTCAGACGCAGCAGAAACGCTTAAAAGATGCATCAAATTAATTAGCATGCATTTTTGGCCTTTTTGTGCCAATGCATGCGTTTTTAACCGCTCAGGAATCGCTTAGCGGCTAAAAACGCAGCATGCTCATTAATTTCCGCATTGCTGAGCGTTTTTAGCCATCCCCAATGATCCCAGAAATCGCGTGTCAAAAAACGCGTAAAAAAAAATCCTTTTCCTGAGCGTTTAAAAATGCTAGCGTGGGCACATAGCCTTAGGGGGACACAGAATATGGCAACACAAACCCAATTTTATTTATTTTTTTACAAAGTTCTCAATTTTTTTAACCATTAAAATGTAAAAATTAAACATACGGTACTAGCCGCAGGAGGCTTTCTACAGGCGGCCAGGAGCTTCAGCTTCTGCAGTCTTGCCCAGAGGTAGACACGTGCTCGGCGCAGTTTATCGCGGGGTCTGAAGACGTCGCCAGGGCGCAGCTTGTCAGGACCGGCGGAGTGGGTAGGATCCGGTGTCAGCCGTCCTGCTGAGTGCGTCGCCATCTGACGTACATTTTGGGTCTCTAGGTGGTCGGCGACACGACAGGTCATATTGCCGTGGAGGGGACGGATTGCAGGATGGCGCTCGCACACTTTGTACATTGCCATATGATGTGTGTTGATGCCCCGTAAACCGGCTGACGTGACTGACAGAGGCAGCCCGTACATTACAGGTCGCAGGCCACATGGTAAAGAGCTACAGGAAAAAAACCCTCATGGTTTTACCAACAATTGGAGTTTTGTGCCAGTTTGATGCAGGAGGTGTTTTATTATATGTGCCACTAATAACCTTACAGATTCCTCCTTCCATAGCATAAAGAGAGTTCATCTGGAGGGTACCCCAATGGTCAGTGACTGGCAGAGTGTCCCACATTCAGTGACCGGCAGAGTGCCCCCACATTCAGTGACCGGCAGAGTGCCCCCACATTCAGTGACCGGCAGAGTGCCCCCACATTCAGTGACCGGCAGAGTGCCCCCACATTCAGTGACCGGCAGAGTGCCCCCCACATTCAGTGACCGGCAGAGTGCCCCCACATTCAGTGACCAGCAGAGTGCCCCCACATTCAGTGACCGGCAGAGTGCCCCCACATTCAGTGACCGGCAGTGTCCCACATTCAGTGACCGGCAGAGTGCCCCCCACATTCAGTGACCGGCAGAGTGCCCCCCACATTCAGTGACCGGCAGTGTCCCACATTCAGTGACCAGCAGAGTGCCCCCCACATTCAGTGACCGGCAGAGTGCCCCCCAGATTCAGTGACCGGCAGAGTGCCCCCACATTCAGTGACCGGCAGAGTGCCCCCATATTCAGTAACCGGCAGAATGCCCACACATTCAGTGACCGGCAGAGTGCCCCCATATTCAGTGACCGGCAGAGTGCCCCCATATCCAGTGACCGGCAGAGTGCCCCCATATTCAGTAACCGGCAGAGTGCCCCCACATTCAGTGACCGGCAGAGTGCCCCCACAATAAATGTATGTGCAGAAAAATGTATTTTATATCCTTTTCCTAAGCAATTCCCCAGTGATCAGTGCACTGCTGTCCTGACACTCTCTGTGCTGCTGGAGAATCTAGTCCCAATATCCTCACAGTCCCAGATGAGCGGCTGCCGCCCCTCCGCCATCACTCTGCTGTCAGTGACCCCGCTCCTTCCACACCTCCGCCATCACTCTGCTGTCAGTGACCCTGCTCCTTCCACACCTCCGCCATCACTCTGCTGTCAGTCACCCTGCTCCTTCCACACCTCCGCCATCACTCTGCTGTCAGTCACCCTGCTCCTTCCACACCTCCGCCATCACTCTGCTGTCAGTGACCCTGCTTCTTCCACTCCTCCGCCATCACTCTGCTGTCAGTGACCCTGCTCCTTCCACTCCTCCGCCATCACTCTGCTGTCAGTGACCCTGCTCCTTCCACAACTCCGCCATCACTCTGCTGTCAGTGACCCTGCTCCTTCCACACCTCCGCCATCACTCTGCTGTCAGTGACCCCGCTCCTTCCACACCTCCGCCATCACTCTGCTGTCAGTGACCCTGCTCCTTCCACACCTCCGCCATCACTCTGCTGTCAGTCACCCTGCTCCTTCCACACCTCCGCCATCACTCTGCTGTCAGTCACCCTGCTCCTTCCACACCTCCGCCATCACTCTGCTGTCAGTGACCCTGCTTCTTCCACTCCTCCGCCATCACTCTGCTGTCAGTGACCCTGCTCCTTCCACTCCTCCGCCATCACTCTGCTGTCAGTGACCCTGCTCCTTCCACAACTCCGCCATCACTCTGCTGTCAGTGACCCTGCTCCTTCCACACCTCCGCCATCACTCTGCTGTCAGTGACCCTGCTCCTTCCACACCTCCGCCATCACTCTGCTGTCAGTGACCCTGCTCCTTCCACACCTCCGCCATCGCTCTGCTGTCAGTCACCCTGCTCCTTCCACACCTCCGCCATCGCTCTGCTGTCAGTGACCCTGCTCCTTCCACACCTCCGCCATCACTCTGCTGTCAGTGACCCTGCTCCTTCCACACCTCCGCCATCACTCTGCTGTCAGTGACCCTGCTCCTTCCACACCTCCGCCATCACTCTGCTGTCAGTCACCCTGCTCCTTCCACACCTCCGCCATCACTCTGCTGTCAGTCACCCTGCTCCTTCCACACCTCCGCCATCACTCTGCTGTCAGTGACCCTGCTTCTTCCACTCCTCCGCCATCACTCTGCTGTCAGTGACCCTGCTCCTTCCACACCTCCGCCATCACTCTGCTGTCAGTGACCCTGCTCCTTCCACACCTCCGCCATCACTCTGCTGTCAGTGACCCTGCTCCTTCCACACCTCCGCCATCACTCTGCTGTCAGTGACCCCGCTCCTTCCACACCTCCGCCATCGCTCTGCTGTCAGTGACCCTGCTCCTTCCACACCTCCGCCATCACTCTGCTGTCAGTGACCCTGCTCCTTCCACACCTCCGCCATCACTCTGCTGTCAGTGACCCTGCTCCTTCCACACCTCCGCCATCACTCTGCTGTCAGTGACCCCGCTCCTTCCACTCCTCCGCCATCACTCTGCTGTCAGTGACCCTGCTCCTTCCACACCTCCGCCATCACTCTGCTGTCAGTGACCCTGCTCCTTCCACTCCTCCGCCATCACTCTGCTGTCAGTGACCCCGCTCCTTCCACACCTCCGCCATCACTCTGCTGTCAGTGACCCTGCTCCTTCCACACCTCCGCCATCACTCTGCTGTCAGTCACCCCGCTCCTTCCACACCTCCGCCATCACTCTGCTGTCAGTGACCCTGCTCCTTCCACTCCTCCGCCATCACTCTGCTGTCAGTGACCCTGCTCCTTCCACACCTCCGCCATCACTCTGCTGTCAGTCACCCTGCTCCTTCCACACTTCCGCCATCACTCTGCTGTCAGTCACCCTGCTCCTTCCACACCTCCGCCATCACTCTGCTGTTAGTGACCCTGCTCCTTCCACACCTCCGCCATCACTCTGCTGTCAGTCACCCTGCTCCTTCCACACCTCCGCCATCACTCTGCTGTCAGTCACCCTGCTCCTTCCACACCTCCGCCATCACTCTGCTGTTAGTGACCCTGCTCCTTCCACACCTCCGCCATCACTCTGCTGTCAGTCACCCTGCTCCTTCCACACTTCCGCCATCACTCTGCTGTCAGTCACCCTGCTCCTTCCACACCTCCGCCATCACTCTGCTGTCAGTGACCCTGCTCCTTCCACACCTCCGCCATCACTCTGCTGTCAGTCACCCTGCTCCTTCCACACCTCCGCCATCACTCTGCTGTCAGTCACTCTGCTCCTTCCACACCTCTGCCATCACTCTGCGCTGTCAGTCACCCCGCTCCTTCCACACCTCCGCCATCACTCTGCTGTCAGTCACCCTGCTCCTTCCACACCTCCGCCATCACTCTGCTGTCAGTCACCCTGCTCCTTCCACACCTCCGCCATCACTCTGCGCTGTCAGTCACCCCGCTCCTTCCACTGCGCTATTATCAATACAACCTATTGCTCTGTCCCCACAAACATCAAAAAGCTCCAGTCACTCCTGACATCCTCTGTGCTGCTGGGCAAAACACTCACTGTCAGGACAGGTACAAGAGCTGCAAGGAAAGTCAGAAGATGGTCTGGATCAGGGTCACAGAGGACGAAAAAGAGAATCAAGAGATAAAGGATAATGCACGAAGGTATGGAAGAAAGACGGGTATGCAAATATATGTAAATATATGGTAATGTGAGAATAAAGGAAGCTACTGTCTGTGCAACGTCTAATTTCATAGGAATTACACATTTTCCCGCTCACAGATAGAAATCTTAATATTAAGGTTCAGCTATGTCTGCAGCGGCTTCAAGTCCGTTATCTTCTGTTCACAGCTTCCTCCCTCTGTGTAATATCCAGGAAATTACTAATAACCAGGAACATATTATATAAACTGGAAAATTTACCTCCAGATCCAGATATTATATCCAGAGTCACCGACTACTAAAGGGCCAGCACTCATCGCTCAAGGGTCCATTGGGTAAAAGTACTCAGGCTACAAATTGGTCACAAAATGTTACAGTTACAAGATGAGTCACAGTCTACATACATTACATTACTGATCCTGAGTTACATCCTGTATTATACTCCAGAGCTGCACTCACTATTCTGCTGGTGCAGTCACTGTGTACATACATTACATTACTGATCCTGAGTTACATCCTGTATTATACCCCAGAGCTGCGCTCACTATTCTGCTGGCGCAGTCACTGTGTACATACATTACATTACTGATCCTGAGTTACATCCTGTATTATACTCCAGAGCTGCACTCACTATTCTGCTGGTGCAGTCACTGTGTACATACATTACTGATCCTGAGTTACCTCCTGTATTATACCCCAGAGCTGCACTCACTATTCTGCTGGTGCAGTCACTGTGTATATACATTACATTACTGATCCTGAGTTACATTCTGTATTATACCCCAGAGCTGCACTCACTATTCTGCTGGCGCAGTCACTGTGTACATACATTACATTACTGATCCTGAGTTACATCCTGTATTATACCCCAGAGCTGCACTCACTATTCTGCTGGTGCAGTCACTGTGTACATACATTACATTACATTACTGATCCTGAGTTACAGCCTGTATTATACTCCAGAGCTGCACTCACTATTCTGCTGGTGCAGTCACTGTGTACATACATAACATTACTGATCCTGAGTTACCTCCTGCATTATACCCCAGAGCTGCGCTCACTATTCTGCTGGTGCAGTCACTGTGTACAAACATTACTGATCCTGAGTTACATCCTATATTATACCCCAGAGCTGCACTCACTATTCTGCTGGTGCAGTCACTGTGTACATACATAACATTACTGTTCCTGAGTTACATCCTGTATTATACTCCAGAGCTGCACTCGCTATTCTGCTGTGCAGTCACTGTGTACATACACTACTGATCCTGTACTGCTCCTGAGTTACATCCTGTATTATACTCCAGAGCTGCACTCACTATTATGCTGGTGCAGTCACTGTGTACATACACTACTGATCCTGTACTGATCCTGAGTTACATCCTGTATTATACTCCAGAGCTGCACTCACTATTCTGCTGGTGCAGTCACTGTGTACATACATTACATTACTGATCTTGAGTTACATCCTGTATTATACTCCAGAGCTGCACTCACTATTCTGCTGGTGCAGTCACTGTGTACATACATTACATTACTGATCCTGTACTGATCCTGAGTTACATCCTGTATTATACCCCAGAGCTGCACTCACTATTCTGCTGGTGCAGTCACTGTGTACATACATAACATTACTGATCCCGAGTTACATCCTGTATTATACTCCAGAGCTGCACTCACTATTCTGCTGGTGCAGTCACTGTGTACATACAATACATTACTGCTCCTGAGTTACATCCTGCATTATACCCCAGAGCTGCACTCACTATTCTGCTGGTGCAGTCACTGTGTACATACATAACATTACTGTTCCTGAGTTACATCCTGTATTATACTCCAGAGCTGCACTCACTATTCTGCTGGTGCAGTCACTGTGTACATACATTACTGCTCCTGAGTTACATCCTGTATTATACTCCAGAGCTGCACTCACTATTCTGCTGGTGCAGTCACTGTGTACATACATTACTGATCCCGAGTTACATCCTGTATTATACCCCAGAGCTGCACTCACTATTCTGCTGGTGCAGTCACTGTGTACATACATTACATTACTGATCCTGAGTTACATCCTGTATTATACTCCAGAGCTGCACTCACTATTCTGCTGGTGCAGTCACTGTGTACATACATTACTGCTCCTGAGTTACATCCTGTATTATACTCCAGAGCTGCACTCACTATTCTGCTGGTGCAGTCACTGTGTTCATGTTATGGATGGCGGAACTCACTAAATATAAATAATAGGAAGTGCGTTCGCCGCCCGGGGTCCACCGTGCAGTAGCTGTAACAACCGCTGCTGAGTAATGGCGGACTCGCTATATGGCGGTATACTGCGCTCGGTTTAAACGTCACTCTGCTAACCTCACAGGTCTCAGCTGGCATGCACGCACGGTATATGGTCACAGGACACGGCCAAAGACAGAGGTCGGTGTCCGTCTTGACCTACCGTGCATGTGGCGTCGCTACCGCGGACGCTGGTAAGTGCTAACTGCAGCGTTGCGATAACTACTGCCGCTATACGATAGTGCCGTTAGGCGTGACACCATCGGACGCTAATGCAGAGGTGCGGTGTGCACAGTGGCCTATGGCTTGCCACTGACTGGCACTGACTCCCCTTCCTCCGCTGAGACCACCGAGCGCGAGAGAGCATCCGCACGGACGTTCTTCTATCCAGAGAGGTAGTGCAAGGTGAAGCGGAAGCGGGAGAAGAAGAGCGACCACCTAGCTTGACGAGAGTTCAAGCACTGGGCCGTTTGTAAATAGACCAGATTTTTATGGTCCGTATACACCTGGAAGGGAAACCGGGCACCCTCCAGGAGATGTCTCCACTCGGAAAAGGCCAACTTCATTGCTAGCAGCTCCCTGTCCCCGATGGAGTAATTCTTCTCCGCCGGTGAGAAGGTCTTAGAGAAGAAGCAGGGATGTTTCCGACCTTGAGCATCCTTTGGAAAAGGACTGCTCCTGCACCGACGGAAGAGGCATCCACCGCCAGGATAAACGGTTTATCCACATCGGGACGGTGTAAGATGGGAGCGCCAGCAGAACGGGATTTTAGAGACGAGAAGGCCTTGGAGACCTGTTCAGACCAAGCGTTAGGATTAGCTCCTTTCTTTGTGAGAGCAACCAAAGAAGCTACCAGTGTGGAGAAGTGAGGTTGAGGCAGTAACACCAGTGGAATTGCGTGTTTCCAGGCGAAGGGCGAGGACATAAAGTTCCCCTCAGTCCCGGAATCCACGGTAACCTCTACCTCCCAGGTGGAGGCCCCACCATCTGATGTCCCTCTGAATACCGGTTTGGGAGAAAAGGGTTTCATATTTGTCTGACCACCACCTACGACCACTGGACGTGATCGTTTTTCTGACCGCAGAGGACACGTGCTAGCCGAGTGACCAAACTGCCGGCACTGGTAACAATGTGCGGAGCTTCACACCGGACGTGGCTTGGAGGCGGCGCGAGACACCTCAATAGGTTCGGAGGATGTAAGCTCCTGAGTGGAAGATCTTAGTGGCTCGGTGAAGGTGGGAGCCAAGTTAACCCTTCGTCTGGATTGCACACGTTCCAGCCCGTGCTCCGTAAACCGGAGATCAATGCGGGTGGAGATGGCAATCACTTCCTCCAGACTTGTGGGGACCTCTCTGGTTGCTAAAGCATCTTTGACATACTCAGCTAACCCTCTCCAAAACACAGGGATGAGTGCTTTATCGGGCCACTCTAGTTCGGAAGCCAATGTCCGGAATCAGACGGCATAATGGCTGACCGAGAGAGACCCATGTGTTAGGGCCAATAATTGGAGAGAGGTGTCGTGCGTGATCCGTGGTCCCAAAAATACCTGCTTCAGAGCCGCGAGGAACTGAGCAGCCCCCTGAACCACGGGATCTTCACGCTCCCACTATGGCGTAGCCCACTCTAATGACCGGCCAGATAAAAGAGAAACAATAAACCCCACCTTAGCCCGCTCTGTAGGGAACCGTGCAGCCAGTAACTCAAGCTGGATAGAGCACTGACTCACGAATTCCCTACAGGTGGCGCTGTCACCCGAAAACTTGTCGGGGAGCGGGAGGCAAGATATTGTCGGCATAGGCGTGAGTGTGGGCACGCGTGAGACAGCCTCTGCGACTGCCTGAGCAGCGACTACCGTAGCATTCGCAGCCGAGGTGGAGCTCTCGATAGCCGCCAACCTGCTCTCCAGCTGCCGAATGTACCGCTGCAGGTCCGCCATTACTAGCCAGACCCTGTCGCTAGTATAATGTTAGGGACGGCGGAACGCACTAGATATAAATAATAGGAAATGCATTCGCCGCCCGGGGTCCACCGTGCAGTAGGTGTAACAACCGCTGCTGAGTAATGGCGGACTCGCTATATGGCGATATACTGCGCTCGGGATAAACGTCACCCGGGGTGTGCAGAGCGGACTCTGTTACACTCACAGAGGCCCTAACGCCGAGCCTGTTAGCTTCACAGGTCTCAGCTGGCGTGCACACACGGTAAATGGTCACAGGACACGGCCCAAGACAGAGGTCGATGTCCGTCTTGACCTACCGTGCGTGCGGCATCGCTACCGCGGACGCCGGCAAGTGCTGCTAACTGCAGCGCAGCGGTAACTACTGCCGCTATACTATAGTGCCGTCAGGCGTGACACCATCGGATGCTAATGCAGAGGTGCGGTATGCACTGTGGCCTATGGCTTGCCACTGACTGGCGCTGACTCTCTCTCTAGTTCCCTATCCACATGCGTAGTATCAGAAGGAAGGGGTTTCAAATGAGTCAGTCACCAGAATCATACATCCGTCACCATTCACACATAGCAAGTATAGTCTATACTAGCGCATGGGCGAGCGGCCATGCGGGCCTTTTATAGCCATGCACTTCCGGGACCTTCCAGACCTCTGAGATGGGCCAATCAGATCAGGACAAGGACCTGAGCACGTGACTCCCGATCTCCACTGGGAGATCGTCTCGTGGGCATGCCCAGTAGCGCGGGGAGAGGACTTAGCCTCTGGAGTGGTTTCCTGCAAGGCAGGTTGCGCTACCATTGCTGGTCCAGAGGTGGCAGCAACATCCAGGCCTAGAGGGCTGGTCTGAGCAGGGCGCCAGGATCGCCGAGATTGCTGTGCAGGTCCCTGAGCGGTCGGAAAGGAATGGGAGACCGCTGGATGTATGGCTCTGGATTCCTGCTGTGCAGCTGCAGGAATCCGACGACTAACAGTACATACATTACATTACTGATCCTGAGTTACATCCTGTATTATACTCCAGAGCTGCACTCACTATTCTGCTGGTGCAGTCACTATGTGCATACATTATATTACTTATCATCTACTGATCATGAAAGCAACATTAAAGGAGCTCCAGGAATTTCTGTTAAGTCCTGGTTATTTACTGCATGTCCGGCCTGTGGTGTAGGGCGACATGATGGAAGCCGTATCTTTCAAAGAAAAGCATCCAAGCATACATCAAGTCTGGCAAGATTGAATGTTTTGTGCATAGCCAATAGTGCTCACTAACAAAATAACACCATACCCAGTGAAGCATGGTGGAGGCTGTTTTTCAGTAGCTCAAATTGTGGCTTTAGTCAAGGTGGAGAGAATTAGGAACAGGTGCAGTATATAGGAGATACCCTCACGATCTGACAGATCCTGATTTATTGCAAGGAAGAGAGGGCAAAGATTGACAATTCTAGATGCCATGCTGATACTCTAAAAGACTGAGTGCTGTCATAAATTCTTTAACAAACTATTGGTTTAAGGGTTCTGAGATTTATGCAACCACATTATTTAGGTCTTTTTCCACCTAAAAAGATTTTGAACGTGGATGTATTATTTCTGTGTACATTGTATAGCTCAACTATTTATATGCACTAGATAGCGGTAATATGTGTGTGCTGAGTCCATATGCATGCATACAGTATGAGATTATAGGTTTGACGTTGCGCTTACAGTAAGTTGGGACCCGGAGAACTTTGTAACCATAATCAATGAATCTTTAGTTACCCCTCCACTATTTATCTATCATCAGTTTTCTAAGAAATGATATAAACTAGTTATAATTACCAGGAATTTTGTAAACTAACAAAAGAAAACAGTTCCTACTGGAGCAGATAATCGTCCACAAGTGAGAAATTATCAGACCATAATGTTTTCCTGCTGTTTTCATGTTTTGCAATAATGTCAGTGCCCTGAAAATATCAGAGAAATTCCACAAATGCCAAAGAAGGTAAAAAAAAACCCAGATGACCATGAATCTATTGTGCGTTAAATTATGTGAGGGAAGCGCTGCTCATGTATGACTAACGGGGGTTCCCGGTTTAAATTTCAACAGTCACAAAAAGTCTGATCTCTTCAAAATAGAAAAACTGCTTCAACGATTTAAAATGTTATGCCCCTACGTACAAGAATATCACTACTATAATACTGCCCCCGATGTACAAGAATATAACTACTATAATACTGCCCCTATGTACAAGAATATCACTACTATAATACTGCCCCCTATGTACAAGAATATAACTACTGTAATACTGCCCCTATGTACAAGAATATAACTACTATAATACTGCCCCTACGTACAAGAATATAACTACTATAATACTGCCCCTACGTACAAGAATATAACTACTATAATACTGCCCCCTATGTACAAGAATATAACTACTATAATACTGCCCCCTATGTACAAGAATATAACTACTATAATACTGCCCCCTATGTACAAGAATATAACTACTATAATACTGCCCATATGTACAAGAATATAACTACTATAATACTGCTCCTATGTACAAGAATATAACTACTATAATACTGCCCCTATGTACAAGAATATCACTACTATAATACTGCCCCCTATGTACAAGAATATAACTACTATAATACTGCCCCTATGTACAAGAATATAACTACTATAATACTGCTCTATGTACAAGAATATAACTACTATAATACTGCCCCCTATGTACAAGAATATAACTACTATAATACTGCCCCTATGTACAAGAATATAACTACTATAATACTGCTCTATGTACAAGAATATAACTACTATAATACTGCCCCTATGTACAAAAATATAACTACTATAATACTGCCCCTATGTACAAGAATATAACTACTATAACACTGCTCCTATGTACAAAAATATAACTACTATAATACTGCCCCTATGTACAAGAATATAACTACTATAATACTGCTCCTATGTACAAGAATATAACTACTATAATACTGCTCCTATGTACAAGAATATAACTACTATAATACTGCCCCTACGTACAAGAATATAACTACTATAATACTGCCCCCTATGTACAAGAATATAACTACTATAATACTGCCCCCGATGTACAAGAATATAACTACTATAATACTGCCCCTATGTACAAGAATATCACTACTATAATACTGCCCCTATGTACAAGAATATAACTACTATAATACTGCCCCTATGTACAAGAATATCACTACTATAGTACTGCCCCCGATGTACAAGAATACAACTACTATAATACTGCCCCTATGTACAAGAATATCACTACTATAATACTGCCCCCTATGTACAAGAATATAACTACTATAGTACTGCCCCCGATGCACAAGAATATAACTACTATAATACTGCCCCTACGTACAAGAATATAACTACTATAATACTGCCCCCTATGTACAAGAATATAACTACTATAATACTGCCCCTATGTACAAGAATATCACTACTATAGTACTGCCCCCGATGTACAAGAATATAACTACTATAATACTGCCCCTATGTACAAGAATATCACTACTATAATACTGCCCCTATGTACAAGAATATAACTATTATAATACTGCCCTTATGTACAAGAATATAACTACTATAATACTGCCCCTATGTACAAGAATATAATTACTATAATACTACCCCTATGTACAAGAATATCACTACTATAATACTGCCCCCTATGTACAAGAATATAACTACTATAATTCTGCCCCTATGTACAAGAATATAACTACTATAATGCTGCCCCCTATGTACAAGAATATAACTACTATAATACTGCCCTCTTTGTACAAGAATATGACTACTATAATACTGCCCCTATGTACAAGAATATCACTACTATAATACTGCCCCCTATGTACAAGAATATAACTACTATAATACTGCCCTCTATGTACAAGAATATAATTACTATAATACTGCCCCCTATGTACAGGAATATAACTACTATAATACTGCCCCCTATGTACAAGAATATAATTACTATAATACTGCCCCCTATGTAGAAGAATATAATTACTGTTGTACCTGGAGCTTCTATAATATGGAAAACATACTGAAACAGTGAATAGATAAATCAGAAGTGCATGTAAGGGACATAAGCATACTGTGGGATAGCGCTCACTGAATGTGTTGGGGAACACTCACTTGGCAGCAGGATTACGGCACACAGGAACGGTTTTCCACTTAAACAGTCTATTCGGTTTATTCACACAGCATAAATCGCATAAAGTATAGTCTTTCATTACATCAACGGAACCTTCCAGGAGCTCTGCTCCACACGCTGACTTCTTGTCAGTACTAGCTTCCTGGGGAATTGCCTTACTAGGATCACTGACCCGTGCTATTACTTGCTCGACAAGCTCCAACCCGTCAGTTCCAGACCCTCAGAAGGACGATAGTTTCCCCATTTTACATAGCCATCACGGACTCTGCAGGTACATGTCCTCCTCCATGTGCCATCCAGGAAACCTGTCCTTTTCCAGGACCTTACAACACAGAGACCATGTGATCAAACAGTTTCATTATATCCCATGTCTGTTTTGTTAAGAAACCTCTTACTCTGCACTCGACCTGTATAAAAGACACCTGTCCACAAACTCAATTACACTTCACACTCCAACCTCTCCACCATGGCCAAGACCAAAGCGCTGTCTAAGGACACCAGGGACAAAATTGTAGACCTGCACAAGGCTGGGATGAGCTACAGGACAATAGGCAAGCAGCTTGCTGAGAAGGCAACAACTATTGAAGCATTTATTACAAAATGGGAGAAACACAAGATGACTGTCAATCTTCCTCAGTCTCGGGCTCCATGCAAGATCTCGCCTTGTGGGGTAAGGGTGATTCTAAGAAAGGTCAGTAATCAGCCCAAAACTACATGGGAGGACCTGGTCAATGACCTGAAGAGAGCTGGCACCACAGTCTAAAATATTATGTTAGTAACACACTATACCGTCATGGATTAAATTCCTGCAGGGCACGCAAGGTCCCCCTGCTCACCCCAGAACATGTCCAGGCTCGTTTGAAGTTCGTCAGTAGTCATCTGGATGATCCAGAAGAGGCATGGGAGAAGGTTATGTGGACAGATGATACCAAAATAGAACTTTTTGGTATCAACTCCACTCGTGTTTGGAAGAAGAAAAAGGATGAGTACAACCCCAAGAACACCACCCCAACTGTGAAGCATGGTGGCGAAAACATCATTCTTTGGGGGTGCTTTTTTTTGCAAAGGTGACAGGACGACTTTATTTTTAGATTCTGTCTCTCACAGGTGAAGTGCACCTACGATAAAAATTACAGACCGCTCCATTCTATGTAGGTGGGAAAACTTGCAAAGCAGCAGTGTATCAAATACTTATTTTCCCCACTGTAAACATTGTGTGATAGATGATTTTCGTATCCGAGTTCTCACATACAGTTTGTGCTGTATATCAGGTTTCCGGTGTCACTTCTGTCGTGACCTTGTGTTAAGGAAAATTACTCAATGCATAAAAATGTAAACTAAGAGAATAAAAATAGAAGATTTTTTTCTTTTCATTTATCCAGATGCTTCACAGGAAACGGAGCTCAGAGTCTTCACTTCGCCTTACGCAGGGTCCATCCTGGATGAACGGGAACAATTACAAACCAAAGGCATTTTGCCTGAAGTTTCCTTGATGATAGAGCTGATGGCCCCCACTAGTAACAAGTAAAATGAGCAACATTACACCTATCGACCATCAGTTTCATTCATTACCGAACTGTCCCATGAACCAAAATGGAAGAACAGTGAAGCGTTTTATGGTTGGTTTCCATTAGTCTAGGTTAGTGGAGAAGCTAACGCTTTTTTTTCGGGTGGTTTGAGTGAGTGAAAGGGTTAATTACTGCTTCCTTGATGCTGAGAGTATTAGACCAGGAGGTCTAGGCCCAAAGACCAGTTACATTCTGCTTTCCTGGTGGTCTAGGCTCAAAGACCAGTAACAGTCTGATCTCCCGGTGGTCTAGGCTTAAAGACCAGTTACAGTCTGCTTTCCTGGTGATCAAGGCTCAAAGACCAGTTACAGTCTGCTTTCCTGGTGGTCTAGGCTCAAAGACCAGTAACAGTCTGATCTCCCGGTGGTCTAGGCTTAAAGACCAGTTACATTCTGCTTTCCTGGTGATCAAGGCTCAAAGACCAGTTACAGTCTGATCTCCTGGTGGTCTAGGCTCAAAGACCAGTTACAGTCTGATCTCCTGGTGGTCTAGGCTCAAAGACCAGTTACAGTCTGATCTACTGGTGGTCTAGGCTCAAAGACCAGTTACATTCTGCTTCCCTGGTTGTCTAGGCTCTAAGACCAGTTACATTCTGCTTCCCTGGTTGTCTAGGCTCTAAGACCAGTTACAGTCTGCTTTCCTGATGATCAAGGCTCAAAGACCAGTTACAGTCTGCTTTCCTGGTGGTCTAGGCTCAAAGACCAGTTACAGTCTGATCTCCTGGTGGTCTAGGCTGAAAGACCAGTTACAGTCTGATCTCCTGGTGGTCTAGGCTCAAAGACCAGTTACAGTCTGATCTACTGGTGGTCTAGGCTCAAAGACCAGTTACATTCTGCTTTCCTGGTTGTCTAGGCTCAAAGACCAGTTACATTCTGCTTTCCTGGTGATCTAGGCTCCAAGACCAGTTACATTCTGCTTCTCTGGTTGTCTAGGCTCAAAACCAGTTACAGTCTGCTTTCCTGGTGATCTAGACTCAAAGACCAGTTACAGTCTGATCTCCTGGTGGTCTAGGCTCAAAGACCAGTTACATTCTGCTTTCCTGGTTGTCTAGGCTCAAAGACCAGTTACATTCTACTTTCCTGGTGATCTAGGCTCCAAGACCAGTTACATTCTGCTTCCCTGGTTGTCTAGGCTCTAAGACCAGTTACAGTCTGCTTTCCTGGTTGTCTAGGCTCCAAGACCAGTTACATTCTGCTTTCCTGGTGATCTAGGCTCCAAGACCAGTTACAGTCTGATCTCCTGGTGGTCTAGGCTCAAAGACCAGTTACATTCTGCTTCTCTGGTTGTCTAGGTTCAAAGACCAGTTACATCCTGCTTCCCTGGTCGTCTAGGCTCTAAGACCAGTTACAGTCTGCTTCCCTCGTTGTCTAGGCTCAAAGACCAGTTACATTCTGCTTCCCTGGTTGTCTAGGCTCAAAGACCAGTTACAGTCTGCTTCCCTGGTTGTCTAGGCTCTAAGACCAGTTACAGTCTGCTTTCCTGGTGGTCTAGGCTAAAAGACCAGTTACAGTCTGCTTTCCCTCCTGGTGGTCTAGGCTCAATGACCAGTTACAGTCTGCTTCCCTGGTTGTCTAGGCTCTAAGACCAGTTACAGTCTGCTTCCCTGGTTGTCTAGGCTCTAAGACCAGTTACAGTCTGCTTCCCTGGTTGTCTAGGCTCTAAGACCAGTTACAGTCTGCTTCCCTGGTTGTCTAGGTTCAAAGACCAGTTACATTCTGTTTCCCTAGTTGTCTAGGCTCTAAGACCAGTTACAGTCTGCTTTCCCTCCTGGTGGTCTAGGCTCAATGACCAGTTACATTCTGCTTCACTACTAGTTGTCTAGGCTCTAAGACCAGTTACAGTCTGCTTTCCTGGTGGTCTAGGCTCAAAGACCAGTTACAGTCTGCTTTCCCTCCTGGTGGTCTAGGCTCAATGACCAGTTACAGTCTGCTTCCCTGGTTGTCTAGGCTCTAAGACCAGTTACAGTCTGCTTCCCTGGTTGTCTAGGCTCTAAGACCAGTTACAGTCTGCTTCCCTGGTTGTCTAGGCTCTAAGACCAGTTACAGTCTGCTTCCCTGGTTGTCTAGGTTCAAAGACCAGTTACATTCTGCTTCCCTAGTTGTCTAGGCTCTAAGACCAGTTACAGTCTGCTTTCCCTCCTGGTGGTCTAGGCTCAATGACCAGTTACATTCTGCTTCCCTACTAGTTGTCTAGGCTCTAAGACCAGTTACAGTCTGCTTTCCTGGTAGTCTAGGCTCAAAGACCAGTTACAGTCTGCTTTCCCTCCTGGTGGTCTAGGCTCAATGACCAGTTACAGTCTGCTTCCCTGGTTGTCTAGGCTCTAAGACCAGTTACAGTCTGCTTCCCTGGTTGTCTAGGCTCTAAGACCAGTTACAGTCTGCTTCCCTGGTTGTCTAGGTTCAAAGACCAGTTACATTCTGCTTCCCTAGTTGTCTAGGCTCTAAGACCAGTTACAGTCTGCTTTCCCTCCTGGTGGTCTAGGCTCAATGACCAGTTACATTCTGCTTCCCTACTAGTTGTCTAGGCTCTAAGACCAGTTACAGTCTGCTTTCCTGGTGGTCTAGGCTCAAAGACCATTTACAGTCTGCTTTCCCTCCTGGTGGTCTAGGCTCAAAGACCAGTTACGGTCTGCTTCCCTGGTTGTCTAGGGTAGAAGCGGAAACTTTGCAAAATGTCCTTTATCCAAATCTGAATGCTATTGCAGGAGGATGATGACCTCTTGGTGGAAAGAAACAATGATGACATCCTTGTGTAACGTTTCATCAGGGGAGGACCCGGTAATATCCTGGGGAGTGGGGGGGACAGTAAGGGCCCAGGGCCATGGGACAAGGAGGGCGTAATCAGCTGACTTCTGTTTTCTTCCATTTTCATTTTTACTGTCAGGGAGAATGATGTCACCATTTGCTGATTGTAATCTGGTTTGTAGATAAATAAAATAAACAATAAGTTTACGGGGATTTCCATGTGAATACTTTTCTGCTCAATGATGAAAAAAGTATTCTAGGAGTGATCCCTTTATTGGCTAACCATTGTTCATGAACATTTAAATGTCCTACTGTAGTATCGCTTAAATGTTATGCTTTTTAATCTATTTGTAATCTAGACTGAAGAAGGAGCCTTTGTGCTCTGGGAGCTTGCAAACATTATTTTCTGGTTAGATAATAAAGGGATCACTCCTAGAATACTTTAGTCATCATTGGGCAGAAAAGTATTCACATCGATTTTCCTGGCTAACCCGGTACCACAATATAATTTGTTATTGTAAGTCAAGGGGATTTCCAGGATGAGTACAAGAATATAAAATTAATATTGTTTATAACCTGCCATTATGGTAAAACCAAGTGATGTGAATAATTATATCAGTTCTTGGGGTGTGTTCCTGGTATACGGCAAGAGTTGTGTTTGGTTCCCCGTATACTAAAGGTGATGTGGGGTGTTCTCGGTGTAGATATGATGTTCTGGGTGTTCCCAGTAAGCAAGTGTTGGGGGGTGTTTCCGTATACTACAGGTGTTAGGAGGGTGTTCACAGTATACTACAAGTATTGGGGGTGTTCCCCGTTTACTACAGGTGTTGGGAGGGTGCTCCCCGTATTCTACAGGTGGTGGGGGTTACCTGTATACCACAGGTTTTGGGGGGGTGTTCACAGTATACTACAAGTATTGGGGGTGTTCCCTGTTTACTACAGATGTTGGGAGGGTGTTTCTTGTATACTACAGGTGTTGGAGGGTGTTCCCCGTATACTACAAGCATTGGGGGGGTGTTCCCCGTTTATTACAGGTGTTGTGGGGTGTTCCCTGTATATGACAGGTGTTGTGGGGTGTTCCCTGTATACGACAGTTGTTGTGGGGTGTTCCTTGTATACAACTGGTGTTGTGGGGTGTTCCCAGTATACGACACATGTTGTAGGGTGTTCCTTGTATATGACAGGTGTGTTGTATATGACGAATGTTCCCTCTATATGACAGGTGTACACAGCGGGTCTTGTGGGTTGGTCCCATACGTGGTGTGTCTCGTGGGTTAGTACCTGTACACGGTGGGTCTCGTGGGTTGATCCCCATACACGGCGGGTCTCGTGGGTTGGTTTCTGCACACAGCGGGACTCGTGGGTTGGTCCCCGCGTACACGGTGTGTCTCGTGGGTTGATCCTCATGCAAGGCGGGTCTCGTGGGTTGATCCTCATACACGGCGGGTCTCGTGGGTTGGTCCCCGTACACGGTAGGTCACGTGAGTTAGTCCTCATATACAGTTAAGGAGAGTTCCTGGAATCGTGGTTTCTTTTGCATCCGTTGTGGGGTGTTCCCTGTATATGACAGGTGTTGTGGGGTGTTCCCTGTATACGACAGGTGTTGTGGGGTGTTCCTTGCATACGACAGGTGTTGTGGGGTGTTCCCGGTATACAACACGTGTTGTAGGGTGTTCGTTGTATATGACAGGTGTTGTGGGGTGTTCCCTGTATATGACAGGTGTTGTGGGGTGTTCCCTGTATATGACAGGTGTTGTGGGGTGCTCCCTGTATACGACAGGTGTTGTGGGGTGTTCCTTGCATACGACAGGTGTTGTGGGGTGTTCCTTGTATACAACAGGTGTTGTGGGGTGTTCCCGGTATACAACACGTGTTGTAGGGTGTTCCTTGTATATGAAAGGTGTTGTAGGGTGTTCCCTGTAAACAGGTGTTGTGGGGTGTTCCCTGAATATGACAAGTGTGGGGTGTTCCTTGTATACGACAGGTGTTGTGGGGTGTTCCTCGTATACGACAGGTGTTGGGAGGGTGTTCCTCGTATACTACAGGTGTTGGGAGGGTGTTCCTCGTATACTACAGGCGTTGGAGGGTGTTCCCCGTATACAAGTATTGGGGGGTGTTCCCCGTTTATGACAGGTGTTGTGGGGTGTTCCCTGTATATGACAGGTGTTGTGGGGTGTTCCTTGTATACAACAGGTGTTGTGAGGTGTTCCCTGTATACGACAGGTGTTGTGGGGTGTTCCCTGTATACGACAGGTGTTGTGGGGTGTTACCTGTATATGACAGGTGTTGTGGGGTGTTCCTTGTATACAACAGGTGTTGTGGGGTGTTCCCTGTATACGACAGGTGTTGTGGGGTGTTCCCTGTATACGACAGGTGTTGTGGGGTGTTCCCTGTATATGACAGGTGTTGTGGGGTGTTCCCTGTATACGACAGGTGTTGTGGGGTGTTCCCTGTATACGACAGGTGTTGTGGGGTGTTCCTTGCATACGACAGGTGTTGTGGGGTGTTCCTTGTATACAACAGGTGTTGTGGGGTGTTCCCGGTATACAACACGTGTTGTAGGGTGTTCCTTGTATATGAAAGGTGTTGTAGGGTGTTCCCTGTAAACAGGTGTTGTGGGGTGTTCCCTGAATATGACAAGTGTGGGGTGTTCCTTGTATACGACAGGTGTTGTGGGGTGTTCCTCGTATACGACAGGTGTTGGGAGGGTGTTCCTCGTATACTACAGGTGTTGGGAGGGTGTTCCTCGTATACTACAGGCGTTAGAGGGTGTTCCCCGTATACAAGTATTGGGGGGTGTTCCCCGTTTATGACAGGTGTTGTGGGGTGTTCCCTGTATATGACAGGTGTTGTGGGGTGTTCCTTGTATACAACAGGTGTTGTGAGGTGTTCCCTGTATACAACAGGTGTTGTGGGGTGTTCTCGGTATACAACACGTGTTGTAGGGTGTTCCTTGTATGACAGGTGTTGTGGGGTGTTCCCTGTAAACAACAGGTGTTGTGGGGTGTTCCCTGTAAAAAAAAAACAGGTGTTGTGGGGTGTTCCCTGTATATGACAAGTGTTGTGGGGTGTTCCTTGTATACGACAGGTGTTGTGAGGTGTTCCTTGTATACGACAGGTTTTGTGGGGTGTTCCCTGTATACGACAGGTGTTGTGGGGTGTTCCCTGTATAAGACAAGTGTTGTGGGGTGTTCCCGGTTTACGACAGGTGTTGTGGGGTGTTCCTTGTATACGACAGGTGTTCCCTGTAAACAGGTGTTGTAGGGTGTTCCCTGTAAACAGGTGTTGTGGGGTGTTCCCTGTAAACAGGTGTTGTGGGGTGTTCCCTGTATATGACAAGTGTGGGGTGTTCCTTGTATACGACAGGTGTTGTGGGGTGTTCCTTGTATACGATAGGTGTTATGGAGTGTTCCCTGTAAACAGGTGTTGTAGGGTGTTCCCTGTAAACAGGTGTTGTAGGGTGTTCCCTGTAAACAGGTGTTGTGGGGTGTTCCCTGTATATGACAAGTGTGGGGTGTTCCTTGTATACGACAGGTGTTGTGGGGTGTTCCTTGTATACGATAGGTGTTATGGAGTGTTCCCTGTAAACAGGTGTTGTAGGGTGTTCCCTGTAAACAGGTGTTGTGGGGTGTTCCCTGTAAACAGGTGTTGTGGGGTGTTCCCTGTAAACAGGTGTTGTGGGGTGTTCCCTGTATATGACAAGTGTGGGATGTTCCTTGTATACGACAGGTGTTGTGGGGTGTTCCTTGTATACGATAGGTGTTATGGAGTGTTCCCTGTAAACAGGTGTTGTAGGGTGTTCCCTGTAAACAGGTGTTGTAGGGTGTTCCCTGTATATGACAAGTGTGGGGTGTTCCTTGTATACGACAGGTGTTGTGGGGTGTTCCTTGTATACGATAGGTGTTATGGAGTGTTCCCTGTAAACAGGTGTTGTAGGGTGTTCCCTGTAAACAGGTGTTGTGGGGCGTTTCCTGTATATGACGAATGTTCCCTCTATATGACAGGTGTACATGGCAGCTCTTGTGGGTTGGTCCCTATACGTGGTGCGTCTCGTGGGTTAGTCCCTGTACACGGTGGTTCTCGTGGGTTGGTTTCTGCACACGGCGGGTCTCGTGGTTTGATCCTCATGAACAGCGGGTCTCGTGGGTTGATCCTCATGCACAGCGGGTCTCGTGGGTTGATCCTCATGCACAGCGGGTCTCGTGGGTTGATCCTCATACACAGCGGGTCTCGTGGGTTGATCCTCATGCACAGCGGGTCTCGTGGGTTGATCCTCATACACGGTAGGTCACGTGGGTTGGTCCTCATATACAGCAGTTCTTAAGGAGAGTTCCTGGAATCGTGGGTTTTTTCTGTCCTTTGAACTAACCCCCCCCCCCAGTTTCTCAGTACGTTATAGTAAAATAAATGGTGTCATTCAAATCCACAACTTGCCCTACAAGAAGAGTTGCTGAAAAAATAAAACGTTATGGCACTTTGAAGAGGATGCAAAACGAAAGAAAAATAGGTCAGCCCACAAGGGGTGAAAGGCCATAAGATGTTTTTTTTCTATTTCAGGCCACAGTTTTGTTTTGTTTTTAAAAAAAAGCCTTATGTTACCCGCAGGAACCAATCACAGCGCAGCTTTCATGTTACCAAGACTACACAAAATGAAAGCTGGGCTGTGATTGGTTGCTATGGGCAACAGAGATTTTCTTGATAAATGTGGCCTATTTATCCCGTGGCCTATTCTCCAGTGTAACATGACGGCGTCCGGAGGTCACACGGCTGCTGACTAGACATTAGATGATAGAGTCACACACGACCACGGGCTGATTACACGGCGTGTGACAGTCACACCAGGGGAAGGACACAGGTCATTGTGGGAAGGAGTAACCCCCTGAAAATCCCATTAAGAGGAAACTCCATTTTATTGTTACTTTATACTTACAGACTGCTGCTGGCAGAGCAGACATTGACCCTAAGCAGCCGCAGCAGCCTGATAGTAATGGAGTATGACAGATGTATCATCTGCACTATATGAAGAAAAGTATGTGCCCCCTCCACATATCACCGACGGGAGCTTTTACTGCCTCCCATTGCACATGCATAGAAAATGCTGCACAGATCATGTCTCCTTTTCGCATTTCCCATCAGCACTTGATCTTGATGGACACTTGTGTTTTTTGACCAGAAGTTCAGCAATGGACGTGCAGGGTCACTGCTACATGTCTAGGATGGAGTAATCCCGCTGCGCCATCTAGTGCACAGTAAGGGAACAGCAGCAGATAACCAATCCCCAAAAAACATAGAATTAGTCCTTATGTGTACAGGTAATTAGGTCTCCGTGATACATGGAGCCACAAGAGGTCATCCATGGGGTGCACGGGTCATACTCTACCTCTGGTATGACAATCATAGCGTGTTTCACTGCATCATGCAATATCTGGAAGCAAAGCACCAAAAAATAATCCGCCTGCACCCACGTGATCAATGAAAATATGTGGAAGCCGCAGGTAAAGTTTAGAATCATACTGCCATTTTATTAGAAAATGTACAAAATGTGACGTTCCAGTAGTTCAAGGATTGATTTTAGACACACAAGACAGCTGGTAGGCGGGGCACAGGGCAGGAGGCGGGGCACAGGGCAGGAGCACAGGGCAGGAGGCAGGAGGCGGGGCACAGGGCAGGAGGCGGGGCACAGTGTAGTATATACAGTGCAAGGTTCCACATGCAACTGACTGACCAGACCACAGGGGGTCTTTGAAAAGAAAGCATGGGGTAATGACAAAACCGCTTAAGGAGGTCCTACTTGTACATGTTCCTCTCTGAAATTACCACCGCTCTTGTAGCACTTACCTATGAGGTGCTCTATGGGGGGGACAGCACAGGTTTTTGAGAGCAGGCATGTCACGCCACTGGTCAGTGATTGGCTGAAAAGCAGCACTAGTGAGACTCCTCCCCTGCCTCGATCCCTTGGGATCAGCTCTGATTTTTCTGCTCTGACCTCCCCTTTAGTTCCGTTCTCAGCGGTCAGACATGACAAGTAGCGCCCCCCGTGATATCGAGCATTTAAGGCGAGACGTGCATAGATGTCGTCACAGTTGTATTTTTGCTGCCGCCCTCTACAGTAGACTCCCCTGGGTTCAGCATTTCCAGGCTCCGATCAGTGTTAGGTTTTCAGATCCTCTTTTGGTCTTGATATATCATGACCAGGCTGGATTATCCAGTGCCGGATTACGGGGATGGAGAGGAATCTCTGTATAAGCTCTCGGTTCATGCAGCATAACCAGAAAACATGGCACTATGTTCATCACTGCCCCGGCCGTTGTGTGGGGCGCGGACGATGCACCGTCACAAGTGGCTGCCACCAATCCACTCATTTTCTCCATTCGGCAGGACGGACCCTGTACATTCAGTAAATCACTAATGCCCTAATGCTAGACAGAGATAGGAAGTGGCCTCCTGAGTGCGATTAATGGGCCGATCCATCCGACTGCTACCTAAGGAAAAGGAGAGGCGCCATTCTCTCAGTGACGGTCACTTTGTACAAGGGGGAGGGGACTATCACTTTGTGACTGCTATCTTTTGTAAGAAGGGGATGGGCCGCCAATATGCCCAACTAACCTTGTCAGAAGGGGAAGGGCCTATATACCCAACTGACCTTGTAAAAAGGGGAGGGGCCTATATACCCAACTGACCTTGTCAAAAGGGAAGGGGCCAATATACCCAACTGACCTTGTCAGAAGGGGAGGAGCCCATTGGTCCATGCCTGTCACATAAAAAGGGGGAGGGGCCTAGTGGTCTGTAGCTCATTTTGTAAAAGGATGGGAGGGGCCTATCTGTCCCTGACTGGCACTTTGGTCACCTTTTATAAGGGTGTTCCCTTCTTCTAAAGCAATCTCTACAGACCCAGAAAAAGAAGGGACCAAACACCCCTCGCCATTCCTAACCGCAACACATCCCCCAACTACATGTCCGTCCCCTAGCACCGTATCTAACCAGCTGTGAGCTTCCTGCTCCCATACACCAACTACAGGGCCATTGTACGCCCTGTATAGCGCCACCCAACACTGTACAAAATAAAGGGGGCAACTAAGGGAAGGGATTATAACCAGAAGGGTGAGGGAGGATAAGACGTTTTTAATTAAATCTCAGTATTTTCTGGATGGAAGGATGAGAGCTCTAAGGCCTCATTCACACATCAGTATCAGTCTGCCAAAACCAGGAGTGTTTCCAACACACATAACAGCTGTCAACCATACAATTATAGTTTTCTCTGCAAGTGCTGCCCCTGGCTTTCGGGTGTGAATGAGGCCTTACCGTGACATGGAGCCATTACGAGGTACTGACCGTTCACTACAGGGATCCTGAGGCACTGCGGACATCGTCATCCTTGTATCACAGTGAACAAAGGATGCAAACAAGTATAAAAAGAATAATAAACCGTGAGCGTAATACATTCATTACGGCGCCGACACGGAGGGACAGTGCGCTGCCTACATCACCAGCACACATGGGTGCGCTGCTCCATCTAGTGTACATTGGATGCTTATACCAACGCCTTATGGGTACTAGTATTCCTTACAGGCATTGCTTTAACCCTTTAATGATGGGCTGGACTCCCACCCATCATTTATTACCATCCATCCTCCTATATCAATCCTATAGGAGCCAGCGCTGAGAGGTAGAGATGGGGAGAAGGAGCTCAGAAGTAACAGTCAGTGAGCCGGCGACATGGCCTGTAGTGCACAAGAGTAGGTAGATATGGCTTTGGCCAGATGTAGGGACGTCAGCCATGATGTCAAGTAGTGCTCAGTAACTCCAGCAGCGCCCCGACCGCTCCGAAGTAACCCTGAAATGAGAGACGAGGATCAGTCGCAGGCACGTTATGCTTCAACTTTTGGGAAGGATGGACGACTAACAATATGGCCTCTGTCACATGACTTTGGTAAGGACACTGCAAACTTTTTCTATATATGGCAATAATATATTGTACTATAAAAAAAAAGAAATTTACCTCGTGCTCCAGGAAAAGAGCTTTGAGCTGCCCTTTGGACCAGTAGTCCAGCGCGTAGGCCAAGAGCTTGATGGAAATGGTATTAATCCTGAGAAAGTTGCCGACAAACACCACGCGGCTGATGTTCTGGTGGAGGCAGAAGCAGAAGTGAGTGACTTTCAGACATCTGGATGGATGTGCTCCCTGAAAATAAAGGTCACGGCGATCTTCTGGTCAAGAAGCGCAGAGACTGGGATGATAGAGGAAGAAGCTGTCATACTGGTGTCTGGCCACCAGAGGGAGCGACTCCGGGACGGGGCGTGAGGACTTCTGCTCTCTCATAGCCCTGTACAATGCTGCTTGACTTAGAAGCTACAAGGCAGCACTGTAAAGAAGCTGAGAGCTCAGAGCCGGCGGTACATCCGCCCCGGAGCCGAGAAACACCGCCATGCAGGTCCGGTCACTACACTATGCTGGTCGGGCCATCAGAAGTAGCCTCTGTCCACAGGGTTTACCTCGTTCACTGCGCACATCCTCGCCAAGGAACCGATGTTATTGGTGATGGTGATGAGGGTGGCCCGCGCCAGGTCTTCTTTGCTCACCAGATCCCTCCTCTCTTTGCTCATCATATTCCCAAAGCTGGAGATGGAAGAGAAGCGTAAGAGGGCTAACATGGGGGCCGCCAGCAATCACCACCTCCTGTAGATAAGCCGTACCTGTAGAGGAGCCTATCAGACAGCAGATTTCATTTCAAAACAGGCCCCTGACACATGAAAGCTGTAATGTGACTGGCTGCTGCAGGCCCCGCCCCTTCCCGTCAGCAGCGGCTGTGATGTGAGCCTTACCTGGAAGCCACTGCATAGCCCGGCAGCCCGAATCTCTCATAGTCTCCTCCGTAGATGTCCCGCACCAGCTTGTCCACTTTAGTGCTGTCGCCCAGAGCGGCCATTTCTAGAGCCTCTTCAAAGGTGGAGCATCCGGTCAGAAGGCAGCACAGGCCAAAGAACGTGCCGCCCCCGAGACTGCGAAAAGACGAGACCATGACAATTAGCGACAGGACACACAGGAATAGCGTCAGCCAACAGACAAGTAAAAATGTTATCATTTGAGAGTTTTTACACTTGCTCCTGCTTCTCAGCTGTGTCCACCTTCTAGACCCTCTCAACAAAGTGACTGCTCAGCCGATCAGCAGCTGTGCTGTGACCAGAGTCAGTGATTGGCTGCAGCAATCATAAGAAAAAAAGGTAAGCGGGGCACCAGACCAGATACCAGGAGTGTGGAGGTAAGAAGAGGCTGCTCACATTGCTGTCCTCCCTGTCTGATCTAATACTGGAGATAGCTGGAGCGCTGAGGTAAGAGGCTGCTCACATTGCTGTCCACCCTGTCTATATAATCTAATACTGGAGATACCAGGAGCGGAGGTAAGAAGAGGCTGCTCACACTGCGGTCCACCACATCTATAAAATCTAATACTGGAGATACCAGGGGTGTGGAGGTAAGAGGTTGATCATACTGCTGTCCACCATGTCTATATAATCTAATTCTGGGGATACCAGGGTGCTGAGGTAAGAAGAGGCTGCTCACACTGCTGTCCTCCCTGTCTGCCAGACCTAATACTGGAGATACCAGGAGAGCTGAGATAAGAGGCTGATCACACTGCTGTCCACCCTGTCTATATGATCCAATTCTGGAGATACCAGGGCTGGTGGGGTAAGAAGAGACTGCTCACACTGCTGTCCACCCTGTCTATATGATCTAATACTTGAGATACCAGGGGTGGTGGGGTAAGAAGAGACTGCTCACATTGCTGTCCACCCTGCCTGATATAATACTGGAGATACCAAGGGTACTGAGGTAAGAAAAGGCTGAAAAAGATTGAACAGCACCTCCAAAAATCATACACTGATCTAATGCCGCTAGGCATACAAATATATAAACTAAAAAAACTCATGTTAATTTAACATTCTGATCAGACTGTATGAAGCCCACTGCCATGTCACAACAAACCTCTTAGTGGGTCGGTATCGCCTTAACGGAGCGTAGTCGTGCGCTGACCACCGCCGCAGCAACAATGCACTGGCAAGGCGGCTGGCCTGGTGCCTCACAGCGCCCATGCTGCTAAACTGAGTCCCCATGACTCCAGACCGCACCATTTCACCAGCACAAAACCACAGCACCAATGGCCACCACACAGCACCAACACCAAATGAAAGGAGCATTGCAATTCACCTCCCTGAAGCTCTCCAGTGAGAGCAAAAATGGGTTGGACCCTGTTCTTTGCAGTCTCCTACTAATTTATAATCACCTGTGCCAAATGGGAGTAGTACACATCCAAAAAAAGGACAGATCATGCAATATGCTAGAAAAGAGAATGGACAGCACCTCCAAAAATGCTCACACTGCTGTTCACCCTGTATATCTGATCTAATACTAAAGATATTGGAGATGCTGAGGCAAGAAGAGGTTGCTCGCACTTATCAATTCGATCTGATTTAATACTGGAGATACCGGGGTGCTGAGGTAAGAAGAGGCTGCTCAGATTGCTGTCCACCTTGTCTATCTGATCTAATACTGGAGATATAAGGGGTGCTAAGGTAAGAAGAGGCTGCTCACACTGCTGTCCACCTTGTCTATCTGATTCAATACTGGAGTTATTAGGAACGTTGAGGAAAGAAGAGGCTGCTCACATTGCTGTCCATCTTATCTGATCTAATACTGGAGATATTAGGGGTGCTGAGGTAAGAGGCTGCTCACACTGCCACCTTGTCTGTCTGAACTAACACTGGAGCTATCAGGAGCACTGCGGAAAGAAGAAGCTGCTCATACTGCTGTCCACCCTGTCTTGTCTGATCTAATACTAGAGATATTAGGGTTGCTGAGGTAAGAAGAGGTTGCTCACACTGCTGTCCACCCTGTCCGATCTAATTCTGGAGATATTTTCGGGTGCTGAGGTAAGAAGAGGCTGCTCATACTGCTGTCCACCCTGTGTGTCTGATCTAATACTGGAGATATTAGGGTTGCTGAGGTAAAAAGAGGCTGCTCATACTGCTGTCCACCCTGTCTGATCTAATTCTGGAGATATATTATGGGTGCTGTTGTGATTGGGTCACCGAGGAGGAGAGCAAGACCAAGCTAAGCCACAGAAAACCAGAGAGGTTGGTAACTAAGTGGATTGCAGACCCCTAATCTTATCCACACAACTAGGAGTAGCCGTGGAGCGCGCCTACGATGATCCTAGACACCTTGGCACAGCCGGAGAGCTAACTTGGCCTAAAGCAAGAAAGGGGAAATCTAAACGGCCCCAGAGCAGACCCCAAAGGAATAGATAGCCCCCAAACATATATTGTCGGTGAGACAAGATGAAAACACAAACGCAGGTAGGAAAATAGGCTGAGCAAACGATGGGGCCACACTGACTAGACAGGACAAGAAAGGAAAGACACTGTCTGCAATCACGCAAAAAACCCTGCAAAAAAGTCCGACAAGTCTGATAGAAAAATACTGAAGTCGCACGACTTTGCCCACTATATCAGCACTCTGGTATATTCTGGAAGCAGAGCAAAAAGAGGCCAATCTAATAAGGGACAAAATAACTGGCACAAGCAGTAACATATGGATGGTGATTCAGCACAGCCCCAGCCGGAGCTGGCTGACCCACACAAAACAGAAATAGACAAAACCAGATCAAATGTGAACAATAGCAAAAGAATACTTAGCTGAGCATGCAGGGGGACAGAGCTGGAAACTAAGACCTCAGGAGGCAGGAAAAAAATCACCAGCAGGGATAGAGGGAGTCGGCTATCTTAAATCCAGTCTGAAACCCCAGATCTCCAATCGTCGTCCTCATTATCAGGTGGCAAGCATCTGTTAATCAGATCAGCTCCATTACCTCCAGTAACCACCAGAGGGAGCCCAGAAAGAGAACTCGCAACCCCTCTGTCAATTTGACCAGCTCCACTACCTTCAGTAGTAACCAGAGGTAGGCCACAAAGCGAATTCATAACAGGGTGCTGAGGTAAGAAGAGGCTGCTCACATTGCTGTCCACCTTGTCTATCTGATCTAATAACTGGAAATATTAGGGGTGCTGAGGTAAGAGGCTGTCCACTTTGTCTATCTGATCTAATACTGGAGATATCAGGAGCACTGAGGAAAGAAGAGGCTGCTCATACTGCTGTGCACCCTGTCTGTCTGAACTGATAGTGGAGATATTACGGGTGCTGAGGTAAGAAGAGGCTGTTCATGCTGCTGTCCACCCTGTCTGTCTGATCTAATAATGGAGATATTACGGTGCTGAGATAAGAAGATGCTGCTCACACTACTGTATACCCTGTCTTTGAATGCTGAGCAAAAGATGTGACCTAGAGATGATCTATAGTACAGCAAGAATGCTTCCAAAAAGGTTAATAGCTGTTATGAGTCACTGTAGGAGGCAAAAACAGAAATACTAGCTAAGTCCAGAAAACCAGAGAAGTTGGCAGCTATCGGATTGCAGACCCCTGAACCTATCAACAACAACTAGCAGTAGCCGTGGGGGGTTCCTACGGTGACCTAGACCCCTCGATCACAGCCGGAGAACTAAATAGCCTAAAGACAGAAAGGGAAATCTAAACTGACCCAGAGCAGACCCCAAAGCAATAGGCAGCCCCCAACATATAATGACGGTGAAGCAAGATGAAAAAACACTCACACAGATAGAAAGATAGGCTGAGCAAATGATGGGGCCAAAGCTAACTAAATAGGACAGTATAGAAAAGCTGCTGTCTGCAATCCGCCAAAACCCTATCAAAACAAGAGCCAACAGACTGATAGGGAAAAAAGCCCTGAAGACGCTAGGCTTCAAAAAGACTATATCAGTACTCAGGTATTTTCTGAAGACAGAGCAAAAAGGAATTCAGCTCACCCCAGCAGGGAATGGCAGAAATCCAGAAAAACAAGGCAAAACAAAACCAAAACACAAATGCAAAAGGCAGAGGAGAAAACTTACCTTTAGAGGAGCAGGAATCAGACTGGTCTCCTAGAATCCCTCAGGGAAATCACCAGCAAAGCAGAAGGGCGTCGGCTGCCTTATATCCAGTCAGCAAATCCAGTCACCCAGTCATCATCATCCTGCTCAGGTGCTTGGTAATCAGCCTCACTACCTTCCTTCACCAGAAGAGGGAGTTCATCAGACCTCAATGGTGAAGGGGAAAATGAACTCACAACATTACCTCCCCCTTAAGGAGGGGTCACCGAACCCTCATCCACGCCACCAGGGCGATCAGGGTGAGCCCGATGAAAGGCACGCACCAATCTTTTGGCAAGAATATCAGAGGCAGAGACCCAGGAATTATCCTCCTGACCATAACCCTTCCACTTAACCAAATACTGGAGTCTCCGTCTAGCCAGACGGGAATCCAGTATCTTCTCTACCTCATATTCCATGTTACCTTCAACCAATACAGGGTCCGGAGGTGCCACCCCAGGAACAACTGGTTCAACAAACCTCTTCAACAAGGACTTATGAAACACATTATGGATTTTAAATGTGACAGGAAGAGCCAAACGAAAAGAGACCGGATTAATAATCTCCAAAATCTTGTAAGGTCCAATAAATCTAGGCTTAAACTTAGGAGAAGCCACCTTCATAGCGATATTTTTTGTGATAACCAAACCATATCACCAACCTTAAACTGGGGACCAATGGTCCTATGTCGGTTGGAAAACCGCTGGGCCTTTTCCTGGGAGAGAGATAACTTATCCACCACTTGGTCCCAGATCTGGTGCATTCTCTCCACCACAGTGACAACACCTGGGCAGGCAGAAGGCTCCACCTGCCCTGAAGAAAATCGAGGATGAAACCCAAAGTTACAAAAAAAAGGTGACATCAAAGTGGCAGAACTAGCTCTATTATTTAAAGCAAATTCGGCCAAGGACAAAAATGAAACCCAATCATCCTGATCAGCGGAAATAAAACATCTCAAATACGACTCCAAGGTCTGCCCATTGGTCTGAGGGTGAAAAGCAGGGGAGAAGTACAACTGAATTCCCAGCTTGGAACAGAAAGTCCTCCAAAATCTAGACACAAACTGAACTCCTCTGTCAGATACAATGTTCTCAGGAATCCCGTGCAAGCGAACCACCTGTTGCAAAAACAGGGGCACCAACTCAGAGGAAGATGGCAACTTAGGAAGTGGTACAAGATGAACCATCTTAGAGAACCTATCACAAATCACCCAAATAACAGTCATTCTCTGAGAGACAGGCATATCAGAGATGAAATCCATTGAAATATCGGTCCATGGCCTCCTGGGGACCGGCAAAGGCAACAACAACCCACTAGAGCGAGAACAAGGTTTAGAACGGGAGCAAGTCCCACAGGACTGCACAAAAATTCCTGACATCACGAGACAAGGCGGGCCACCAAAAAGACCGACTCACCAGATCTCTAGTACCAAAAATATCTGGATGACCAGCCAATGCAGAGCAATGAACTTCAGACATCACTCTCTTCTTCCACTGGTCAGGAACATACAACTTTCCACTGGGACAACGCTCAGGTTTGTCCGCCTGGAACTCTTCCAGTGCACGTCTCAAATCGGGCGAGATGGCAGAAAGAACTACCCCTTCGCCTAAGATGGTAGCAGGCTTGGTCACCACAGGTGAATCAGCAAAGAAGCTCTTAGAGAGAGCGTCAGCCTTGACATTCTTAGTGCCAGGAAGAAAAGAGACCACAAAATCAAAACGTGTAAAAAACAAGGCCCACCTAGCCTGTCTAGGGTTCAAGCGTTTGGCCGACTCCAGGTAAATCAAATTCTTGTGGTCAGTGAGGACCACGACTTGATGTTTAGCTCCCTCCAACCAATGTCTCCACTCCTCAAATGCCCATTTCATGGCTAACAGTTCCCGATTCCCCACATCATAGTTACGTTCAGATGGAGAGAACTTTCGGGAAAAGAAAGCACAGGGATTCATTTTAGATGTTACAGGATCCTTTTGGGACAAAACAGCTCCTGCACCAATCTCAGAAGCGTCCACCTCTACCTGGAACGGGAGTGAAACATCAGGTTGCCGCAAAACCGGAGCAGAAGTGAATCTTCGCTTCAGCTCCTGAAAGGAAGAAACAGCCTCCGGAGACCAATTCAACACATCAGCGCCCTTCTTAGTCAGATCAGTCAATGGCTTGGCAATACTAGAAAATTTTGCTATAAATTTCCGATAAAAATTAGCAAAACCCAAAAACTTCTGGAGGGCCTTCAAAGAAGTGGGCTGAACCCAATCATAAATGGCCTGTACCTTGGCCGGGTCCATTTCAATAGTTGACGGAGACAAAATAAATCCCAAAAATGAAATCCTCTGTACCCCAAAAAGGCATTTAGATCCCTTGACATACAGGGAATTCTCCCTCAAGATCCGAAGCACAGTCCGAACATGTTCCACATGAGAATCCCAATCCTTGGAGAAGATCAAAATATCATCCAGATAGATAATCAAAAATTTATCCACAAAGTCTCGGAAAATGTCGTTCATGAAGCACTGGAAGACAGAAGGGGCATTAGTGAGCCCAAAAGGCATCACCAGGTACTCAAAATGTCCCTCCGGAGTATTAAACGCCGTCTTCCATTCATCCCCATGCTTAATGCGAATAAGATTATACGCCCCCCTGAGGTCAAGCTTTGTAAACCAGCAAGCACCTTTAACTCTGGAGAATAGATACGAAATCAGGGGTAACGGATACTGATATTTAATAGTAATTTTGTTGAGGGAACGATAGTCAATACAAGGCCTTAATGAACCATCCTTTTTGGCCACGAAAAAAAACCTGGCACCTAAGGGTGAAGAGGATGGTCTAATATGACCCTTCTCCAACGCCTCCTTAATATAGGATCGCATAGCCTCGTGCTCGGGTACAGATAAATTGAAGAGCCGACCCTTGGGAAATTTACACCCCGGGCTCAACTCAATTGCACAGTCATAACTCCTATGAGGAGGCAAAGACGCAGGCTCATTCTCACTAAATACATCATAAAAGTCCGCCAAATAGTCAGGAACATCATGCGACTGAGGAGAGGTGGAAAAAAACGGAGCCTCACTAAGGGCACACCGACAACCCCAACTCACCACAGACACAGATTTCCAATCCAAAACTGGATTATGAATTTGCAACCAGGGAATCCCCAGAACAATGGTATCATGCAAATTATGCAACACCAAAAATCTGCAATTTTCTTGATGGTCTGGGGCGGACCCGCATTACCACCTGGGTCCAAAACTGAGGTTTATTTTTCGCCAAAGGAGTAGCATCAATCTCTCTCAAAGGGATAGGCGTCCGCAGAGGTGTCATTGGAAATCCACAACGTTTAGCAAAATCCAAGTCCATTAGGTTCAGGGCTGCTCCCGAATCCACAAAAGCCTTGGCGGAAAATGTGGACAGGGAGCAGATCAGAGTAATTGCCAGAAGAAACTTAGGTTGAACACCACCCACAGAAAACGTGTGTGCAAAACGTTTCTCTCGTTTAGGACAGACAGAAATAATATGCGAGGCATCTCCACAAAAAAAAAACACTGCTTATTACGCCTTCTGAACTCCTGACGTTGCTCCATGGACAAAACTATCATATTGCATAGGTTCAGACACTTGTTCAACAGGTGGCAACACCTCTCGTGCAGTCCTGCGTTCACGTAAACGCCGATCAACCTGAATGGCTAATGACATAGAATCGTCAAGACCAGAGGGAACAGGAAATCCCACCATAGTATCTTTTACGGCTTCTGACAAACCCTTCCGAAAGAGAGCTGCCAAGGCATTATCATTCCAGGTAGTAAGGACCGCCCAATTTCGGAATTTTTGACAGTAAAATTCTGCAGAATCTTGACCCTGGCTCAATGCCAACAGGGTCTTTTCAGCCTGATCAATAGCATTAGGTTCATCATACAACAACCCCAAGGCTTGAAAAAATGCATTCACATTAGTCAGAATAGGATCATCTGGTTTCAAATTAAACGCCTAATCCTGGGGATCGCCACGCAGCAAAGAGATGACAATTTTAACCTGCTGCGCGGAGCTCCCTGACGAGTTAGGCTTCAAGGCAAAAAATAATTTACAATTATTTTTGAAATTCAAAAATTTAGACCGATCCCCAAAAAACACATCAGGAGTAGGGATCTTTGGTTCAGCAGCATGTGAATGAGCAAGGTAGGCGGAAATTCCCCGCACTTCCGCAGCGAGCTGCTCCACACGATCAGACAATTGCTTTATCTCCATTAAGGGGAAAAAAAAATTCCCCCTACGGTTTCAGAGATATAGAGGAAAAAATATACACTTTTTTTTTTTTTTTACAATTCTTTCCTGCTATTGAGTACCCTAGGATCTGCGGAATGGCTGGTGATTCTGTTATGAATGAGTCACCGTAGGAGGCAAAAACAGAAATACTAGCTAAGTCCAGAAAACCAGAGAAGTTGGCAGCTATCGGATAGCAGACCCCTGAACCTATCAACAACAACTAGCAGTAGCCGTGGGGGGTTCCTACGGTGCCCTAGACCCCTCGATCACAGCCGGAGAACTAAATAGCCTAAAGACAGAAAGGGAAATCTAAACTGCCCCAGAGCAGGCCCCAAAGCAATAGGCAGCCCCCAACATATAATGACGGTGAAGCAAGATGAAAAAACACTCACACAGATAGAAAGATAGGCTGAGCAAATGATGGGGCCAAAGCTAACTAAATAGGACAGTATAGAAAAGCTGCTGTCTGCAATCCGCCAAAACCCTATCAAAACTAGAGCCAACAGACTGATAGGGAAAAAAGCCCTGAAGACGCTAGGCTTCAAAAAGACTATATCAGTACTCAGGTATTTTCTGAAGACAGAGCAAAAAGGAATTCAGCTCACCCCAGCAGGGAATGGCAGAAATCCAGAAAAACAAGGCAAAACAAAACCAAAACACAAATGCAAAAGGCAGAGCAGAAAACTTCGCTTTAGAGGAGCAGGAATCAGACTGGTCTCCTAGAATCCCTCAGGGAAATCACCAGCAAGGCAGAAGGGCGTCGGCTGCCTTATATCCAGTCAGCAATTCCAGTCACCCAGTCATCATCATCCTGCTCAGGTGCTTGGTAATCAGCCTCACTACCTTCCTTCACCAGACGAGGGAGTTCATCAGACCTCAATGGTGAAGGGGAAAATGAACTCACAACAAATAGCTGTTTACTACTAATTAACAAAATACAAAAGTGAACAAAGAAAAAATTACTTAAACCAAATGAATATTTGGTGTGACCTACCTCTGTGTTTAAAAAAGCATCAAAAGTGTCAGTTTTTCTAGGTATCTGTGACTTGCACATTTTTTTTTTTTTTTAAAGGAACACAGCAGATGGTTGTTCCAAACATCCTGGAGAACTGACCCCAGATCTTATGTGTATGAGTCCTGCGTGAAGCCTTCTGTCTCTTCATGTGACTCCAGACACACTGGATGATGTGACATCAGTGCTCTGTGGGGCCAGATCACCACCTCCAGGACTCCTACTTGTTACTGACACTAGCTGGATGTAAAATGCTATTCTATTTTATTTGCATTTTTAGGAGGTTTAAAAATGTAGCAGCAATTTTTTAACTTATTCAGAGAAATTTACAAAATTATTTTTTTTTAGGGATCTATCCAGGTTTGAAGTGACTTTAGGGGTCCTATATATTGGAAAACCCCCAAAAGTGATACCATTTTAAAAACCACACTCCCTGACATACTGATAACTGCTGTCAGGTAGTTTATTAACCCTTCAGGTGCTTTTCAGGAATTAAGATAAATTGGCATGATAGGAATAGTTGATTTTTACCATCTAAACGTCGTTGCTGACTTTTGCACAGGTCAGTGTAGCCGGCAGACTCTAAGGCCGCTATTTACTCATGAATTGCCATGGCAAACATCAGGACGACAAAATCATGATCTCAGGGTGCCGATGGGTTAATGAGACTCTTTTAAACATTTATATGATATAGTTACTATTGACATCAGAATCTAAGGGGTTAAACAGATATGGACGGTGACAACACTGATCGTTTGTGATACAGCAAGTTGTCAGCTATGGTGGACAGCCGACAGCTG
This sequence comes from Dendrobates tinctorius, assembly GCF_039654945.1. Classification (NCBI taxonomy): domain Eukaryota; kingdom Metazoa; phylum Chordata; class Amphibia; order Anura; family Dendrobatidae; genus Dendrobates; species Dendrobates tinctorius. Next base: position 11,591,893 of record NW_027361763.1, read on the forward strand.
TTGGATTGTCAGCTGTGTGGGGATGCTAATCTCTTAGGCCTGTTTCACACATCAGTTTTTTCTGTCAGTCCAAATTCGCCAAAATAGCGGAAAACGGATCCGCAGGTGGACTGACAGAAACGTGTGCCAGCGGATCGGCGGATGTACGGATCCACCGATCTTGCAAATGTAAAGGAACCGTGCCTGGTTAAAAAAAATTACCGGTGATGTAGTGTTCTCAATGTCGCTGCTGAGATCTCGCGGGAGCCGGGGTGGGAGTAATGGCGCAGCTGAGATCTCGCGGGACCCGGGGACAATCATCCACAATCATTGCGCGATGCGGGGAGCAGACATCGCGTAAAGTGAGCGGTCATTATTGCGGGATGTGTGGAGCGATCGCGCGATGTGAGTAACAATCATCGTGCGATGTGGGGAGCAGGGATGCCATCATAGCGGGAAGTGTGGAGCTGCGGTGACCATGGATGATAGAGATTTTTCTACCGGCAGCCAGACAGAATTGGGGGTTAAATCACTACATGGTGGATCCGCGGCCCGAAAAAAACGTTGCAGGGTCCATCCGGTCATGTCAGCGGACGCCAAAATCTTGGCGGATCCACTGACATGCGGAAGCAACGGACGACCATCAGTCAAAATCCGCCAATAATGCTAGTCAATGGGGAAAGAAACGGATCTGCCAAGAAAAATGGCGGATCCGTTTTTTCTCCAAAACGGCGGATTTTGACTGATGGTCAAAAACGGATGTGTGAAACAGGCCTTGTATCTCAGGTCAGTTAAAAGACGTATTGAGGCTGTGCGCCCACGTTGCGTTTTTTTTTTTAAGCGTTTCCGCAGCGCTTTTAGACAAGCGTTTCTGCTGCGGAAACGTTTAAGAAAAGCATCCAATGTAATAGAATGGAAAACGCACATGTTGTGCTAATGGTGCGTTTTTTCCACTGCGGAAACCCTTAGCGGTAAAAAATGCAGCATGTTCATTAATTTACATTCAATTGTATTCCAAAAACGCATAGGAAAATGCATAACAAAAGCGTCAAAAGCGCTTCATAAAATGCATGCGTTTTCCCTGGAAGAGGGTGTGCGTTTCTGCTCAGGAATATTCTGCTTCAAAAACACAATGTGGGCACATAGCCTGACAGTCATTAAGGGGTTAATGCATACGGCCCACAGAAATGTTCAAGATAAATTACAGAAAATTATTTTTTTTTATTTATTATTGCATGGATATTTTTTTTTTTTTTACTAAAAGTTATTTCTCTGTTTTTCTCCCCCTAAAACTTGGTGATAACATTTGCTTAAACAAAAGCTCCCCAAAACACGCACCTTGTGCCCGACACCCGTTTGTAGTCATTCTGGGAGTACACGGCCAGTATACTGACGCCAGACCCAATGTTAACCAGCAGGAGAGGGTAAGGGTTCTTCAGGGTGTAAGGGATTTTCTGACACTTTTCAGGGTCCTTTGGGTTTTCCAGGTAAAAACACTGAGATAATCCATTAAATCCAACAGAGTCAATAAACAGCACACCTTTAATGAGGCAATCAAGCTCATCCAGTTTCCAAAGCTGAAGACCCCCGACCTGCAGACAAGAAAGCGACTCAAGAGGGAGACGGCCAACAAGGACATTATAGAAGGTCTCTATATATGAAGCAGTATTATAGCAGTTATATTCTTGTACATAGGAGCAGTATTATAGTAGTTATATTCTTGTACATAGGTGCAGTATTATAGTAGTTATATTCTTGTACATAGGGGCAGTATTATAGTAGTTATATTCTTGTACATAGGGGCAGTATTATAGTAGTTATATTCTTGTACATAGGGGCAGTATTATAGTAGTTATATTCTTGTACATAGGGGCAGTATTATAGTAGTTATATTCTTGTACATAGGGGCAGTATTATAGTAGTTATATTCTTGTACATAGGGGCAGTATTATAGTAGTTATATTCTTGTACATAGGGGCAGTATTATAGTAGTTATATTCTTGTACATAGGGGGCAGTATTATAGTAGTTATATTCTTGTACATAGGGGCAGTATTATAGTAGTTATATTCTTGTACATAGGGGCAGTATTACAGTAGTTATATTCTTGTACATAGGGGCAGTATTATAGTAGTTATATTCTTGTACATAGGGGCAGTATTATAGTAGTTATATTCTTGTACATAGGGGCAGTATTATAGTCAGCGTCGGACTGGCCCACCGGAGAACCGGAGGATTCTCCGGTGGGCCCTGGCATCTGGTGGGCCCTGGCACCTGCTGGCATACAGGGCCAGCAGTTGCCTAGGGCCCCCGCTTCTCCAGGGGCCCCCAGCCAGTGGTGTGTCGCACACCATGCAGCTGCTATGGGGGCCCCCGCCAGCGGAGCAGCAGCGGGTGTCAGGAGGCAGAAGTCCCTGTCCCCGCTGCTAAAGAGAAATGAATATCATTTCAGGTCTCCACCCCCCAGAGGCCCCGCCCCCAGCCCAGTAAGCCGCTCTGCAGACTACAGCTGTAAATCAGGGCCGGCGCCGCCCTCAGTCCTCTCTGCTCCTGGCTCACAGCCAGTGCGCGATGACGTCACTACATCGCGCACCCGCTGTGTGTCTGGCAGAGGGGGCAGCTCCTGACACTGAAGCCGGGATCAGCGTGGGAGCGAGGAGGAGAGGTGAGTATTGTGTTTTGGTTTTTTTTTTATATCTCTCTCGCTCTCTCTATCTCTATATATCTCTCTCTCTAATATCTATCTTTCTATCTCTATCTATTATCTATCTCTATCTTTATATCTATCTTTCTATCTCTATATCTATCTCTATATCTTTCTATATATATCTCTATATCTATCTATTATGTCTATCTATCTCTATATTTATTATCTATCTAGCTACCATCTATATCTATCTATCTTTATCTATATATATCTCTATCTAATATCTATATCTATCTATCTCTATACCTATCTATTTATCTATCCGTTATCTATCTCTATATCTTTTCTCTGTATCTATCTATCTCTATATCTATATCTCTCGCTATCTATCGCTCTATCTCTATATCTATCTTTATATCTATATATCTATCTCTATCTATCTCTATATCTATTTCTCTATCTATCTCTATATCTCTATATATATATCTATTATCTCTATATCTATATCTATTTCTCTCTAAATCTCTCTGTATATCTATCTATCTTTCTATCTCTATATCTATCTATCTTTATCTATCTATTTATCTCTATCTATTATATATATCTATCTCTATCTATCGCTCTATCTCTATATCTATCTATCTCTATATCTATCTATATCTATTATGTCTATCTAGCTATCTATCTCTATATCTTTCTATCTTACTCTCTCTCTATATCTATCTGTTATCTCTATATTTATTATCTATCTTTATCTATCTATCTATTATCTATATCTATCTCTCTATCTATTTATCGATCTCTGTATCTATCTCTCTCTATATCTATCTCTCTCTCTATCTACCGCTCTCTCTGTCTCTATCTATCTTTATATCTATATCTATCTATCTCTATATCTATCTATTATCTCTATATCTATCTACCTATCTATCTCTATATATCTGTTTCTCTCTATATCTATCTCTATATCTCTCTCTCTATAGCTATCTATATATTATCTCTATATCTATCTATCTATCTCTATATCTGTTATCTCTATATCCATATCTATCTCTATATCTATCTATCTCTATATCTATCTTTCTATCTAACACTATATCTATCTCTATATCTCATTATCTATCTCTATCTCTTTATCTATCCATCTATCTATCTATTATCTATCTATCCATCTATCTATCTTTCTAACTCTATATCTATCTATCTCTATACATATCTCTATATCTAGCTATTATCTCTATATCTATCTTTCTATATCTATCTGTCTCTATATCTATCTCTATATCTATTATCTCTATATCTATCTATCTCTATATCTATTTTTATTTATAGCCATCTATCTATATATATTTATCTCTATATCTATCTATATATGTCTATATTATAATTATTATATCTGTATATCTCTATCTATATATCTATCTATCTCTATATCTTTCTATCTATAGCTATCTAGCTCTATATCTATCTATCCATTATCTATTTTCTATCTATCTCTATATCTATCTACCTATCGATCTATCTATCTATATTTCTTTCTATATCTATCTTTATATCTATCTCTATCTATCTCTATCTATCTCTATCTATCTATCTCTATCTATCTATATCTATCTATCTCTATCTATCTATCTCTATCTATCTATCTCTATCTATCTCTATCTATCTCTATCTATCTCTATCTATCTCTATCTATCTCTATCTATCTCTATCTATCTCTATCTATCTCTATCTATCTATCTCTATCTATCTATCTCTATCTATCCATTATCTACTATCTATCCATTATCTACTATCTATCTCTATATCTATCTATTTCTACATCTATCTTTCTATCTATATCTATCTAACTCTATATCTATATAGCATTATTCCCTATGAGGAGGCAGCATTATACCCTATGAGGGGGCAGCATTATACCCTATGAGGAGGGCAGCATTATTCCCTATGAGGGGGGCAGTATTATACCCTATGAGGGGGGCAGCATTATTCCCTATGAGGGGGGCAGCATTATTCCCTATGAGGGGGTGCATTATACCCTATGACCTATGAGGGGGGCAGTATTATACCCTATGAGGGGAGCAGTATTATACCCTATGAGGGGGTGCATTATACCCTATGAGGGGGCAGTATTATATTCTATGAGATGGCTGCATTATATTCTATGAGATGGCTGCATTATACTATGTGAGGGGGCTGCTTTATATTCTATGAGGGGGCTACCCCAACTCCTGCTACATAATTAAGACATGTACAACCTTATATTATACCCGGATATTAGCGCGTTTTACCGCATAATTGGTGGTCTGGTATTTAACTCTATGCAGCTACATAGTGGGCCCCAAGAATGATTTTCTCTGGTGGGCCCAAGGTGTTCCAGTCCGACGCTGATTATAGTAGTTATATTCTTGTACATAGGGGCAGTATTATAGTAGTTATATTCTTGTACATAGGGGCAGTATTATAGTAGTTATATTCTTGTACATAGGGGGCAGTATTATAGTAGTAATATTCTTGTACATAGGGGCAGTATTATAGTAGTAATATTCTTGTACATAGGGGCAGTATTATAGTAGTTATATTCTTGTACATAGAGGCAGTATTATAGTAGTTATATTCTTGTACATAGAGGCAGTATTATAGTAGTTATATTCTTGTACATAGAGGCAGTATTATAGTAGTTATATTCTTGTATATAGGAGCAGTATTATAGTAGTTATATTCTTGTACATAGGGGCAGTATTATAGTAGTTATATTCTTGTACATAGGAGCAGTATTACAGTAGTTATATTCTTGTACATAGGAGCAGTATTATAGTAGTTATATTCTTGTACATAGAGGCAGTATTATAGTAGTTATATTCTTGTATATAGGAGCAGTATTATAGTAGTTATATTCTTGTACATAGGGGCAGTATTATAGTAGTTATATTCTTGTACATAGGGGCAGTATTATAGTAGTTATATTCTTGTACATAGGGGCAGTATTATAGTAGTTATATTCTTGTACATAGGGGCAGTATTATAGTAGTTATATTCTTGTACATAGGGGCAGTATTATAGTAGTAATATTCTTGTACATAGGGGCAGTATTATAGTAGTTATATTCTTGTACATAGGGGCAGTATTATAGTAGTTATATTCTTGTACATAGGGGCAGTATTATAGTAGTTATATTCTTGTACATAGGAGCAGTATTATAGTAGTTATATTTTTGTACATAGGGGGCAGTATTATAGTAGTTATATTCTTGTACATAGGGGCAGTATTATAGTAGTTATATTCTTGTACATAGGAGCAGTATTATAGTAGTTATATTCTTGTTATTCTTGTACATAGGGGCAGTATTATAGTAGTTATATTCTTGTACATAGGAGCAGTATTATAGTAGTTATATTTTTGTACATAGGGGGCAGTATTATAGTAGTTATATTCTTGTACATAGGGGCAGTATTATAGTAGTTATATTCTTGTACATAGGGGCAGTATTATAGTAGTTATATTCTTGTTATTCTTGTACATAGGGGCAGTATTATAGTAGTTATATTCTTGCACATAGGAGCAGTATTATAGTAGTTATAGTCTTGTACATAGGAGCAGTATTATAGTAGTTATATTCTTGTACATAGGAGCAGTATTATAGTAGCTATATTCTTGTACATAGGAGGCAGTATTATAGTAGTTATATTCTTGTACATAGGGGCAGTATTATAGTAGTTATATTCTTGTACATAGAGGCAGTATTATAGTAGTTATATTCTTGTACATAGGGGCAGTATTATAGTAGTTATATTCTTGTACATAGGGGCAGTATTATAGTAGTTATATTCTTGTACATAGGAGCAGTATTATAGTAGTTATATTTTTGTATATAGGGGGCAGTATTATAGTAGTTATATTCTTGTACATAGGGGCAGTATTATAGTAGTTATATTCTTGTTATTCTTGTACATAGGGGCAGTATTATAGTAGTTATATTCTTGCACATAGGAGCAGTATTATAGTAGTTATAGTCTTGTACATAGGAGCAGTATTATAGTAGTTATATTCTTGTACATAGGAGCAGTATTATAGTAGTTATATTCTTGTACATAGGAGGCAGTATTATAGTAGTTATATTCTTGTACATAGGGGCAGTATTATAGTAGTTATATTCTTGTACATAGGGGGCAGTATTATAGTAGTTATATTCTTGTACATAGGGGGCAGTATTATAGTAGTTATATTCTTGTATATAGGGGCAGTATTATAGTAGTTATATTCTTGTACATAGGGGGCAGTATTATAGTAGTTATATTCTTGTACATAAGGGCAGTATTATAGTAGTTATATTCTTGTATATAGGGGTCAGTAGAGTCCACATACTGCATATAGTTTCGACACATGTAATGTGTATGGTTAGCCAGTATACTTGACGTCACAGTCTTACATTAGACCGGTATATCTCTAACCCTCGCATTACTTACAGTCAAGAACTCCTCTTCGAACTTGTACGCTCCGCCACCGGTAGCACACAGGGATGTGTGAAGGCTAGAAAACTGCTTATCTCGTGCCATCAGGATGAAGACAGACATGTCCTGGGTGGGAAATCGGATAAAATGTAGGTTTCCCTTCCGACCACACAAGGTCAGATCCTTCAGCTCCAGGTGGACGTCACGTATGCCCGTTTGCCCATAAGCCACATTGGACATGAGATACTTCCGGATGCTCTTCAGGTTTTCCACTTCTTCCTGCTCCTCTTCAGTTGTGATATCTCTGGGTTCAAAATAGACAAGTTTCACCAGCGTCCCACCAATATCCAAGCCAAACCAAGGGAAGGCTAGGACGAAAGACACAGGTATTAGTGCCCGGGGCCGAGGAGCTGGAGCAGCACACAGCAGAACTAGAGACGTGGCATGCAGCTATGACCCGAGGCGCTCCTCACTGTACACAACCACTTGTATATAACCCCTCCCCGTCATTATACACCTCCCTGTATATGACCCCGCCCCCTCATTATACACCCCTCCCTGTCTATAACCCCGCCCCCTCATTATACACCCCTCCCTGTCTATAACCCCGCCCCCTCATTATACACCCCTCACTGTCTATAACCCCGCCCCCTCATTATACACCCCTCGCTGTCTATAACCCCGCCCCCTCATTATACACCCCTCGCTGTCTATAACCCCGCCCCCTCATTATACACTCCTCCCTGTATATGACCCCGCCCCCTCATTATGCATATATCTCCCTGTATATGACCCGCCCCCTCATACATACCCCTCTCTATATAACCCCGCCCCCTCATTATACACCCTTTCCCTGTATATGACCCCACCCCTCAATATACACATCTGTATATGACCCCGCCCCCTCATACACACTTCCCTGTATATAACCCCGCCTCTCATACACACTTCTCTCTTAATATGACCCCGCCCCCTCATTATACACACCCCTCCCTGTATATGACCCCGACCCTCATACACACTTCCCTGTAT